>NW_027210609.1:0-372500 GCF_029030835.1 Brachyistius frenatus | reverse complement strand
TGGTTAAAGTGAATGATTTCCTTGTTTAACTGAGTGACTTCCACATGCATTAACATGTTGGAGAGCAACGGATCATGGTTAACATTTGCGTGATAAAGGGTGAATGTGCCTGTGGTCGGGAGCTCTCCAGCTTTATATGGTGCACCTGGACTGGCACAACATTTTAAGATTAATATTGTCTGTTGAGATCCAAGAGTATCACTTCAGCCACAATTGTTTTGAAGTGTTTCTAGTGTGAATCACTTCAGATGTCACTTTAAACCTCCTCTTTCTATCTTCTAGATTACAACAAGTACATTTCAAGGCTCCCTTGTGCAAGGCGAAGACAGACGAAGTGCTTTTCATGGATGGTGACTTCTCCTCAGCTCCCCAGTTTTTTGTGACTTTGGGGGTTTGGGCTTTTTTGTACTCACTGCTGGCAACAGTTGTCTATGTCTTCTACCAGAACAAGTACCTGAAGAACAACAGAGGCCCACTTGTGGTTAATACATTTTTACCTTCTACAACTTTTACAACATACCTTTCTTTAATGTCCCTGATTTAGTTATATAGTGCTGAGTTTGTATGACATGAAATACATTAAAGTTATCATTCTTATTATCATACTTACTCTCTTTATGTGTCTGTCTGTCCTGAGCAGGATTTTGTTGTTACAGTCATCTTCTTCTTGATGTGGCTGGTCAGCACTTGCTATTGGGCCAAAACTCTGTCTGAAATCAAGACAGCCACAAACCCAACTGCGGTGCTTCTTCTCATATCTGCCTGCAGAGCTCAGGAAAACAAATGTGCAGCTGTACAGGAGCCTTCCTGGTCATACCTGAATACATCTGTGGTAGGTATTTAGTGGACAAATGCCACATTGTTTGACACGAAACTTAATAAAATAAGCCATTTACACCTCTTTTTTTTTTACCTGCAGGTTTTTGGTTTTGTCAATGTTGTCCTTTGGGGTGGGAATATTTGGTTTGTCTACAAAGAGACAGGCTGGTATAAAACTGGTCAGAGATACCCGACCAGGAGTGCTTCTGGGAAACGTTCAAGTGAAATGCGGCAGCGACTCCACAATGAGAGAAGCTTTGACCAGCAGAATGAGAGTTTTGGTCCCATCAGACAAGACAGTTTCATTCAGTCAAAGGGGGATTTTGAAAGGCAGGTCCAGAGACAACCTAGCATCAACCAGTCCCAAGTAAGCTTTAACTTACCACAGACATATCTTGGTAAACTGGTAATCTCTGACAGAGAGAGTAAAGCGCCCTCTCAAGGGCCAATGATATTTGTCAATGAGATGTGACTAATGTGCATAATTAAATTAATTCAAATGTGTTATGACCATTTTTTTTTTTTTTTGGAAAATATAATTTGTAACTAAATAAAACTCTGATAGTTTGTCATAAATAGTGTTCATAATATAATATAAAAATTTGTATGCAAGTTGTACCATCAAATTTTTTTATTTATAGTATAAATATTTATAGTTTTACTGAGTTTTTTTGGTGATCTTTGTCAATAAGCAGATACTGTTGTGGACTTTTTTGCTCTGTATGTATCTGTGATCACTTGCGTGAGTTAAACTGTGGTCAGTCCTGTCAAAACAAAACATAATGATATACATAATAAGTTGATGTAATATTTGGTTAGTTAGCAACTTGCTTTCTGTTTTTGTGGATAATTTTCAACATATAAGACAGGAGTGTCATTTTATACATTTTATTTTTCATTATTTAATCAAATACTATAAATACCTAACTCATATTTAGATCATATTTAAATCTGATAAAGTATTTACAGTACATTAACTATGTTAAATAAAGGATTTACAAAATATAATGTCAAATACTGTGGTAGTATTATGTCTCCAGGTGACTATACAAGCAACATTTAGTTATTTACTACAGTTACCTATTGAGGCTGTCCCAAGCAAACCGTTTTTGAGCTCAGGAATATTGTTATTACAAACTTGGGATGTGTCTAAATCATTCTGTGTGAATTCATGTTTTTTGAAAATATTTTTCTCTTGCCATCTCGGCATCTTCAAAAAAACATTTATATAAACTTTACAGTATAAATGATAAGTAATCCAGTTGATTTGGCATGACATTGGACTTGGATCTGTTAATATTGAACTAATTGAATTTTATATTTTGATATGTTTTTAATTTCAATGAAAAACACGCTACACTCCAGTATATTTTTTGTAATTTACAGTATGTATGAAAACGTGCAGTATTGATGCAGAAATATCTAATCAATGTGCTTGAGTTCTCTCAATAAATATTTAATGTTTGATTGTATGATTTATTCCCTTTGTCATTACTGATGAATTTCCTGATAATATAATTAGTGTAGCACTCCAATGTCTTCATTTAGACATTTTAGATTAATATTAATTTAAAATTGATGATGAATGCCATCTTAAAGGAACTTCACATTAGGTTATTGTATTTTCAATTATGTTGTGTGCTTCTCTGTAAATACATCAATACTCTCAGTTTATTATACTTAAGTCAAAGTCGAATATACCTTCAAGCACTATATGTTACATATTACAATATGTAAACTATGTTGAATTGCTCGTGTTGTACATAATCTATGTCACTCTGCAAAGTAACTTGGGGTTGTGTGTTATCTGTTGGTAAAGATACTGCACCTAGATATTCATTTCAGGTAATACTCTGGCTGTCAGCGATTGATATTAAAGTGGGTCTATCTGCTACAGAGCAGTTGTTACCATGTTTTTATTTTTCATGTGGTGAGAGATGTTAGCATTTCCATTTCCATGAAAAAATAAACAAAGAAGAGGAGGCTGCATGTAAGAAATGCAAAAAAGAAATGCAGGGAATCTGCATTAGGAATCAGTAATGAATACTGACTTTTGCAAATACACCAGCGTTCATCAGAGCATGCATATTGGGATGATCTCAACTGCAAAGGCCAAAGGGATAATCCCTCATGGTGTCTGTTTCATCCTGGTTACGACAGTTAACATAATTCTAATACCTAAAACTTCTTAGCACTCTCCCCATCATACAATCTGGGCAAGTTGATATGTTTCACTGACCGTGATTTGGGTTTGTGTAGATCTAAATTCAGGTTGTTCAGTCTCATAAGGAAAGATTGAAGGTGTTGATATCAATTTCAGTAATTCCCAATGAGTGAATTAAGGATGTAATACTGATAATTCTTCTTTGAGGTAATTTCTCATTGTTAAAAAGAGTCAGCAGGCTCTAACCACCACAGGTAAAGTAAATATTCTTCATTGAATATAATTTAATAATGTTGTCAGTATGATGTTAACTGTGGTAGCTGAGTATTCACTTTTTTGTTTCAAGGTTTTTTACAAATTGTTCTTGAGCTATTAAAAGGCAAAATATTGACTATTTTGATCCAGTATTTGAAGATCATCACAGCCAACATGGGTATCACCAGATTACATACTTTGCTACTTCTGTTTACTCTGTAATACCTGAAGGGATCCCTCCTGTTACCCATATCTCCCCCCATATTTTTGTAAATCTTCCGGTTAAAAGTGTGTTGTTGCTGTCGTGTTTTAGATTGTCCTTGTCTGGATGGTACAGTTGAAGCAAATTTGTTAGTTGAGGTTAGATATAATTTATTTACATTTCATTTAGCTGATGCTTTTATCCAAAGCGACTTACAATAAGTGCATTTCAACCATGATTTATTGTGTTTACTGTAGCAAGTCAGACTGTGATGTTATTTTCTTAATCTCTGAATCACACTGTTTTCAACAAAGCTTTCATGGCACCAAAACCATTAGTTTTGCTAAATATTTTAGCTTAATCATTACACACACACACACATATATGAACCTGTTAAGAAAGGACAGTAAAATTTCCACTGTGTCCCTTTGTGTAAAAATATGAGATACACATAAATAACAAATGAACATATATGATAGCTATACCATCATCGATAACAATTACTCCACATAATTCTGACATAAAAAGAAAAAGATTTAAAAAAGTTAAATAGAAATTTAGGCTTACACTTTTAGATTTGACCTTCTTTTTAAGATTGTGGTGGATACTTGTGGAAGTTATTGTGTTATAAACCCCAACGAAAACAATGAAAATACTGCTGCTGCATCTTAGGTTGTTACTGACAGAACTGTTATGCATTTCCAACTTTCCTCAAAGCAAACACCAGCCTGGAAATACAGTCAGTGCACCCATAAATGTGTTGTTAAAACCCTGTAGGCAGCTTTTATCTGTTCCCGAGCAATTAGAACAAAGCGATGCTCGTCTCTGCCAGCTCCCTGACAGAGAGACTGAGCACATGCAGGTGTCCAAAGCAGGCTCTTTGAAGAAAATTACAGTGCATGTACCGCCAACATAACAATTAGGGTCAGATTATCAGCAGGAAATAAAGGGCTACATCATGAAATGCATCGCCCATTGGGTGTAGAAGAGGGGCATATTTAAACGTAATTAATCCCCTTTGAGCAGTAACATGCTGTAGACTGGTGTGTAACACTTATCATTGGTTATGCTTCTGCAGAACATGGAGCGGTCTGATTTCTAGATGGAACATATGTGGAACATATTTCACACTGTAGAGGTACAAAGACATACAAACGTTTTTCAGTTTAGTGTGAACAGCAAACAGTGTTAATGTCTTTCTTCATGGAAAATACAGGAGTTAATTTTGTTTTCAAATTATAGTTGTAAGTCCCCCCTCTTCACTTGAGCTGCAAACCACAAAATAATTTGATCCTGAAGGCAGGTTGGTTGGCTGACGGCAAATTGGCGCTGGTCAGAGCAGGGAGAAGAAGGACTGGAGTCTAATTGGAGCCACACTAAAGATGCAGACAGGCTAATCTGGGACAAAAATTTCCACATAGGGATGACTGACACACGCAGATGGAATCACTGTGGCCAGCGGACAATCTGAAGGAGGCAGAGTGGTTGACCGGACGTAGATATACTGGCAGGGATGATTAGCGGAATGAAGATCAGGCAGGGCTGCTCTGAAGCATCTGGAGGCCCATTTCAAGGGCTGGCAAAGGGACCTACTATCCTATTTAACACAGAGACATCAGATAATTATCCTGAACCTTTTTCCCCATGTCAATCACATGTTTCCATGGGTGGCAAGCAGGGGCAGAGCTAGACTCTCAGCACAGAGGAGGCGAAGCATTCTGAATGGGCCCTACTCAAAGTAATTTTAAATTTTATTAATTCACAACTGTAAAATAGATTATATGTTATATCCTATAAGCAAATAAATTACTGAGCCAAGCAAGCCACAGTGAAGCCACTTTGTCTGGCAAACGTTTTCTGAAAAACAAAAACAAAAAAACTTAAAAAATCTGTCTGCCTGTCCCTTTTACGGCTGCAGCGCCAAGGACGTGACACTTGAAGTGCATCAACTGAGGATTGGTTAAGCACCACCATTGATTGACAGCAACAGTCAGCTGCTCTGTCTCACTATGCATTTCTTAAAGGGGAATAACGAACATTAAGCAGACACAGCGTCCACAACACTGTACCAAGCCTATTTGAATATAAAGTAGAAAGTCTACAAAATCACAGGTCATGACAGACAGGTTCAGAGATGCACATGGATTTAAACAACAGATTATTCTAACTTTCTGACTGATTTCTTCGTAGTCCTACCCAAAATGTAAGTTAATTAAGATCAAATTATGGATGTTTCACTCACAAATAGTTTTCCCTATTCAGCCTGATGTAGTTTTGTGCAGTTCATCATCCTTCACAGAACAAAATAATCCCAACAGGTTAACAAACTTTGAACATCATGATCCCTTTTTAAAATTGAATCCTCTTCTCCATGACAAATATGCCACCCACTTTGTCCTTGTCAATGCTTGTTTCCTGATCCTGTGAGGTTGGATAGTATCTTAACTTTTCAAAGCATGAATGGTCGGGAGGAGAGAAGTTGAAGCATCAGGTATTTAACAAAAGAGAGACATCCAACTGTAGCCTCATTTTAATGCACAGTCATTTAGAAATTTACGGTGTATTTCATGTTTGTAAATGGCTGGACACAGTATAGTAAATTTGTAACTTAAAACCTGAACTTTCAGGACTGAGAGATGCGTAGAGGATATGTATTTGTTCCAGCGGGAAACTGATATGCAACTCTTTACAGCGGTGGATCAATGTACAACTGTTGGTCTGATATGTGTCAGAAATTAGATAAAGTAATCTAAAAGAAAAAACGATTTGGTGAGAGAAGCATCACTTACTCCGGTGCAGAGGCAGCCTGTAACCACCAGGACTGTGAAGAGGTGGACACAGGAGGCTAACGACGCCCTGCAGGACTGCTTTGAGTTGTGCTGTGTGGATCACGTGGTGAGGACATCAATAGCATGACTAACTGCATCACAGAATATAAAAAATTCTGTGAACACACCATCATACCATCCTGGACTGTACACTGCTATCCAGACCCCCAGCGACCATTCATCGTGCACACTGATGCCAGCAGTGTGGGTCTTGGCTCAGTGCTGTTCCAGGAGGGGGAGCATGGTGAGCAGGTCGTGGCCTATTACAGCCGCTCCCTCAGCCGACAGGAGAGAAACTACTGTGCCACCCGCCGAGAACTGCTAGCAGTCGTTCAAGGACTCCGCCACTTCTGACCGTACCTCTATGGGGCCAAATTCGTCCTGCGCACCGACCATGCCTCTCTTACCTGGCTTCTCCACTTCAAGGAACCAGAGGGGCAGCTGGCTCGGTGGCTGGAGACACTGCAGGACTATAACCTTGAGATACGCCACCGGGCTGGTCACCTTCACACTAACGCGGATGCCCTGTCAAGACGCCTCTGTAAAGCAGAAGATTGCCAGAACTGCCAGCGCATTGAGGACCGTGACACAGCAACTCCAGTGGTGACAGCCCTGTGCACTGGTCCCTCACACGGTGACAATGCGTCCCCAGCAATGGCCGACGGTGACAGTTTGGACTCTGGATATTGATAGCCAACAGCTACAGCGAGACCAGAGCCAAGACCCCGTCCTCTCTCGAATCAAGGATTGGGTGAGGGCTCGCCAACGACCAACATGGCCAGCAGTATCTGGACCCTGAGACCAAGGCTCTCTATGCCCAGTGGTCAAGCCTTGTCAGCCTCCTTATCGCCACTGGCAGGCCCCCGGGAGACATCTTTCAGCTCTTGGTCCTTCCTTTCGCAGAGAGATACATTTTTAAACACAGATAGGTTAAATCTATATTTCAGAATGTGATGCCAGAAATATTATGCTGACAGATTAAGGTTTAAATATGCAGGTTCATATAAATTATTAAAATGTGGTATTTCGCGTATATTCGGACGGCATATGCAGCGTAGTTTTATCCCCAGAATAATAGTTGGGCGCCAGACAGGAAAATAATAAAACATTTCTATCCTGTCAATTTAAGAATTGGGTGTATAATTTCTTAGGGGACATAGCCTGGATAGCTTTAAAACCCCACTATAAAAGGCTGAAAGGAAACATAACACAAACCATAATTTTCATCATTAAATATTCATTATGTTTAAACAAAACAGTCATCAAATTAAATGGTCATAATTTTCTAAATAAGCACAAACATCACACAACAAAAAGATCCCTTAAATGTCCATGAAGGCATAACAATCATAAATCAAAATCAGTGTCCAGATCAGACAACATCAAATGTCTCTTAAAAGAATGATTAATTTAGGACTCCAGTCTCTGTTGAAAATCAGTTCGGTTCAGAGTGTTTGTGTCTGGTATAGGTCTGTATATGTATGTGTGAAGGGGGGGGGTTCTAGTGTCCATGAAGATGAGGGTGAAACTGAAGGGGTAAGGCGAGGAAGGGCAGAGAGAATCTTGGAAAGTTTCTTTGAAGAAGTTTTTTCTTACACCCAACCAAAGCCAGGGAGGTCCTCAGTCTCAGCCCCACAGGTCCAAGATGGAGACGAACACATTCAGCTCGTTCCACCTGCTCCAGGGATCCACTCAGCTCCACCTGATCTTGGTCTCCAAAACTGTCAAATCAGTCCAGCCAGTTCAAGGAAGATCCAGTGCTCTGTCACTTGGAAAATAATTCCAACTTCTTTTTTTAGAGCTACTAACTCTCAAAACTGAATCCTGTCTTTGCCTAGCTCTTCTTTCAACCACTTTCTGCAGGTCTCCTTCATGCTTCCATGTCTGTTGATTTCCTTCTTCTGCTCACAGGTGTGCTTGATTGATCATTTCCTTGTCTGTTGGTTGAGGGCCCTACTTTTTTTCTTTTTTCCTTTTCCCCCACTCTGTTACACATACACAATTAACAATTCAGGGCATATTTGTACATATTGGTGAGCCCATTTAACAGACCTTTTCTCAAAGCTAATTTTGTATCCCCCAAGCCCATCAATAATCATTTGACAAAGTCTTAGGGAAAGGTCAGTAATTTCATGCACATCATCACACATTGTCAGGTTGTGCTCAGCCATAAGTTCCATACATAAGTGGAACACATCATTTTCACAAGGATAGTCCTGACAACAGCAGTCCTCTCAACATATTTCTACCTTCACCGGATGAGCTGGCTTCAACAAATTCTGAGCCCCATAAAGTTTGGGAACTGCATATATTATGGATGGGTGACCATTAGGAGCCCATGACTTGTCGGTTGTTATTATGCATGGTCATTCCAGGCAGTTACAGCTTCAGCAAGCTCCTACTAAATAATTGACAGAAAAAAGCAAAACATTTGTTACAAAACAATCTGCGTTAGGCCGTTTTTATGTTTGTGTTGATAAGTTTTAGGTTAGATAATACTGTACCTGTATGGTATTTTGGAAGCAAAACTGGATCAGTGATTTGTCAATGAAGCTGGAAACAAAATGCCATCTGCTTTCAGCTGGTCAAAATGGTCCATCCAAAACTGGACGCATTCATTTCTCAAGGTACTCCACCAGTGTTCATTCCTTTGATTGCGTGTACTTGGACCCAAAGTGACACAGTCTGTACCATTCTCATCCTCACTGTTGTGCAGAAACCTTTGCATCATTGCATCAGGCTGTTCTCAGTACCATGATCTAACCTGAATTTTAGAGGAAATTCACTGTTTTTGGTCACAGCATCAATAAAATAACCTGCGATAATACAGGGGTCATTGTTGGTTTTGTTTACTTCTAGCCATAAAAATTTTTTTGGGAAGCCATCTATACAACCACTGACACATATACTGTTGGCTTTAATTTGTCATACCCATCGATATGCCGTAGGTAGTTCGGCTCAGGTTATACGGTCAAACGGTTGCGGGAACGCAGATCTATCCAATTCCCGTCCATCAGTCGCATCAATTGACACACAGTTTCTCTATCGTAATTATCCCGGCCATCCAAAATTTCTGATGCATCCATCTGTAGCCGTGCTGTCTGCCAGATGTTTGTAGCTGTTGGTCAATGAAGGATGCCACTTCAGCTTCATCGGCCTTATTTCTTCTTTGCCAAAGCTAGGTCTTTTGTAGCTTTCTTTCTGGGGTACAGAGGCTTAGTTTGATAGTATGCGAGTCCACTCTTACCATCACACAATCTCTGCAAGTTGAGATTTTTCAATGAACGTGATTTGGGTTTGTGTAGATCTGACTTCAGCCTGTTCAGTCTCATGAGTGAAGATCAAAGCTGTTGGTAAATCAACACAATTGATGTCATCATCTATAACAACAACTCAACACAAGTTTACCATAAAATAAGATTTAAAACAATGAAATTACAATTTTAACTAGTAGGCTTTTGTAAAGCTTCCACTTGCAGATTTTGATCTACTTTTATGATCGTTGTGGAAGCTATTGTGTTATATAACCCCATTGAAACTACTACATTGCAGTTTGCTAACAGAACTGTTATGTAATTCCAACCTTCCTCAAAGCAAACATCAGCCTGGAAATACAGTCAGTGTACCACTAAGTTTATTGTTAAAACCCTGTAGGCAGAACTTTCTATAGAATCTGAGAAATTAGAACAAAACGAGGCTGTGTGACAGACAGACTGAGCACATGCAGGTGTCCAAAGCAGGCTCTTTGAAGAAAATTACAGTGCATGTACTGCCAACATGACAATTAGGGTCAGATTATCAGCAGGAAATAAAGGGCTACATCATGAAATGCATCGCTCATCGGGTGTAGAAGAGGGGCATATTTAAATGTAATTAATCCCCTTTGAGCTGTAACATGCTGTAGACTGGTGTGTAACACTTATCATTGGTTATGCTTCTGCAGAACATGGAGCGGTCTGATTTCCAAATGGAACATATGTGGAACATATTTCACACTGTAGAGGTACAAAGACATACAAACGTTTTTCAGTTTAATGTAAAAACCTGCAGGGGGTGTTATCCACCTATTTTACGGACTGAAAGCACTCCAACAAGGAACCTTGCTATGTTCATTTTTTTTTTTTTTTAAATCCCATTATTTTTTATAAAAACTAATTTATTCCAATTGAACAGAAATTAAAATGTAATTTATTGTTTTGTTATGATCACAAACTGAATGACATGCTGCAACACAGATATGTTGCATGTCATGAATTTGGCCTCATGGGGAGGTATAACATCACACCATGTGTAGTATGTCTGAGTTTGGGTCTCAGCATATGTGAACAGCAAACAGTGTTAATGTCTTTTTTCATGGACAACACAGGAGTTGTTTTTTGTTTTTTTTTAACTATAGGTGTAAGTCCCCCCTCTTCACTTGAACATATGTCACACTGTAGGGGTAAGAAGACACACAAACGTTTTACAGTTTAATGTAAAAACCTGCAGGGGGTGTTATCCACCTATTTTACTGACTGAAAGCTTTCCAACAGCCATGTTCATTTAAAAAAAAAAAAAAAAATCAATTAAAAAAAAATTATACCATTTGCATAGAAATACAAATTAATTTTTTTCTTGTCTCATTTGATATTGTTATATTATTATTATATCATTCTTTCTTTTCATAATGTTTTTGGTTTCATATGTGTATTCTCTGATAACAAACAGAATGGCATTCTGCAACACAGATATGTTGCATGTGATGAATTTGGCCTCATGGGGAGGTATAACATCACACCATGTATAGTATGTCTGAGCTTGGGTCTCTCAACAGATGTGAACAACAAACAGTGTTAATGTCTTTTTTCATGGACAACACAGGAGTTTTTTGTTTTTTTTTAACTATAGTTGTAAGTCTCCCTTCTTCACTTGCACGGCAAACCACAAAGGAATTTTCAATCAAATTTTTTGTGATAAGGAATTTTTTCGAAAGTATGTGTTCTATAGCTAAATAGCTAATTATTTTGACAACTAGTTCTATAATTTGGACAATTTCACATGATGTCAACTTAACATTTAGGTTTTTGTGAATGCAAAATACTGTTTTACATTTACAGAAATAAGGAAATGTTCTCTCAGAGTGATGTCCTGATTTATACATTATATATTATATTGTGTGTGATGATTACCAGCTATCCACGACATTTAGAAGTTCTGTTTATTTAATATGTCACATTTTAAAAAAAGGAACCTGTGTGCTTTAAAACAAATCATACCTTTCCTGAACTATTTACTGGTTCCAAATCAAGACGAGATGATTCTCTGCCTCTGGTCAATTATTTTTTTTATTATTGTGTGGTCCAAAGCAGGTTGTAATCTTTGCAATAGATTAGAATATTCCGATAAATGCAAAACTTTTTAATGGTGTTCTGAAGTAATTGAAACAATGATTGTATATTGTATTGGTTAACAAGCTTTCACCCAGCTAAAGCCCATAGTTCTGCCTCATTGGTCCATTCTGTGATGTTTAAACATTCATTCATGTTACCCAAAATTACTACAACTAAACATTAACTGTAAAACAATTGCTGTAAATCTAACATTACTAAGTGCAGCGGTTTTCAGGATCTGTTCTGATTGCTACTTTAGAGGATGCACTAGGGATTTCCACAAGCATGATTACAGTGTGATGACATCCATGTCTGCTCAGAAGTGGATGATAGACTGTCACATTGTCATTTATTGACTTTTGAGTATTTAAACTAACTTGAGAGTGACATGATGAGAATGTAAGGTTACCCTTAGGGTTTAACATGCTTATATTTTATCCAAAGGAATAATAATAGCCTAAGGTCTCACCAATTTTTTTTTGCCTGTTCAGAGGTTATCTTCTCTATTGAGGTCCAGTGTAAAGCACTGATTGTAAAAAAAACGTTGGGGTAAACTAAACCTTTGGGTTTTGTAATAATAACTTGACCTAACCAAGAGGAAAATTGGTTAAAAAAATATTATTTTCATTGGAGTCAATTAATATTGTGTCAAATGAACCTTATCTTTTGGTGAAAATTATATGAAAGTTTGTACTTTACTTAAAACTGATCTATACCTTAAATTAGTCAAGTTCCCCTTTGGTTTAAACAGCAGATCATCAACCTAAGCCTAAATATAGTATTTATGTTATTTACCACAAGTTTCTTTACAGGTCAGTGTAAGAGTCTCTGCTGTGTTTTCAGTTGTGTTGCAGGCAGGGTTCGAATTACAGTGACTTTTGGGGGAGGAGTGCTTTCAGGTGCCCATGTACACTACTAAACATGTCACATCCACCACGTCAGCCCTGTCAATTGCAGGTTACTGCAAAAAACATTATTTTTCTCTCTACTGTTGGCTGTCTCTTTACTTTCATAATCAGGGAACTGACTTGTATAGCTGGGGAGACCCCTTTGAAAGAGGTCAGGTCTCCTGCTCAGCTGCTCTGGGCTGGAGGTGGAGGAAGATGGGGTGAGCTGAGGGTTAGAGAGCAGCTTTCTGTCAGAGTGCTTCTTATCACTTCCATCACTGATGTGCGCACTTGTAACTCTTTTTATCCATTGATATGTATTGAATGAATTAACATACAACACTTACTTTTTACTATTATTCATTTTTCAGGAACCTTATTGTACAGAAAAATCAACTTGTAACTATAAAATGGACGAATTATTTAGAGGTCCCCCTTAATGTCTCACAAGGCTTTCATGGGACCTCGGGTTGTTTTCGGTAGGGGTGAGCTCCCCTTTGCTCCCCTTAGCTCCCCTTATGTCACAGTTTCTTACCTCTGATCTCTGTGTGTCTCACTCAGAGCGAAACTCAACCTCTGCTGAACTGACATGGTGCGGATCAGACACAGACACTCTTGCAGGCCATGGCATGGAGACCCCTGATTTATAATGTATAGTTCAGACTTAAATGAACACACCATTACATTTCTTTTCATGCATGCATTTATTATCTACTCAGTCTTATATTTTTTTTTTTCTTTTTCATAAAATACATAAAAATAATGCCCCTGGAACATCAGTGAAACATATGCTCCCCCATATAATTACATGAAAATATCCCACATGTGACTGCACATTCATCATCTTAAAAAGTGTTTTTCCCATTTCAGCAGGTTCACAGTTTTTTTTTTAAAAGTTGAAGTGTTTTGAGGGTCTGGGTTTACTCACAGTCACTCATATGCGCTCACACACACACAGATGCACAAATGCTGTACAAGTTACCCGCAGCAAATACATGTCTTTACAATTCTTAGTTTACACATGTCAGATGGGATTGAGTTCCTCACTGTATTTGATCCGGAGTCCGTTCGTTAAATCCATGAATCCATTTGGCAAAACACAATTCTTTGTTTAAATGGGATCTTTTCAAATCTGATAGCAACGAGTGAGGAAAATGTCCACAGATTTAAAGATGTCATGATGATTAAGAGACAGAGGACACTTCTGTCTTGCTTGTTGAAACTGAGGTCTCATCCTCCACCATGCCACCCATTCCAATAGTGCTCAGCATGCAGTTACGGAACTAAAAAGAGAGAGAAAAAAAAAAGATATTGAAATAACATTGGATGAGCATCATGATGGTTTAAACATTGAAAGAGCAGGGTAAATAACATTTTATATATACCAACCTGTTTGTTCATTAGAACATAGATAAGAGCGTTGTATAGTGCTGAGCTCTTTGCAAAGAAAGCAGGGATTGATGCGGTCAGGGCGGTGAAGGAAGCTCCTTTGTTCAGGAAGATCCAACCAGCAAAAGTGGCATATGGTGTCCAAGCTACCAGGAAGCCAAAGACCATCAAGATGCACATGCGGGTCACTTCCCTCTCAGCCTTCTGGGTGGATTCTGACTCCTGCTGCTGAGCTGCGGCCTAAAGTGAAACCAGAAGCAAAGTCACTTTGTCAAAGCATGAAAGAAAAGCACCCATAAAACAACTCTTTTTCTTTGAAGTTTAGTTATAAACCTCTCATGAATTTAAATTTCACTTACAGCTTTGACTGTCAGCACAAGGCTCCCATAAGCGAAGAAAATGAGGAAGACAGGGACGAAGAAGTGGACGACAAACATGTATATGACATATGATTCATTGTTGAAGCCTGGAGCCAGAGTGTAGTAGTCAGGTCCGCAGGAGCACTGAATGCCCTCAGGAAGGTACCTGTGGAAGAGTTAAGAATAGCCAATATTGGAGATAAGTAAGTTGTCAATCTATTAAGATTGAATGGTTTGTTTTCAGTTGTTCCCAATCTTTCACATCTTTAGTTCTGTCAGATTTACAGATATATTTACGGAAAAAAAAACAATCACAGATACAAATTTGAATTACCTGGACCAGCCAAACAGTGGTGGTCCAGCGCATGCAAGGGCCATGATCCAGGTAGAAAGGACTCCAATTCCAGCATGAGTTCCAGAGAACTTGAAGCTTCCCATGGGTTTGCAGACGACAATGTATCTTTCAATAGCCAGTACCACCAGAGACCAGAGAGCAACTTCACCTGTAGAAAGAAAAGTGTATCTTTCAGGTTAACTTGTTCTTTCCCAGGCTTGGCATTCAAAATGTATGTTCAGTGTACTTTATTCTTTGTCAGGTTGTGTGAAGA
Organism: Brachyistius frenatus; assembly: GCF_029030835.1. Taxonomy (NCBI): domain Eukaryota; kingdom Metazoa; phylum Chordata; class Actinopteri; family Embiotocidae; genus Brachyistius; species Brachyistius frenatus. Next base: position 357,620 of record NW_027210609.1, on the reverse strand, counting down.
AAAACTACATACCTCCAAGTGTGGCCATGAATCCCTCAATAGCACAGAAAGTGGCTCCAAGAACGAAGTAGCCGTTAAAGGCAGAGGTGATGGTGATGGTGAATCCGAAGGCGCACATGATGAGTCCAGCCACAGCCAGGTTGACCAGGATGTAGTTGAGAGGTTGCTGAAGCTTCTTGTTCACTGCAGTCACATACAATGTCAGGCCGTTGATGGGAGTTCCAGTGCAGATCAGGAAGAACATATAAAAAGCTAGAAGCTTGTACATTATTGGATCGACCATATAGAACTGTGGATATTCAAAAGGACTTCTAACAATCCCAGTCTTGTTGGACATGGGGATGTAGAAGTTCTTTCCCTCAGTGCCATTGGGCTCAATTCCTCCGTCCCACACCATCTTCAATTGTCTAGTTTGCTGGAACTTCAGCTGAGAGACTGTGCCAACAATGACCAACAGCCAACCCCACGCTGGTAGTAATGCTTTCCTAGGTGTTTTATACCTTCTCAAAGTTATCCTTAAATGAGCTAGATTAGATTAGTAGAGGATTGAGAACAGCTCAGGTCAGTCTGATAATTGTCCTTAAGAAAACAGAGTGACCTGATGTTAAATATAGTATAACAGAATCACTTTATTGGCCATATCCTTAGTGTTTTACATTTCCTACATATTAAAATGATTTCTCCTATTAAGAACTCCTACTTTTTTCAGATTTTGGTTGTCTACTTAAAATCCCATACAGTATATACATATAATATTTCTGCTAGAAAATATATTGATATAAATCTTTTGAAATCAAGCCTACGTTGAAACAGTAATTAATTAAGTAAGTAAGTAAGTAAGTAATATTAACATCTTGATATATTTACATTTTACGTTTACAATAATTGCCTTTTACAAAGAATAAGGCGTCTTCTATTGCAGAGAAGGATCGGTGACATATAATCAAGGAAGTGATCTTGATCATTAGCCTACTTAAATCTACGGAAAGGCTTACTATGTTGGCGTTCAGTGGGCACAGCAGAAGCCTAGAGCTAATGCGGCAGAAAAAACTCACCTCATGCGCGGACGTCGACATTTTTCTGCTGAGAAATTAACAAATGATGCCATAATTTCCTCTGCAAATATAATTTTAATTTTTCCCAAACAAAATATTTTTTAGTCTGATACTGGAGAAGCAGTTCAATCCGCCTGAATACCACGACAAAGGGTGTGAGATAGGTAAGTATGGTTTATTATCGTCACATAAAAATATGGAGAAACTTATTGTGCGCAGTGAAACAGCCAGTTGCTCTGTGCAAAGAAAGTCTTGTGTCGGGAACACATTGGCTGCGTGGAGTGTGCGTTACCTCGGAAGCTGCAGCTTCTTGCGTGTGTGTATCCACACCGGCTGCGTGCTACCAGCCGTGCTGCGGGTCCGGGTCCTACCAATGAATCAGTGAGTATCTCTTTGATAATGGCCATTCATATTTGAAGTTTTGAGGTCTGACAACTGAGGAGTTGTAACCAAAAAGCAGGCAGGTGCTGGGTAAGCGTAGGACTTCATTAACAGTGTTTAGTGTGTCGTGCTTAAGAAGATTTCATTTTAAAATGTGGAGGGAAATTCCGGTACTACTACTTTATTTTGAAGTATCGCTGTATGTGCTACATACTCGTGTTTTGACAGTCTCCCTCGTTTTCTTTCTTGGCCTACTGCTGTAAGAAAGTTGGAAAATTATTGCACAACATAGCTGTACAGAAAACACACAACAAAGAGTCTTCATTGAAGATGAAAAGTAAAATATGGCTCGTTTAGAGCGTCTTTATTTCTCACGAACTCTGGGCTAAACAGCTCTTGTGGGTTGAAATGTGATCTTTTATTTAAGCTAAAGTCGATGTATCCAGATGCAAATTGTTTTCTAATATAGTTGAATAAAATATACATTGGATATAAATCTTGCATCCCTGAGTAAATACAGACTTCACAGCAAAAATTAAAAAAAATAAAAGCTCTCAATGAACATTGGAAAGTAATTTAGCACATTTTCTCATGCCTTTTACAACTAAGACAGCTGTACATTATTTAAGTATATCCATACTTCATACATACTCAACAACAATTAAGTGGTAAAATACCTCTTTCATCTAGGTAACTTTGCATTAAATAGATTTTTTTTTTAAATCAAAATATATTCAATCAAAAAAGGTTAATTTTAGGAGAAACTTCAATGATGCAAAGGAAATTCTCACACTACTCAGTACACAGAGTTATTTAGCTCTACCTTTACATATTAATGCATCAATGATTATAATAATTCAACAATATAATATATAATATAGCCTTCTGTAAGGAATTATTCTACAATAGAACTACTGTTGAGTCTTGTTACTTTTGCCTGAAGAAAGATATGTCAGTAAATTAAGCACTGTGGTAGCACATAGAAAACAGGATTATGCAGAGCTGACTAAGTGTTTTCTCAGATTTGTTTTAGAGAATTGAAAATGTACTCAAGATATGGATTCAAATTCCCCTTAATTGAAGAAAATGACAAAGATGGGACCCTTGGGATATGAAGGTAAATATGCTGCTCATCATGATTTCAGTCTAATTTATGGGCTGCAATGTAGTTACAACTGTAAATACCAATTCATCAGCAAAATTTTAGTGTCAAAACTGTACGTAAATCCACAGAACTGTATAAATGACACATCAACTTTACTTTTACCTGACACAAATGCATCTAATAAGAGCTTGACATCATTTTTCATGTTAATTTAATGTTTTGATTTTTAAGGTCACTGTATTGAGATTTAAAAAGCTGATGAAGTGCCATTCTTTTAAGCTCAGTTAACAGCACAAACACTGGTTTTTGCATAGATTTTATTAGGTGATTAAACTAAAAAAAAAAAAAAAAATAGACTGTTTATGTATTCTGTTTTTTTACCAGCTCATTATTTTCTAGCAGTCTACATATAATTTAATAAACATTGACAGCTATATATAGCTGGAAAACACAAATTATTTCCTTTTATAGATTATTTTGAAAGTTCTGTTGAATTTCTGGTCAGATGAGGGCCATTTATTGTTTTCTTGACTGATAACAGCCTTTCACAATTGACTTTTCAGCATGTGTTGGAAATAACACATACTCTTATTGCACCAACATTGTCCCAGTTAAAATATTAGTTCATAATTTTCAAGACTTGGATGTTCCACGTTGTGCTGATTGTGTCACAGTAGCTCTGTCCTTGTGACCATCTCTTCTGTTCTGCTGTCAGGAATGAAGCGCTGTCCAAGGTGCTGATCCTGTGGCTGGGAGCTGCCTGGGAAGTTGATGCTTCCACTCTCTTCTGCCCACATCTGTGAGACGGTTCTCGGCCAGAGTGAATTGCAAGCAATGAACTCATTATACCCAATCAATGACCCCACCTGCTGCTCATAGTTGTGGCAAGTAAAAGTAAGTGATCTATTTGGATTTATCTGCTATTTGTCATTAAAAAAAAAAAAGTACCAGAATGATTATTATTATCTAAGTAGTCTAGGTAATGCCCAGATCTTAGGTCAATAGAGATGATGTGAAAAAACAATTAAGAGAGACGTTCACACTCAACATCCTAAGAATATGCCTAAGAAAAAACAGCCTTGTCAGAGATGATAGTCCAACTTTTAAACGTGGTGCAGTTCTGATCTGCAGCTGTTGGAAATGCTTGTTTGATTCTATTGGTGCCAAACAGGATTTAACCAGTCATTATATCTATTGGTTCACTTACTTTTCCCCTCAACACTATGAGCATGTAATAGGTCAATTAAGACATGAAAGATTATATTTAATTGTTATTATCTTAAGCAGTGTTTGTCTATTTTAACTTAGACACAGATCTGATTGCATGTTATGACCAATTAAACCAGGTACTATAAAAACAGTTGACATACTTTTTCTTACCCAGCTAGTGTTTCTTCATGGCTCTGTCCTTGGCTTGGCCTTTGATAATTACCTGTCCCAGAAAATAGCTATTCTTAACTAATTAGATTGACAAATGCCAAGTAGTTAGTAGCCTTACGGGTTGAAGTACTTTTGTTTTGCCAACAACTAAAGTCCTTACAAGCGTCTTCAGTCTTTTGCCTTGAGCTGTATACTTTGGTTTTCACTGCTTTCTTACCTATGGGCCTTACGTTATTGGGCCTTACGTTATTGAAAAATAACTAAGTACATTTACACAATTTTACAACATAGTTTGATGTATACTTGTACATCAAACTTGAGTATTTCAATGTAATGCTACTTTCTACTTCCACTTCACTTATTGTACTTTCTACTTCACTACATGTATTTATTTTAATTTAACTTTAGTGACTTTTACAAAGAAGATTTGACACAACAACTAACATAAGAAAAATATGTAATTTTCAAAATGCAACACATTGTTCAAGATTAAAACAGTAGTTTCCAACCTCTTTGTCTTCTGAAGGCTTACACAAATCAGTGTTTAGTCGGGGGTCACATTTCAAATTTCTATTAGTTCTATCAAATACAGAATTTTTGCTGTAAACTTCTCACATGTTTTCATTCAACAAATGTTCAAATTATCTAATGATTATTCACGTTTAATGATCTAATGATGTAATATATAATAATAGATCAGTCAGAGAGATTAAACCAGGATTTTTACTTTAATTCTTTAACTGCATTTCACTGCTATACTTATATACTTTTGCTTCAATATAAAAAAAATTTAAGCAAGACTTTTACTTGTAATGGAGTATTGTTTGGAAATTGTACTTAAGTAAAAGATCTAAATACTTTCTCCACCACTTGTGTTTTGTTTCTATTCTGTATGGTATTTAATTCTGTGTTTGGCCCTTGAAGTTGATATAAATAGACACCGTTTGTCTCAAAATATCATGATAGGTAAAACAAATATTCAAAACTTTAACTTGATACTTACAACAACATGTAATATACCTAGATTAGACAAAAAAAATAGCAAGGCGACATAAGTATAAGCTGTAATGCAAGTGAAGACCAAGCCAGCTCCTCTGTGATCCGCAGTGAACTAGAAGCTTCTAATGAGTCCGCAGAAAACCATGAACTGTATCTTTTAACAGCGAGCACTAACAGTAGTCTTCATCTTGGACAGAAGGGAAAAGGGTTAACAGTGCATATATGAAATCTGTTTAGAAAACGCAGACTGTTACATTATAACCTGTAGATACTCTGATGCATCTTTTCCTTTAAAATGCATTTTAGACTTTAAAACAGAGGTGACAGAGTCTTTATGGTTAAAGCTCCCAGTTTGGAGGGACTTTTGTAAAATGATCAGAGCAGCCAATTTTGTTTCTTTCTCTTTTCTAGTACATCACTTTAGGAGAAAACAGCTTTGTTACTTTCATAACTTATTTGGTTTTATCCAAGTTAATATTTTATCTATATTATATATGTATGAATTTTAATATTATCAGTAGCTGTAATAGAAGTAGTTCTTTAGTTATTTTAGCTTACGTAATGCACAACATACAGATTCAGCAAAGAGGCTTGATTGTGGCAGCAGCATATATGCACAGTAACAGCTTTACATTTCATCAACATCACATGTCACCTTTGCAAAGTTATCTATGGCCTGAGTCACTCTTAACATTATAGCTGAAATTCAAAAATCATATGCTCAGTTTTTAAACAACTAAAATCACTAAACAGATACAGAAAGTAACTGATTCCAAAACAAGTTCAGTCAAGAGTATAAGAGACAGCTAATATCACATGACTAATCAAAATATATTTATTTTACATTTAAGGCTTTTTGTCGGGCACACAAAGATCATTTAAAAGCAATGAATAAACTGAGTAAAAGCATATTTCTGACATATTGATTTGTACTTTACCTCCAAGTGTGACAATCAATTCCACGACAGGCAGTTGAAGAGGTGTGATGTTGAATCGATCGTCAGTCGAACCACAGATGAATGAATCAAGATGTAGCTGAGAGGTTGATAGAACTTCTTGGCTCAGGAAGAAAGTTAAGGTCAGATGGGGACAGATATTTGGAAATCTGTAAAGATTTAACAAATAAAACTTTAGGAAAAAAGCCTTCAATCTACCAGTCGGGTTGGACATGAGGGTGTCAGAAGTTTTGTTTCTGTTGGAATCTTTAGCAATTTACTATAACACAATTTAATTTGGGTTTTTTTCTTCTATTAATGGTGACAGCAACAAATTAGTGGATTAGATTTAAGGTTTGATGAGATAAGAGGAAATGTGTTAATCTTGTGTTGATCTTAAGATGTTTTAAGTCCTCTGCTTAATTTATTAAGTGATTGGCTCAGTCAAGGAAGGAGGTTGCTATCTGAGACACATTGAATGTGTTAAAGTACAAATGTCCAGTTTGTAATATTTTATCATCAGTTCAAAGGTCAGACATTTACTCATGTATAATTGTCAAACGTAGATAAAGAAATGTCAATGGAAACAAAAGAACATAAAAAGGGAGTCGATGCTGTATGTAGATATGTTGGTATGTACTACAGATATTCAATTCAATTCAATTCAATTCAATTCAATTCAATTCAATTCAATTCAATTCAATTCAATTCAATTCATCCATCCATCCATCCATTATCTATACCCACTTTATCCTGAACAGGGTCACGAGGGAGCTGGAGCCTATCCCAGCTCTCTTTGGGTGAAGGCAGGGTACAACCTGGACAGGTCGCCGGTCTATCGCAGAGCCAACACATAGAGACATACGGAAACAAAAGATTCACACATTGTGCCCATTCACACCTAAGGGCAATTTGTAGAATTACCAAGTAACCTGAGACGCATGTCTTTTGGATGGTGGGAGGAAGCCACAGTACCTGGAGAGAACCCACGCAGACACAGGGAGAACATGCAAACTCTACACAGAAAGGCCGTGGCCCAGATTTGAACCCAGAACCTTTTTGCTGTGAGGTGACAATGCTAACCACTGCACCACTGTACCGCCTCACTTCAATTAAATGTTATTTATATAGTGCCAAATCACAACATAGGTTATTTCATGGCACGTTGTGCGTTACATATCTGCACACATTTCTCACATCTTTTCACACTTTATTTATAAAACTACAAGGGAAGGTACAGTATTATATATTAATTCAAAACACTCACTCAATGCATGCTTTCAGAATCAGTCAGACTTAGATAGAATGTCAGCCTCTCTGTGACGCTACCACACTAGAAAAACAATATTTATTTATCATTTTTATTGTACTGAACCTAGCAAAAACCTAAATTAAACAAAAAAAATAAAGAATATTAAAAACACACCAAAACATATTTTTTAGCAAAACTTTTACAAAATTAAACATAGCATCATAAGCAGCTTTACCTGAATTAATCACAGTTAACAGAATATTGAGAACTTCATTGAATAAATGTAACAGCTGGTTGTTTCATTCATGATGTGATAAGTCTTCCTTTGACTTTCACCAGCTCTATAAAGACACAGAAGGTTATTTGATATCAAGCATTCTTGGCCTTTAATAGCATTGCTGTGGCTTAAGGAAGATAGCAAATTAGCTAAGTCTTTAGGAGACATTTTCTTTCCTAACTGTGACATTAAGCCTATGTATCAAGCGCAGAACACTACAGGTGAGACACTAAAGTTAATCCAATCAGGTTAATGACACCTACGGTTCCTCCATATGGACAGAGAGAATTACTTGGTGAAAATTATTGATTGCTGGTCAGGCCTGAAACTATAGACTCAAAAATAATATATACGTAGGTTTAATTTGCTTTTTTACTCTTAATGATGTCCTAAAATCTGTAAAAGTTGACTGAACCAAATTCCTATTCTCAGGTTGAAGAGAATTCCTCCACACGTGAAGAGTGGAGCAAATTACTCGTCCTCTCTAGCCGGTGTGAGGATTAATAATTGATCTTTTAACTTTTGCACTACCTTGTATTACCTTACAATCCTGTAATCCCATTTTGGCAAACTGACAGTTAGGTTAGCAGAGGGGTATAAAAACCACAGTGTGCAACCCTGAATTTCGTCTCAAACAACATAACTGGACTTTTAACACCAAGAAGCTCAACAGAACAACTGACCAGCAAAGATGGTGTGGGACGGAGGAATTGAGCCCAATGGCACTGAGGGAAAGAACTTCTACATCCCCATGTCCAACAGGACTGGGATTGTTAGAAGTCCTTTTGAATATCCACAGTTCTATATGGTCGATCCAATAATGTACAAGCTTCTATTTTGCTACATGTTCTTCCTGATCTGCACTGGAACTCCCATCAACGGCCTGACATTGTATGTGACTGCAGTGAACAAGAAGCTTCAGCAACCTCTCAACTACATCCTGGTCAACCTGGCTGTGGCTGGACTCATTATGTGCTGCTTCGGATTCACCATCACCATCACCTCTGCCTTTAACGGCTACTTCTTTCTTGGAGCCACTTTCTGTGCTATGGAGGGATTCATGGCCACACTTGGAGGTATGTAATTTTTCTTCACACAACCTGACAAAGAATAAAGTACACTGAACATACATTTTGAACGCCAAGCCTGGGAAAGAATAAGTTAACCTGAAAGATACACTTTTCTTTCTACAGGTGAAGTTGCTCTCTGGTCTCTGGTGGTACTGGCTGTTGAAAGATACATTGTCGTCTGCAAACCCATGGGAAGCTTCAAGTTCTCTGGAACTCATGCTGGACTTGGAGTCCTTTCCACCTGGATCATGGCCTTTTCATGTGCTGGACCACCACTGTTTGGCTGGTCCAGGTAATTCAAATTTGTATCTGTGATTGTTTTTTTTTTTTTCATAAATATAACTGTAAATCTGACAGTACTAAAGATGTGAAAGATTGGGAACAACTGAAAACAAACCATTCAATCTTAATAGATTGACAACTTACTTACCTCCAATATTGGCTATTCTTAACTCTTCCACAGGTACCTTCCTGAGGGCATTCAGTGCTCCTGCGGACCTGACTACTACACTCTGGCTCCAGGCTTCAACAATGAATCATATGTCATATACATGTTTGTCGTCCACTTCTTCATCCCTGTCATCTTCATTTTCTTCGCTTATGGGAGCCTTGTGCTGACAGTCAAAGCTGTAAGTGAAATTTAAATTCATGAGAGGTTTATAACTAAACTTCAAAGAAAAAGTTGTTTTATGGGTGCTTTTCTTTCATGCTTCGATAAAGTGACTTTGCTTCTGGTTTCACTTTAGGCCGCAGCTCAGCAGCAGGAGTCAGAATCCACCCAGAAGGCTGAGAAGGAAGTGACCCGCATGTGCTTCTTGATGGTCCTTGGCTTCATGGTAGCTTGGACACCATATGCCACATTCACTGGTTGGATCTTCCTGAACAAAGGAGCTTCCTTCACCGCCCTGACCGCATCAATCCCTGCTTTCTTTGCAAAGAGCTCAGCACTATACAACCCTCTTATCTATATTCTAATGAACAAACAGGTTGGTATATATAATAATTTACCCTGCTCTTTCAATGTTTAAACCATCATGATGCTCATCCAATGTTATTTCAATATCTTTTTTTTCTCTCTCTCTTTTCAGTTCCGTAACTGCATGCTGAGCACTATTGGAATGGGTGGCATGGTGGAGGATGAGTCCTCAGTTTCAACAAGCAAGACAGAAGTGTCCTCTGTCTCTTAAATATAGAAACATTTTCATATATCTGGACATTTTCCTTTATACTCTTTTTTGATCTGGAATCATCCTCGATATGGACTGAGTGAAGTTCTGGGACGTCTGAACTACTTAAACAGTGATAAACAGCTCAAGGAATTCATGAACTGCATTTTCTCTACTCTTATTTGAAGGATATTGGGACGTATGTGAATTTGAAACCAATGCAAATAATGGTAAGATCTGTGAACACATGTATGTGGATGCTCACTTTGACTCCCCCTGCCTGAGGCAGAGATATACCTATGATGTCTGAACTATTTGGTACCATTGAATCTACATAACATCCTTAAACAGCATATGATTTGAATGCCACAAAAATCTTTTTTCTTACATCAATGGGAACATGTTTTGTACTGTATTTTCAAAATGAGCAACTATATACCCTGTATAACTCTATTTTGTCACTTGTTCAATTGGTCATCATGAATTGTAAACATTGTACATAATTCTAAATAGTATAGATAAATAAATGCATGCATAAAAATGAGTTGTCATAATGAGTTCATCTCATAAACCTGGCTGCCAGTACTATTAGGTTGTGACCTTAAATAATATTTATACATGAAGAAAAAAAGCTAAGAATTACTATCATTAATAAAGATATTGAACGGTTTCTATATCATGATTTAATCAGGATTTAAAAGGCTACGAGACAACTACAACTTAGCTCGTGCTACTCCAGGAGGAAATATCGTTTGTGTTGTTTAGAGCTACGCTTGCTGACCAAATGTTCCCGATTTAAGTCTTAACCTAAACACACATGCTGCGTGTAAAGGGGCATTACCTTCAACATGAGGCCCCTAAGGGTAATGTCCTTATGATCAACAGGTGCTTATACAAAAAGAGTGTAATAAAGCAAGATCAAGTTAATCCACTTAAATAATTATAGAGCAAAATACAGAACACCAGCGCTGCAAAAGCTTTATTGGCTTTCATTGGCACAGGAAAATCAACTCTAAAAGTGTTTCACATTGAATGAAGAAGTTTAATCTATCTATAACAGGTAGAAAACCAAAATAACTTATAGTGGTGGTGGTGGGAATTGACTATAAAAAAAAATTGTACATGTTGCTCTTTCTGAAAAATATAGACAGGGTCTGACAAGATGGCGCTAACAATGACCAGACAGAAAAGTATGTACAGTAAGCCATGCATGCAGGTGACAGCTCTTGTTTGCTGTGTTTTGTCTATTTGTCTCTTCCTTTTTACATCAAGGAGGAGAGCGGGAGGAGCACAAGAGCCTGTTTGTTTGCACCTAGGTTAAATTAAGACCCAGACAAAAATGTTGTGCCTTAATGTAATGCATACAGTCAGCCAATAATATCTCACTGAATAAACATCTATCGTCTTCTCAGAGTTGTACTAACATTGTCTAGTACTAATTTAAACCAAATAAATATGCACACAAAAGAAGTAGTATACTATTAAAGTAACAATTGATTTGTTAAAATTCAAATTACATCCTGCTGTACTTGCCAGTTTCTTCTAACACAAAATCTAAAAGGAAAAACAAAGAAAAAGATTTAAAACAAGGAAATTCTCAAAAAGAAAATAATCCATGTGCAGCAATAGTACTCACCGACAAGTGACAGTACTGCTATATATATAGTAATCAGGCTTTTATTAGCAAAATTGCATATTTCAAACGATTATACTATTATCATTGCATTAATAGATAATGCATTAGCATGTTTACTTTGTAGTATTCATCCTATTTGACATAATTTACCAACAGGGGCTTACATTAGGTATATCCATAATATTTTTCATAATGCATCATGTAGGTAGTATAGAATATTGATATATTATGAATAAAAAGGCTGGAATACAGTCGCAATATAACTGCAAAATAATTGTATTTGACTATAAAGTATGTGAAGTAATACCTTACCCTAAATGTATATAGGCTAATAAAGAAAAATACAATATCGGCTAAAGTAAAGAACAAGAACTTCATATTTGTAAGCTAAGTAGCTTATAATAGCTTACTTGAGTAAATTATTTATTTTAAAGCCCATTTGACCATTTTCCTGAACTGTAAATCTCAGGCAATATAACACAAACTCTAGCACAGTTTAAGCTTGTAAACTGGTTACATAAGATTCACTGCAAAGACTGCTTTCGCTAACATAGAGACTACTTCTGTCTTGACAGTAGAACATATGGACAGACTGACACAATCAAAAGTATTAAAAGTAAAACTATTCATGATGCAATGATGATTATCGTAATTCAATTATTGGATTACTGCTTCATTGACGTGTAGTTGTGAGCAGCATTTCAAGGTTGTGATTGTGTGGCTTATTTCAACACAATACAGTTGACTTGTGTAGTCTATGTATTTGTGCATAACAAACTGATCATATATTTTATGTAACAAAAAATGAACTGAAAAGTAACTGTAGCTGTGAAATAAGTGCATTGGAGTAAAACATTTTCCCCTCTGAAATGCAGTGAAGTAGAAAACAGCAGAAAATAGAAATACTTAAGTGAAGTGCACGTACCTCTAAGTTGAACTGAGGTACCTCACTGCACTTTACAAAGCTATACACAAAATTGTGTGTATAGTCACTAAAGACCCAGCGATGAATGAATCTGGAAGAACCTGATAGTTAATGAGAACTTAATGATTAGTACTTATTAATTAACTCTGATCCAGAGGGAAACAGAACTGTAACTACTAATCCATTACTGATTGCTTGCTTGTGTACCCTCAAGTGGTGCCACATAGTACGGAGGACAATTCCATTAATTCATATAGCTCCCTTACTAATCCACGATATGTGTGCCGTGCCCCCTCCAGTAAAAGTTAAACACCTTACAGAGTGGTTACTAAGTAGCTCCTCAATAATTACCAAGTAGATTGGTGAAAGTAAATGGGACAAATGTCAGTATATTGCAGGGAACCTATATCGTTTTTCTCCAATTCACATTTATTTCTAAAGTATTATTCAGCTACACATTTAGGCAATTTAGCTTAGCCTTCTGGCTCAGCTCCCTCTCTATCAAAATGTGCCAGTACAATGTGCGCTTTAGAACTAAGCGGCAGGAAATGGATAGATGGATGAACACAATTGCTATTTGAGTATCCTGCAGTCTCTGATTTGAGGAAATAATTGTGAAGATAATGAGGAATTACATTGTTCCTACAGTCATTCAGCAGAATGGAAACCTCCCCAAACACAAATAATAAAAACCCATCTTCAGTGTCAAGAAGGAGTAAAGCAACAGATGGTACACTGTTAAAAATGTTCCCATCAAAAAACAGTAAAGAACTGTCAGCATGATTGCTAGCATGTTAATTTAAAATAACGGCATCTGGCTGTTGCAGGAATTCACGGTTTGCTACTGCTTTTATAAATTCATTATAAATACACAGTAAAATACTGACAAAAGGATTAACATTTAATTCATGTTTATGTGCATTTTTAACAAGATGTACATTTGCTGTATTTTACTGTTAACTACATTACAAATACAACATTCTACTGTATAAGCTACTCAGTAATTGATTGGTAACAAAAAAAAAAAAAGCACAATTTGTTTTTTGTCTTTTCCAACCAAAAAAAATGCACTTTCTGAGTTGATAAAAATATAGCAAAGTCTATTCTTGACTCATGAACACTGCTCTTTACTCCATTATAATGTTACATTTTGGGATCTTTTATCATTGTAACCTCAGGTGAAATGCCTGTCCGACATCTGCATCAGTGGATTTGTTGTCCAAGAACTCAATGGCTCTTCCACAGTCCTCCATGGCAAGCTGAATCTGAATACAATTAGATTTACGTCTGTAGAATTTGTATCATTTTTGGATCAGTGACAAGAAAATGTAAACATTACCGCTAATGATTTATTACATTGATTGAAGAATTTGAATGTGCTCATATGCCCATTAGAATTCTGTGCTTAGCAAAATTACATTACAATACTAACCAGCAACAGCCAAACTGTGAATGTGAACCATCTTTTCTGAATATTTCTGAATATATCCAATACAGCCAACACTCTTACAGAAAAGATTTCCCCTGACAAATGGAGAAATGTACAAATCAGAACTAGCTTACCCAAATTTAAATCCCAAACAAACTTTAAATTGAATTATCCTTGTAATTTCAGCACTCCAAGGACCCCTGACTACGTGGGGAGATCTGTGCGGTGCTCAATGTGGGCAGTCACATATTTGACCCCGCCTACATTGAGCACCCTGAAGAAAACTCTGATCTCACCATTGTGGAGTTGGTCTGAGATTACATGAAGATACTGGGACAGCCTAAATCCATCCAATAACTGTGGCAAATTCTGCAAGAGGCAACAACCAAACTGCCAAATGTTGAAAAATGGTGCACAAGTGCAAAAATATATATATATGAAGGTATAATTTCCAAGCATCAGATATCTTAGTTTTCCCCAAAGACAGAACAGCTGGGTGTGTTATAGGGCCATTTTGAGCCTTTACGGAAAATAATGTTTAATGGAAACTTAGATTTTAATTTATGCATTAAGAATTTCTCAATTTGCTTTGTAAAAAATACTATGTCACACTATACCTGTATATGAATGTTAACTAAAGCTGATAGAGGATGCAGATTTAATCTTTCTTTATCACCACTAGTGCTGTTATTTTTTCACAACTCTGAAAAAAAAAGTCATCTTACTCTGTAAAGTCTCTGCTACATATTCATTATTCTACTTATTATCATGTCTAAAACTGTCATTTAAATGTTACACCGAATAAAAGAAGAATGCAACAACAAACTGTCAATGCAATATTTGCAATTGTGGATTTTTTTGTTGAAGTTGAGTTGTTGAACCTCTAAAATGTAAAAAAAATAAAGAAAGCAACAACCAATAAATCGTTTCATGCAAGTATTTAATATCTGTTTTCTACATTTTTGGTTTAGAAAATATTTACAGAATATTATGACAGAGGCTCATAAAAACCTCTCCAAGTCATTAATATACAAATGTGATTCTCAGCCACTCATCATCAAAGATTTCACAATCTATCACTGTCTTTACACTGAAACTAATAATAATAATAATAATAATAATAATAATAATAATAATAATAATAATAATAATCTCCATGTGTGATAATGGCTAATCACCATTTTTCTAAAAGTTTACCTCCAAGTGTAGCCATGAATCCTTCAATAGCACAGCTAGTCGGTCCCATGGAGAAATAGCCATTGAGAGTAGAATAAATGGTGACTGTGAATCTAAAGAGAACCATGATGAATCCATCCACAGCCAAATTAACCAGGATAAAGTTGAGAGGCTGCCGCAGCTTCTTGTTCTGAGCTGTGACCATCAAGGTCAGAGCATTAATGGGGAGGTCCATGCAAATCAGGAAAAACATGTAGGCAGCTAGTAATTTGAACTGCCATGGGTCTGCCAAATAATACTGTGGATATTCAAAGGGACTCCTTACAAGCCCAGTCCTGTTGGAAAAGGGGATGTAGAAGTTCTTGCCCTCTGTGCCATTGGGCTCAAAACCTCCTTCCCATGCCATCTTTGCGAGTCAGTTGTTGGATCGGCAGAGAAAGAGATTCTTCGGAGGACTTTCAATTTCAGCAGACTCTGCTCTCAAACTTCTTATATGCAATACATGGTTATATAGCCCCCAGGGGATGCACAAGAAGATTAGCTAATAGGATCTGGGTATTCAGCACATAATCCCTTGTTATAATGTCTTGGTTTTTTTGTTGTTGTTTTTTTTTTGGGGGGGGGGGTTAAGAACGAAGGAATAAGGAATAAGGAATTATGGAGATCACATTACAAGAGAGAGGTTCTTCACTTTTTCCTTTTTTTTTTTTTTTTTTTTAAGTTTATACACTTTTACCAAACAGTTATTCATCAATTATAAGTGAAACAATTCCACAAGTAGCCCATTTCTTTAAGTAAGCAGCATATACAAACTTCTATCCACCCACTGATCTCTGTCTCTAAATCAGTTTGAGATTTCCTTTCCTGAGTGAACTGCACTTTCAAACATTACGTGTGTATATTTAAATGCAATACAGCACTTTTACGGTTACTGAACAACCTGTTATCTTGTTTAACCTGTATCATTAAGAGAAGACTCTGTTTAATTTTGTTTTCATCTAATTAGGTTGTTATCCCTTTAGTTGGGCTGGAGCTGATAATCTCTCAACAGGATTTCAGATGGCACGTTGATGTGCAAGCTGCAGTGATAGTTACACCATAGAAACAAACAGTACTCCAGACAGATTTTTCAAAACAGACTGGCAATCAGACTGTAAATAAAATTTTAAGAAGTTTTAACAAAGAAATTTTACCTCATGGCATAAAGGCTAAACTACTAACTGCCCAACCAATATTGGATTTTTGGTACCAAAAAAATTTCGATATTCTTCTTGTTTAAAAACTGCCAAATAGCGATATGAGCCAAATTTAAAACTTTTTTACAAAGCAAAATGCTGAGAAAGTTTTGTTTTTTATAGTAATTGCCTAACCTCCTTAGCATTGGGGTATTAATTTACATGTTGACGGTAAACCAATGGCAGTGGTTAATCAAAGTCAGGAGGCTCTGGGTTGAAGACAGTGTTGTTTTAATTAACAGGCAGTGGAAAGAGATACTTCATAAAAACTGTTTCTGATTTGAAAGCACGTGAGCTAAAGGTAATTACTATAACTAAACAGAGTGGCAAATGATAGCTAAAGCAAAGAAACCGTTTAATTTACTGCTGTCTGTTTCCAACTAAACACTATTCTTAACTTCTCTACTTGAATAACAAGAAGCATCTGAGCCTTGAATTCAGTGTTTTTAGTTTTTCTCTCAAACTACTCTCAAGTACTTATTTCCACTGTTTGTTTCAAATTCCCAGATTTTTTTTGGGCTATCATAAACCCCTTCAAACCTTTAGTCTTATAGTGAGTTAAATATTCAAGTCCTAGATGCTGTTATTTTAAAGAATTTTCCATTTCATGCGTCTCCACATGCGTCCCGAGTGACCAACTAAGATTGGATCTCACTTCCATGCTCTACATGCAAATGGACATGTTTCCAATTCGTTGAAACAAGCCTCGTCCAGCTGTGTTTTAAACAGCTAAAAAGCGGCTTTATAAAGTGAGTTTGCGGTAAAACTGTCCTGATGTCTGCACAGTTCAGCTCTGCTCGGCACAATCACACAGGAGTTTTATCTGGTAACAAAATAAATAGAAGAGGAGCAAGCAGAGACTTCATGTGAAAGATTGAATTGAGGGGGGGGGGAATCCCCAAATGACGAACCTGCTATAATGTGACAGTACAGTCAGAAAAAACACAAGCTGCATTTATTTTTATATCTTATTCAGAGGACGTCAGCTGAATAGGCCGTCTTCAAATGTGGTAGAGGACGGATTGAGGACGCACTGCGTTTCCACTGCAAAGAGAATGTGGCCACAAGCGTCCCAGACCAGATCACACCAGGACACGTGTTGATTCAAGGTCGAAACAGCGTAATAGTGCCACTGACTCATTGTTGTAAGGATGTTATCTACTCTGCACTTTACAGTTTTCATCAAGCAGAAGGAAAATTGTCAATGTTTGATGGAATTGACTTGGAGTTACACTGCTATATACTGTATGATTAGGCTACTGGAGGACCTCCAATGATGCACTAAGCACCTCTCCACTCCTCCATGCATTTACATGCCACTATTGCATGTCATTGACATATGTGTCAATTCTCTCATGTAGTTTGTACTTTTTTCCTCTCTGTCTCCTAATATGTATTGTTCGTCTATGCTTTTTCCTTTCTCTGTTCTCCTGAGTCTGGTTCTGCCAGAGCTTTCTTCCTGTTAGCAGGGAGTTTTTCCTCTCCACTGTTACTTTTAGTTTACTCAAGGGGGGAGTCATTGGAGTTCTTTCCATATTACTGTAAGGTCGCGATCCTACTATGTCAACTGCCCTGAGACAATCCATGTTAGTATTTGGTGCTATATACATAAACTGAATTAAATAGAATAATGTTTTTTCAGGTGGAAATTAAAAAAAAAAAAAAAAAAAATGGCCTGGGGCTGAAGGGGTTAATGTTGAACACATTTCATTGTATTTCTTCAGAACTTTACATACAATTTTGTTTTAGGTCTGACAACATTTGGTTGCTCAGCAGAGCTTTACTGTAACAACCTTCAGGTCCTTCAGGAGGATGTCTGGTGCTGTTTAATAAGTTAAAGACTTTCAAAAATAATTTTTTTGGCTGCCTCACTCAGCATCTTAATACTAATTAAATAACCAGATAAATGTCTAAGTGACATCTATTCCATTTTTTTAATTACAGCGGCAGTATTTCCAAATAATCCATTTACTACAGTCACCTATTCATGGAAAAAACACACAACACGTAAAGATATTGGACTTTGTTCGTAAATTCACTATGCGTTATACTGGTTGTTCTGAGTTAGATATACAAACATAAAAGATCCAATTCCTTCTCATGAAGCCTTTAGTTTACTGAAACTAAATTAGAATTGTTTAGCTTCTCTGCACTATAGGATTATGGATTATTAGGGTTAATACCAATTTGATTAACTAGATTACAGGCTGGGCCGAGTGTTTTGTCTTGCAGTAATTAATGATCGCGAGCATCTGAGGTAATCCCTTTATACAAATATCTAGTCTGTCATAAGAAAGCAAGTTTACCTTAGTAGAGTTTCAAAAGTCCATTACTTCATTACACTTTAAGTATAATACCCTTATAATTGAACCATTTTGCTTTCACTTAAGTCTATTATTTTAAGTTTTGAAACAAAGCAAACTAGTGTAGCAACTAGTCATTTATTTGTGAATGTAATCACAACGCAATTCAGATTGTTTCACCTAGTAAAAATAATGTACAAGTCACCTATATACAGAGAATGCTTAGTGAACTTTATTAATGATAATCTAACCAAATATTCTTGCACTCCCTTTGTATTAAAATCAGCTGATTTTACTTCTAGATTCAGTGTCAGCAATAATCTGATTTAAATTGACACATAAATTCCCTGCAGGACTCTACACTTACACCACCTTTTAAATAAAGTTGACTTCTTTTTGTGTTTAATTTATCACAGATATGTAAACAAAAGAAATAGTTTCTGAAGCAACTTTATATAAACTGCTATGGTGACTAATCATTGGGTCAGTATAGGAAATCTCAAAGCATTTCAATATTTGTAATGTAAATATTATTATTTAGAGCTTTTTGATTTAGTGCTGACCATTTTGAACTTTAACGATATTTGTACTGGTAATAATTGCTCAATAATTACATTTATTGGAATTAAATGAATTATCAACAGCCACGGTCGGTACTGTCGCCTCACAGCAAGCAGTGTCTGGACTCAAAGCTTGTTGGCTGGGGCCTTTCTTTATGGAGTTGGCATGTTCTTTCTGTGTCTGCATGTTTTTTTTTACGGGTGCTCCAGCTTTCTCCTACAGTTCAAAGACATGACTCATCACATTCTTTATGATTCCCTTAAATTCATAGTGTCACAGAAAATGTAAAAGATTTCTATAAATACAGTAAATGTGTTTTAGTTCAGAGTTACAAAAAGCTATTATAAAACTGAAAATATAGTTTCAAAATACTTAGAGTTGGAATGCAAGTCAAAGTAAGAAGCTATTAGGTCTACAAATATGCAATAATAAAAACTGAATATACATTTTTATTTTTTATTCCAAGGCACTTTTTGTTTTTAATACTTGTTGGACAGCGTAACTCAAAAAGGTGCAATTCAGCTTCACTTCAGAGTTCCCTATACATTTAAATAAAAGTCACTTTGTTATTTGTGTTCAGGTAAACATCTTCCTGTGTCACTTTGTTGTGATTTTGTAGCTCTCTATTGTAACATCATTTGACAATATAATAAAATTAGTTCTTTACTTATGAGAATTGAATCCGCAAAAACAGAGCATCTACTTTGTACGGCAGCTAATTTAGCTTCGTACTGAGTTTAAGTAACTAAATTGAGCATTATTTTTCTTTAATCTATGGACAAGCAAATTACATTTCTTCTAACTAAACATTCATATTGTTGAAACTATAGATGAGAAAGTGATCTTTACAAATTTTAATAGTAATACATTTGTGGGAATGACCTGGATGTAAAAAACGGAAACCATCTGTCACAGCTTTAAAAAGTGTGCCACTTCCCACAAGGGGGATTTTCAGACCAAGGAGCTTGTGTTTATCCGCTTTGCATCCAAAAATTGTCACTAACAGTAGCAAGCTGTTAAACCCGAGAGGTCTGTCCCGTTCTAATCTTCAATCCTCACAAATTGGATTCACACCTTGTACGCAGTTCAGAGGTGTTGAGTCGGATGTCTGGGAGTCATGGTGCACATTAGAGGTGGCACCTGTCTCCTTCAGTTCACTTCATCTTCGAAAGTGATTACAGGACAGCCGATAGCTGATTGGTTAAGGCCCATGCTGTGTGGGTGCAAATATACCTGGTTTCATTTCCGTCCGGCCAGGCCTACACTATGTGTCAAACTTCTCTTCTCTTTCCCCATATATCATATCTGTCTTTACTGCTCGTATCTAACAATAGTGAAAGAAGTATTCGTGTTAAATAAAAGTACCGATACAGTAATGTAAAAAAGTAAAAGAATTCCTACAAAAAACAAATCCTACTACAGTAAAAGTACATAAGTATTCTCAGAAAAATGTGGTTAAATCATTAAAGTAAAGGTTTGGTCCCTCTGACTGATATATTATATTATATAAAATCTTTGGATTATTAATAGTGAAGCATTAGTGTGTATGCAGCCTGTTACTGTTATAGCTGCTGGATGTGGAGCTACTTTGAGCTACATCATTTACAGTTTTATATAGAAGGACACCTGACACAAAAACTCCTTTGCTGATTTAAAATAGCACTGATTGTTTTGACAGATAAGCTTTAATTTTTATTTTCCAATATTTAAATAAAATAGAGTCACGATAAAACCTAATCCTCAATCAGGATGGGATGGAGGTCGTCATTTTCCAGTTTATTGTCCACACTCATACCGGTGCACTTAAACAGAAAACTTCACTGGAAATTTTATAATTTTAAAATACTATTTTTAAAAAAAGAACAAAAATAGCAATGTCTAATCCAGCCCAAGCATTATTTCTGCATTAAGTTCTGTAAAAAAATGTTGGCGGATATAAGCCAACATGTACACTGATGACCATAGATATCTGTGATAGGCCAATATCAGCCACTGACCTATCAATCAGGCTCTAATCTGCAGCAAGACAACAATAATGTCTTCTGTGTGGTGCCAATCCTCAAAGTTTTCCCATCCCTCTGCTTCTCCGTTCACTATGCTGGCTCCCTGTTGAAGCTCAAATTTATTTCAAGACCCTGGTACCCTAAACTGGCATGGCTATCCACTTCTGTGCCTCTTGACGACTGACCACCCGGTGACTTTGAGAACAAAGAGTCTCTTTTCTTTCCCAATGCTCGCCACCAAGTCTACAAAATTAAACAAGATATGTTGTTTCTAATTGGATGCATCAATCAGCATTTCTTTTTTGCATTTTTGCTTTCATTGTAACAACCCTCCTTGCGACCCAGACTGCACACTGTTCTTTGTAAGACATCAGAAGACAAACAGGTCGGAGACAACAGCTTTAAGTATTTTAAAAGCTTGTTATGATATCTATAGTGTAAAATCTTCATCTTAAAAGTAACTAAAACTGTCAAATAAATTTTGAGGTGCAGAAAGAACAGAATTTCCCTCTAAAATGTAATAAGTTGTAAGTCTATATATATATACATAGAAATATATACAAATACCTAAGGATAGTACAACCATAACGTTTTTTAATTCCTCTTTTTAAGAAATGTTTCTGTTTAGTAAACACCATCCCCCCCCCCCCTCCGCCCCAGTATGCCTCCCAGTATAATGAAATAATCTATTAGCTGTTTTATCTTTGTGATTAAAAACATATCCATGTTATTTAAGACAGTGAAAACCTTCAATAGAGTAAATTCAAACAATCAATTACAGGATTGTGACTGAAAAGAACCTCAACAGTGTGTTCAAGATAGATAGAGCGATAGATAGATAGATAGATAGATAGATAGATAGATAGATAGATAGATAGATAGATAGATAGATAGATAGATAGATAGATAGATAGATAGATAGATAGATAGATAGATAGACAGACAGACAGACAGACAGACAGACAGACAGACAGACAGACAGACAGACAGACAGACAGATAGACAGATAGACAGATAGATAGATAGATAGATAGATAGATAGATAGATAGATAGATAGATAGATAGATAGATAGATAGATAGATAGATAGATAGATAGATAGATAGATAGATAGATAGATAGATAGATAGATAGATAGATAGATAGATAGATAGATAGATAGATAGATAGATGGAAGATTTATTTTAACATGGTTTGAAGGTCAACGTGGAGATTTGTTTATTTGGCATCTGGTACAATGACGGTATGAGAGCTGAGCACTAAATGAGATTTATTTATAATCCTGAGGCAGGTAAGAAGACAAAAAAAACTTGGATCAATAGGATGCGTGACGTGCCTAAAGTCACACGTAAACAACACCTAATTGGGATTAGCTTTCTGCCCTGCAAGTACTTAACACACTCTTGGTGGAGGATTGGTGTGTTGAAAGTGTAACAGGAAGAAAACAGGAACAGCAGCTAATCTGTCAGTAGGTCAAGAAGACGTATTATACGACCAATCTAGGGCATTTTGTATCCCACCAAGTGTCAACCAGTAAAAATATGACAAAATGTTACCTACCTCCCTGACAGTATAATTTTAAAAATATTTTACAACAGGTGGCACTTCACTATCTGAAAAAGGTCATATGACATCCAGTATGTTGCAAAATTAACTCATGCACATTTAAGTAAGAGTGTCTCATTCACCCACTTTCCTTCTTTTTATCTCACCTGGGGAATTTTGTGTCATAATTTATTTCTCAAAAAGCAGTAACTCCCTTTAATAAGTAAAATATGAGGCATGGCTGGATATGGCGTTTTAGCAATTAATTACTCCGACAATTTATCACAAAATAAAAACATCTTTTTTTAAATGCATATGGGGTTCTAAGGATGTCCACCACTTAATTAGTGCAGCTAAAAAATACAAAGTAAAAGGTCCCTTAGAGACTATAAGAGTTGTATAAAAATATAGTCAAAAAATTGAAAATATATGCAATATGTTCCTCACCTGTGTATTTCTGATTTCTGTCCCAAATACCTGGAATAGAATAAAAGTAACAGACACATTGATTAGTTTGTTGGTTGGATGACTATATGTAATGTCCAGAGGAATACATTCAGGATGTTACTCAACAGTGTGTCAGATACCCTTTAATTACAAGACTATGGAGTTTTGGGGGGAGAAATTGAATTGAATATTGAAATTAAGATGTAATTCCTGTCAAAGTATTTTGCGATGTTATTGTATTTTAGTGTGAATAACACAAAGTGAACACTTTCCCTCAGGCTCTGCTGTCACAGACTCCCTGTGATGCCTGATGAGACCAGTGCCCCATCTGATCTCCGCTCCCAGAGTGCTTCGAGGATTATGCTCTAATGCTCTCCTCTCCACCTCACTTCTCTCCCATGCATAGACATTACAAGCCATTGATACTGCATCAAGTAATTACACCAGTCTTTCTAATGTTTCAAAAACATCTCCACAACATTTTTAGTCCAGTTTCTGATAATGTCATTGAGAAATAAGTAATAATTAGTACAATTACAAAAAAACCAACAATGATAGCTATAATTAGCAACCACAGAACACCTATGCAGAGATATATTTTTACAATATTACATTTTCCAATGGGTCTTTTAAGTGTCATCAGAATAATGACTAAATATTTAGTTAAAGCTCAAATTCCTCATTATTACATAGAAACAGCATGTATCCTTTAACCATTCATCTTATCATCATTAAGTAACCATTCAGTTCGTAGTCTATATAAAATACTGTTCAAAAATAACAACATCGCATGTACTGCTGGGCCACCCTCTAAAGATCTTTTTTATATTCTCTTCAGCATGTTTCAGTATTAGGGGACACACACACACACACACACACACACACACACACACACACACACACACACACACACACACACACACACACACACACACACACACACACACACACACACACACACAAACACAATAGCTTAATCCTGCCTCAGTAAAGTTTGTAATTCAGTTTCACACACTGTCATTTTGCACTGACTGGAAATGACCTCATCATGTGAATACATCACCCACCAAAATATCTGCAGCTTGAATTATTTTACTCAGAAATGAATGTGTTTTTGTTTCCTCTGTTTAACACACTCAATAGACACATTGATTCTTTTATACACCAGTTGGAGTGAAAAAATAACGTTGTGGTGTTCGGTAACATCTGCAGCTTCCTCGGGGCCTTAATTTGAAAATTCTTCACGCCGGTGGCCCCGCCCCTTCCTCAACAGAGCAAAGATGGCAACGTTTAGGGTGGAAAGTGTTCAGCATTTTACACTTGTTTTTTGGAATGTTTTGAGTGCATCATCATGGTACTTGTCGTTCACTGCATGTTTCTGTACTTGACAGTGTGAACGCTCTTATGCACTCAAAATAGTGAGTGTTAGTGCACAAGTACGCCATTTGGAACACAGCAAAGGTATTGAACCTTCAAACCCCTTCTGCACTGTAATGTAATGTGACAGTTTAGTCAGTGGTCACGCTCAGCACAATTCACTCAGTCAATGAACAATAGAAATTGTTGTTTAATGCTGGTATAACAGCAGTGCTGGCAATGATGCAAATACAATTGGAATATATAATTTATGTTGATTCTATTAGTGGTTTTACTTCTGGCTGATTTTCACCATATCTCAATTTGAAGGCCTCTGCTTGTGTAGTTTAAAAAGTTCTTTGATTATGAATGATGCTTCAGGAAACTTTTAGGATTTATTTTTTTCACAACCGTCAGTTCTATATATTTTAATCATATATGTATTTTTGAGGAATGTTTAACGTGCTATGTAAAAAATTTTTTTTTTTTTTTTTGAGCTTGTTAAGTGATTTACTATGATTTTCAATGCATTACCATCTGTTGTTTATTTTTGTAACTTAACATGTAATCTTGGAATATAGTGTCAGTTTGTCTTTAAGTGGTAGTGGAACAGGTTTTGTTTTAACTACTAAAATATTTTAACACATCAGCCCACACTGATATAAAATAAAATAAAATACAACACTAACTTCATCGTCATTCCTGTATCTGTGTGTATTGCAGCAGGTCAGCCAACAGGTCACTACAGTCCTACTGTCAACCTCTGCGGAACAAAATGAGCAGTGGTGCTCAGTTCTCTATATAACTGTTTCATTACCTCTGCTGTTTGCTGCAAATCACACACACAGTACTTAATATGGCTATAACTCTATATATAACCATAAATATAAGATGTAAGGCTTTTTTGCTGCATGTATGGAGCAGAGATCAGAGTCCTACTCAGTCTATGGGTGAAATACACTGATGTTGAAGCAGGATTGTTGACTACAGACCTGCAGCGCCTCCCACAGGCCAAATCTAAAAAGTTAGGACACTGCATTAGTTTATTTCAATGAATAAAGAACAGAGCATGGAGGACAAAACTTGTGTAACTGTCCAACTGGTTTAGACTGGGACCTAGTTAACAAATAACATGTAAAATGATTTCTCAAACAGATTCCCCTCATGTTACTCATTGGCAGCCAGTTCATTGACATTAAAAGAGGAGTGATTTGCTCTGTATCCTAGGTTTTTTGTCAAAAGTAGCTGCTAGAGTCAAAGCTTCTGGAAGCCTATTTGACAATAATTAATGAAGCCGCCACCATTAAACACTGGGTATGCTGTTATCAGTGAGCTTTGGTCTGGTTGAGGAAAATATGAAATAAAGAGCTAATGACCCTTAACCAAAAACTGGGTAAGAGTAATGCTTTTTTCATATTTACTATGTTCTACTGTTTTTTCATTTTTATGTTAATGTAATTAAGTTTATTGTATTATAGATGTTAAGTTTTATATTGCAGTCCAAGCCTGAACTTAGACCAATTGAAGTGTAAAATGTTTGAATACTGATGCTTTTAAATGCCCTGTAATTACTCTGCAATATAAGCTGTGAACATGTTGGATTCCAGCTAGCAGACCTGCAGGCTGTGTCTCAAATTGCACACTTGCGTAAGTGCATCCACACAGTCAAGTATGGAAACATACAGTGCACTCTACCCACATGGTGTGCTCATAACGGTCCACAGATTAAGGTTGGAACTCTGGACACTAAACAGTCACCTTCATGACTATGTAGTAAAACGGTGGGACCCTTGACCTCAAGTATTTTCAAACTGCGGAGGCCGAGGAAGCTGCATCTGTTGCAGAACGCTACACCAAAAGTGTTTATTGTTTACTGAGTAACACTATACTGCTGTTGGATAGAAATCAGCAGTAGGTTTATTGTGTGCATGAAACAGAGAGCATGAAAGCATGTTCATTTTTCAGTAATAAAACCAAACAAAGCTGACAGATATGTTGGCACGTGATGCTACGGTTGTGTTATGGTTATTTCCGGTGAGTAAAGTTGGGCAGTGTGATATGAGACATCACTAACCTGTTGAAATTCACGCACTACATTAATGTGCTAACAACTAAGTGTACTATATGTAAGTGTACTAACGAAAGAACATGAATTGAGACCAAGTACCAACCCACTTTGACATCACCCATTGGCATCTTGTTCATCGTCATCTTGGTTTTTTTGGAGCAATAAGTGACCATATTTGGATGAGCCGGGGAGGTGGATCTGACTGAGAACCCAAGGTCTTCTACTCTTGCCTACCTCATCTGCAAACCTGACTGGATCCAAAGAAGTCAATCAAACTAAATATGCCCCTAAATATTCCACTCTCAAAATCCTAATGTGGATATGAGGATTTTGAGAGTGGAATATTTAGGGGCATATAAGTATGGAATTATCTTCAGATTGCCCACCTACTAAACATAAGTAAATTTACCAACTGACATCATATAAACTTGTGGGGAAAAAAATGTATTGACTTTGTATGAGAGAAGTTAAATGGGGACCATAGAGAAAGAGGTTTTTGTTTTTGTTTTTGTTTTTTTGTTGTTGCTTTTTTTAGTGGCCTAAAGTGGTATTGCACCGTAAGTCACTTCACTTGTCTGACACAGAGACTGTATGTCCTTTTCTTCTAGAGTCCAGAGTCCATCCACTGAGGTTGAAAAGAGTTGAGTGTTTCATACTGGTTGGTGCTAGATTGGATCTGTTGGAGGGATGCTCTGGCGGGATTGATTTCTATGTTTTCTGCTGTCGTTGTTATGGTTGTTACGTTGTGATGCAAAAGAGAATGTGAAACTGTGTGATACTCAGTTTTTTGACCGCAACTGGTAGTTCACTACATGCTGCCTAACGTGTCAGTGAGAACGCACTTATGTCAACTCAAAATAACATGTGCAAGTACAAAGTACATAAATTGAGACAGACCCAGTTTTCCCTCAGTTTCAGGTGTGAAAGGTGAGCAGGTGTAAACTTCTTTACTTCTTTATCGCCATACCTTAATTACGTGTTTCATATATCTATTAACCATAAGTTTTTCATGCAGTATGTATGTCACTACTTTATTAACATTAACAAAGAAGTATTTATAGCTAAATTCATCTAAATGCCAAAATTTAAACTATACATTTTAAAATGAAGGATTCCAAAACTTTTCTTTTTGCCTTTTTCAACACCTTAAATTTACTGGGGAGAATGAATAATGAAAAGCAAAAACATCTACGTACAGTTAATATAAATGTACAATAAACAAAAACAAACTACCATTATCAGTGTCAACAACAAATTATTAAAAAAAACGCAATAAACATAAATGTTTTAGTTTGTGGTTTACTAAAGAGAGCTCTGTCCTTTCATGTATCATATTTGAATAGCGATCAGTTCAAATGATTTGAGTGTAGTTGGGGGGTGTCTGCACGTTTTCTTTACAAGGTTAATACTGCCCCAGAACCTCCACCAAGGCAGGTTGAACGTTGCCAGAGAGATTAAATCCAGGGCAAAAAAGTCAGAAGAAAACTCAGAAGAGCATTTTAACATTACGATAAACTCAGAGCTTCTACCATCTTTGATGTGGGGTGGCAGGGAAGCGGCACAGAGTGGTGCAGTGGTTAGCATTGTCCCCTCACAGCAAAAAGATTCCGGGTTAGATTCTAGGCCGGGGACTTTCTTTGCGGAGTTTACATGTTCTCCTAGTGCCTGCATGGGTTCTCTCCCAGTGCTCCGGCTTCCTCCCATCATACAAAAACATGTATCTCAGGTTAATTGATAATTCTACAAAAATTGCCCTTAGGTGTGAATGAGAGCGTGAATGGTCTTTGTTTCCATCTGTTTCTATGTGTTGACCCTGTGATAGACTGGCGACCTGTCCAGGGTGTACCCTGCCTTCACCCAAAGAGAGCTGGGATAAGCTCCAGCTCCCTCGTGACCCTGTTTAGTATAAAGCGGGTACAGATAATGGATGGATGGATATCATGGACATGAAGTGAAGAAGTCAAAGACCTATCTGGGTGAAAATGCAGTGATGTTTATTGGCAGAAGCTCAATCAATGAGTGAGATCACAATGCCTTAACTCTCACAAAGGCCCATACAGGAATACATTCTTCCAGATAAGGGCATCTGTCCTTTTGAGTGATTCTGCCTAACTGGGAGCCAGCCAGGCTGTCTCCAGTCTCAGCTTGATCACTCTAATCTTCGACAATTAGTTCATAAGGTCGTGGTGTCCTTACAGGGACCTTTACCCCACCTGCATCAGCAAATCAGAGTAGTCTCTGAGAGTGTCAGGCCTGAACAATTGAATTTCCCTGACACCTTGGTTTTTAGACAGTTTGGGTAACCGAGTATAACTGATTAGGAACTGCAATCCTC
The DNA here is from genome assembly GCF_029030835.1 of Brachyistius frenatus. NCBI lineage: Eukaryota > Metazoa > Chordata > Actinopteri > Embiotocidae > Brachyistius > Brachyistius frenatus. The sequence continues at coordinate 328,981 of NW_027210609.1, read as the reverse complement.
ACTGTTATGGTTGTCTTTCAATTATTTATTCCTTGCAGTTTAAATAAAAGATGATCTTTGCGTTCTGTCTTCCCTCTCACTGGAATTTTCTATTTTGCGCAGTGTGTACAAGTCTGTGAACGTCTGAAATGCTTCAGGGTTTGAGGCTTTCTTTAAAGTTGCAGTAGGTAAGTCCTTTGCTGGAGTGCACAGACGTTTCAGTCTCTGTGTGGGGAAAGAGTGAGACAGTTGGCCATTATTAACTGTTACATGTTAACAATAATAGTCACACACACAAAAAAGTAACTTTTATGCAAATTTGGCATCAAATAATGCAAATATCCTGACTGCCAAATAGTTCATAAGTAACATGTAGCTTGCTAATGCATGGTGAACGACTGCACCTACAGTTCAGGCTGAATCGGTACAATTTTGAGTTTCATTGTATCATTGCCGATATCAGTGTATCAGTACTGATACTAACCTTACTAAACAACCGAGCATCACTGATCCACATGTAAAACAGTTTGTCAATGTCAGAATGAAATTCAAAGCTTCCTCTGTCTGCTACATTAATTTACTCAGTTATTCAGGCAACAGATATCCCTGGACTTCTTTTACCCAACAGAAACTATCTCCATCAGGAACTGATTTACGCATTCATGTTTTTTAGTTTGTAACCATTCCAAACTCTTTGACTTATGTTTGTCATGTGACTGTACCTGTTTCAATGTTCCTGGTGTGACACTCACAGCATACAGCATCCACAGGGGAACCATGAGTGTTGAAGAGAGAGTAAAGAACCCTCCAATGGCGTATCCCCACCAGGGGTATTCATAAGTATTGTTGAATTTGAGCGGCGTATATTTGACCACAGAGAAGAGAAATGTGAACTAAAAAAACAGATGCAAAGAGAAAAGAAAAGAAGGCATCAATCCAAAATTACCAAAATTCAGTTAGTTATTGCATATTTTATTTAGTGTAAAAGATCATTAGAGAGTGAGACTGATGTTCAGGCAAAGCACTGCATAAGCTGACGAATAATGTTCATAACAAAACAACTATGACTATCGATCATATCCTCATACCAACACTGTTTATTGATTCACCTCCATCAACAACTAATCCTCTTCTTTCTTTCACATGGAAACTTTTAGTAAGGTTAACTTTTGCTAATATCTAATCTCCATGTGCAGCTTTGTCTCTGTTCTATGTGGTATGAGACTTTTTCAACTAAATCTAATTGTATTACCGCTTATAATATATGTGTATTTTTGACACAAAAGAATAAAACAAACTCAAGTGAAATTATCAGGCCTTTAACAGGATTTGTGTTTTTGTCAGTGCAATGCTTGAAAATGATTGTGAATCTTGGTCTCAGTTTATTCTTAAAAGTTAATGTAAATAAATATTTCTTGGCCAAATATAAAAAATCTATTTGCCAAAAGATATCTTCAGGAGAACCATGGCAGTGATGAGCTTAAATCTTACACCAATTCATTAAACATTTCACTCAAGTGACATTAAATAGTCTTGAGTTGCTGTGCTGTGATTCTTCAGTGGAACTTGGATCCATCTGGTTGAGACATGGACAAGTTTCGAAGCAGAAGATTCTGGCAGCTGTCAGATACACTCGCTTGTTACAATAGCGTTAACAAAGTTAGAATGCAGGCACGCCTACATTTGTAATACTTACAGTGCATATAGCTGGTGTAAAGTACTGCCAGCAATATTTCATAAAAGGCCATGGTCGATATCCAATCATGTCCTTTATATTATCATACTGACGATCGGCACCTGAAGAAAATAAGTAGTGCAAGTTACTTTAGCATCACTGTCTTACACATTGTAAAACAATGCTTTATTGTGCTTGTTATAACACTTAACTGAATGGATTCTGTGAAAAATATTTCATTAACTACAAGTATTGTCAATTTTATGTGCATAATTTCCTCAAAACTCATACATACTTGCCAACTATGTAGATTTGGCGATCTCAACTAAGAGATTAAGAGATTTCTAATGTCATATCTGCAGTACAAACACAGGCGGTGACACCATAGAATGAAATTCTTACTTTGCTAATCTCCCTTTCACCTTTAACAAGAATTAAAAAATATATGATATTTAAAAACTTACAAGATATAGCAAAGAAAACAATAAGAATAGATATAGTTAAATAAAAATGTTGCAAATGCAGCAGGTAGCCAAAAAGTGCATTATACATCATTTCAAGTAGCAGTGAAATGTACATGAATTTACAGATAAATGGATAAAGAGGCAGTGAATGAATTCTAAAATGAAGATTTGTGGTTTAAAATCATGGTGTTATCAACCTTTCTGGTTTGAGCAAAGCTACTTATACTCATCAGACATGTGAACTGTAATGGGCCTCAAGTATATTGCTTCCGTAACCCTTCCAAATTTCAGATTAATTTACAAAAAACAATGATCACATTGAGAAAACATAAATTAATGTTGTGCTTTTTTTGTCCCATCACTTGCTAAACAAGCAGGCGGGAAACTACAAAACTCAAGTTAAAATAAAGCGCTATAAAAATAAAAGGTATTATTATTATTATTACGGAAAGGTACTTTTTTGTAAAACAGGATGGATAGATGTAAGTTTTTTCCAAGTTAAAACTGTTCCTTACCGTAAACCCATCCAATACAGAGAGACTGAAGAACAGCAAAAAGTAGGAGTGTCATCCCACTGCAGGCATAGTAGTCAAACAACTGGAAAATATAGAGGCCCCCCTGCAAATGTTAAGAAACAGTGTCCATTACTAAAAGTCAATCATACACCACTATGCACAGTGTTTGACCAGTGTCAAGAGAGATGGTTCATGTACAGGCTCAGTAAAAAGTACAATGTACTTTAGGTTAAAGGTCTATTATTCCTGTATATATGGTTCTTAAAAGCGAAATGTTTTGTCTTCTGTTCATAGATATATCCAAATGACAAACCTAATAAATGTTAACTTCATTTATTTCATTGATATGTACTGTAGATGAAGGCCAACTGTATTTGATTATGAAAATTAATATCTAAAACCACTCACCTCTGTCACCATCAGAAGGCCAATAAGAAAACTTCCAATACTGATGGCAAGAAGAAGAAGTTTACGGTGACAGTTGTTTTGAAAGAAGGAAGGATACATGTCAGAGATGGTTGTGACCAGCGCCTCTTGATAAACAAACTGTGGGGATGAGAGATTATTTTGTATTATTACAACGGAATTGTATTGCAGTATCTAAGAACTACATTACAAATTGACCAATACAACGTGATACTACCTCACTATCTAATCCTAAAAAGATGATCATAACGAAGAAGAAAATCGCCCACAGCTGAGGAAGCGGCATTAGAGCCACAGCACGAGGATAAGCAATAAATGCCAACCCTGGACCTGCAAATGTTCATGGAGAAAAATTGTCATGGTCTCAAGCTACTCACAACATTATTGTTCTGGGATTCTGAAAAACATGCATCGCCAGCCTTTCATACCTGATTCAGCCACCATCGATATATCCACTCCTTGCTCCTTTGCCATGAAACCAAGCACAGAGAAGATGGCAAAGCCAGCTATGAAGCTGGTTAAACTGTTTAACAGGCACAGGTAAACACAGTCTCTGTAGGTGAAATATTCAAGCGTTAGAAAAATTCTAGATTACAATAAGTTGTTGTAGGCAGTATGAACAAAACTGAATTGAGAGCAGCCAATAAAGACATAAAATTATAGACCTGTAGCAGTTGTTGTTGTACTTGTTGTAACTTCCTAATGATGTCAGAACACCTGTGCAAACTCCATAGGAGTAGAAGATTTGGCTGCCAGCATCCATCCATACCTGAGAGATTTGAATGAGTTTATGTTCAGTTTTTGTTAGTTAACATGCACGTTTCATACAAATTACATTTACATATTATTAATTGCTACTAGTAGGAAAACCTTAACAGTGTCAGCCAAAGTGAAAGCAAGCGACAGTATCTGTAAAATGTTCTACAACAACAATATTCACACTTCAAAGAGAAGCTCATACACTTTGGTGATTTTTTTTTTTTTTTTACTTTATCTGTTCAGCCACAATTAGGTTGACAGTTATGGTTTGAGTGCACTGTGTCAACAACTCTGAGAGGATTTGTCATCAAATTTGGTGCAAACATAAATTCTGATAAACTTGATGATCCCTTAACTTCAAATCTAATAATTTATAAGGTAGGTTACAACACACAATTATCAGGTCAACACGTTGTTGTTTTTTTGATCTATCTAATATATTTTTTAACCAAGTAACCGTGTACTGTATTGTGTTTAATGGTAATTAACAAAGGTTAGCTTGCTAACATGCTGGCTTAAAAATTAGCATATTATCATTGTAATTTTGAGTATTCTAGCTTGGTGACATTTCCATTTAGCTCAAAGCACTGCTCTGCCCTATAAACTCTTATGGACTTTAGGTCACCTGCTTTTTTGGCCAAGTGTCCCAAGTTAAAAACCAAGTGCAAATATTGACATACAGAGACACATATGGTAGAGGTGGCTGCCCAATAATCGTAATGTTGGTGGTTTGATACCCACCTCCTCCTGTCCACATGCCTAAATGTCCTCCGGCAAGACACTGAACCCCAAGTGGCTCCCGATGGCGAACCATCGGTGTGTGAATGTAGTCTTGATGGCAAGCACCTTGCATGGCAACTCAACCTCATTAGTGTGTGAATTGGTGAATGTAAAACAGTTTAAAAGTGCTTTGAGACTGCCAAGGTGATAAAGCACTCGACAAGTGCAGACCATTAACCATTTATATTGCAATAGTGGTATAAGAAAATACATTTTTAAGAGAACACTTTGACTGAAAAAAAATAGCAATAGCTGAATTTGTAACAGCAGTACCTGTGGATCGGTAAGGCGAGACGGGTCTGGGTAGAGGTAGAACATTATCCCCTCTTTGGCCCCCGGTAATGTAAGACCACGAACAAGCAACACCAACAACATCCCATATGGAAATGTGGCCGTGAAGTACACCACCTGCCGTCAGTATTTGTACCACTTTTTAAGATCAAATACTTTAAGGAAGCAGAAACGTTCAAATTAAATTGGACATTACAGTTAAACATTAGGTTTGTGATGTACCTTTCCTGTAGACTTTACTCCATTCCAGACACAGAAGTAACACAATACCCAGGCAAGAAGTAGGCAAAGTGCCAGGTCCCAACGAACATTGCCAATCTGATCAATTCCACCAGACAAGCCCAGGATTCTCCTCCTGTAATACAATTTAGTGAGTATTATAGACCTAAAAAAAAAAACGCAGGCCATTTCATGCTTCAAGTCATGATACTCACTCCCAAAATTCGACCACTGAAGATGTAATGTTTCCATGCAGGAGCAAAGGGGATGTTTGATTGTGGCCATGCTCAAAACAGCCATCTTGCATGAAAGGATAAATGGAGGTTGGGGAAATTGAAGAAAGAGGTAAACATAGTTCACAGCTGTATGTGTAATGAATGCTAAATAAAGTCTTGGTACCTGTGTTCCAGCTGTTGTTGCAGGTCGCCCATGGAAGCTCAGCCCTGAAGGATGAAAACAGGTAGAGAAATGTCCAAGCCAGTATGATGATGTAATACACCCCAGTGTACAAAACAACCACTTGGCTTCCGTAACCTAAGCCTGTGGAGAGATAGTTATGTCATACTGTGAAATCATGATCATAAATACTATTTAAGTTTATTGAGATAATTCGAATCGATTGAAGCTGCACTAAGCTTTTATTATTTAGGTCATTTATATTACCACAGACTCAATCAGGGACAGACGGTGGAGAGGTGACAGACGTGAACTGCCCATTCTGAAGTAAAATTTTGAGACACTTGTACCTTAGTATTTCTATTTTATTCCACTTTATACCACTTTATCTACTCCATTACATTTCAAGGTGGAATATTTCACTTTTTTTCCTACCTTTGCTTTATTTTAGTTAGTTACTTTTCAGCTTAAGAGTTAAAAACATAGGATAAGCTAATGAAATATAGTACATTGTTAAAAGTTAAAGTTGTGTGTGTGTGTGTGTGTGTGTGTGTGTGTGTGTGTGTGTGTGTGTGTGTGTGTGTGTGTGTGTGTGTGTGTGTGTGTGTGTGTGTGTGGAGGGGGGGGGTCATTTTTTTACCCATTTATTCAACATCACACACAAATGTTTTAAAAGTGCTCTGGTTTTTGGAGATGATAAAAATCCAATTTACAAACCCACCTTCAAAAAGCGGGGAGATTTTTCTCCAACATGTTATTCCACCCTGACTGGTGTACTGGCCCAAAGATGTCTCCAGGAAGAAGAGCGGGATGCCACAGGTAAACAAAAACAAAATATATGGAATAAAGAAAACCCCTAAAAAAAAAAACATATCAACAAATAATGATCACAATTCAGAAACGTGTGCACACAGATAATGTTTTTGTAAAAAGCATAGTAGTTGTCGAGCTAGGAGATCTGTTTATTCAGCTAGTCCTTTGAGGTTGGAGCCATTATAATTCTTTGCTGTTCACTTTATAAATACAACAACAGAATTTAAGTTTCTTTTTCATTGGTGTCATTAGCCATATACTGCCCAGCAAACCAACTATTAACCAAATATCATCTTAATCCCCAGAAAGACAGGTACATTGCAATATTTTATACGCAATGGAAACCTGGCCACAAAAACAAAGACTTACCTCCACCATTTTTGTAGCAAAGGTACGGAAACCTCCAGACATTTCCCAGACCAATGATGTGTCCAGCCACTGCAAGGATGAACTCTATCTTACTAGCCCACTGCTCCCTCTCCTGAGGTTTCTGTTGAACAGGTTCTGGTCTGTTCCCGGAGTTCATCAGATTCATTTTCACATGGGCGTTTCGTGTTTGATCCATTTCTAGCCTGAGTAAATATGAAAGCAGTGTATGTCAGTACATATTACACCAGAAAACATACCATGTTAAATACTGAAAACACAGTATACACGTTGGACTCTGTTCCATGTTCCCAGTGATTTAATTCATCAGGTCTCTATTCAATATTAAATTTTTCCACTGAAGAGGGATTATTACATGATATACTAGATGCTGGACCTGAAGGGGGGAAACGACTATAAATCCCACTTTCGACCATTAGGAGACATTATGAACTAAATGTAAAGATTGGTGTTGATTATGATTACACTGGAGACAGCCTGGCTGACTCTCAGTTAGGCAGAATCACTCCAAGGACACATTCACATCCTTATCTTAAAAAAAATATTTAATTATAATTAGGCCGTTGTGAGACACATTGTTGTGATCTTTCTCCTCGATCAAGCAGCTGCCAGTAAACATCACTGTATTGTCACCAAGAAAGGTCTCCTTTGATTTCTTTATTTCATCTACACAATTTCCATCACTTGCTGGAGGTGACTTCACTCTGAGCTAAATGCTAACTTTGGCATGCTCGCAATCACATGCAGATGTTAAGCAAGTATTTACCACAGTTTAAGATGACATACTGAATATATAGCGAATATTTAATAAGTATAGCTTAGGCTCATAGAAATGACATTAGATTTACAAGTACTTGGTCATTAAACAATCCAATTTAAATGTTTATCTGACAATGACACTGGATGACAAGTTATGGGATCATTATTAATCATTAATGACCCTACTGATCCTATGGTCAGTCGATACAGGACTGAATAGCACTGTAATCTTCTAATCTATATACAACGTATATAAGTATAATATTTTTGTAAGAGTAGCATCTAAAATTGAAAGACTAAAAATCCAAAATCATGAGCTATTTAAAACAGCACTATCTTAAAACTAACAAGGTCAAATAACCAGATAGACAATATGTGATACTGTCTGCCAATTGTTTATTTTGTTATAATTTTCTGCTTTTCACCAAAATACAATCTTCATGCAATCTTATCTGAATTGCATTTAATCCATTTTTCATCAGAATTATTTTATCTCTAAATTAAAATGTTTATAATTAACAGATAACTAACAGATAAGCCTTATTAGATATGCAAAAAAATTACGAGAATACATACACCTCCACTTAATTCAAGATGTTTTAAATTTAGGATCAAATACATTTCCTTTACAGCAACAAATGGGAACACACAATACAGTTAAGATGTAATATGTATAATCTTTGCCTTCAATTTTACATTTCGATGTATAGCTGCAGTAAAAACTAAGTATACTCTGGATTTAACTGCTTTAATAACTACTTCAAATATTTGTATTAGCATCTTGAGAAAAAGTAAAACATGAGCTAAGTTTTTACTTTAAAATAAGACGTCAAACTTAAAAGATGCACACTTTACCTTGAGAAGCTCAAATGGTTCGTCCTCTGGAAATAAAACGCCTGCCTTTCTCCAAAAATAAATTGAGTGAAAATGGGTGTCTGTGAGGAGTGGCCACTGAGACTAACACAAGCAATTTTTTTCTTGAGAACCAATTGAAACCAGTGCCGTGCACACCCACACCCACACCCACACGGCACACCCACAAAATTTGGTGTCTGTTTTGTCTGTTTGTCAACAGATAACCACTTGGGGGGGGGGGGTCCTTTATCTGGGGGCCACAGGCTCACATGCAGCACATTTGTTTCCCCCTGTTGTTCTAGAGCCAGGTCACTTTAAAAAAAAAAAATCGTTTTAGTTTATTTAGGTAGTTCCTAGGTAGTCATGAATCAACAACAATATCTGTTTTTGTTTAGGAACGAATTGATGCAAAAACAGTGCTGCTTACTGTGCATCAATTATGTTTACAAGTATTTCAGATCACTGTATTTTTACAAAGTTCTGCTGACTTCTGCTGAGTGTGAAGGCTACCACAGACAGGTTTTTCCAGCTTTTGTTTCATGTTACATTGCATAACAAGAGGAACAAAAACACAGAATCAGAGGATAAGATTTCTTTCGTTGCTCAGTCTCATTGTTCTCTTTAGTAAATTAAAGCTACAGAGATTTTAAAGGGTAAGTGGTCTGCACTTATATTGTTAGCAGTCTCAAAGAGCTTTACAATTGGCCTCCCACTTATCCATTCAGAACATAGTTACACACCAATGGTGACTGAACTACCACGCAAGGTGCTCACTTGCATTTGTTAAATCTTGGGGTTCAGTCTCTTGCCCAAGGACACTTTGGCATGTGGACAGGAGGAGGTTGGTATTGAACCACCAACCTTATGATTACTGGGCAACCACGTCTGTCATCTTAGCCACAACCAGCCTTTTTAAATTAATCATCTTGTATTGATCATTTCACAATTATAAGAATAAAGAAGAGTGAAACAAAAAAACATACTTTCAAGTTAAGGCAGTTCGACAGGTGCATTTTAACATTGTCTGCTGGATTTTCTACAAAAATGAAGACAGGACTCACAAGGGGTACTCGATTAGTAACACAAAAAGCAGAGTAGAAACACCAGTAAAAGATCAACATAAAGTCCCCAAAGCAGTTACAGTAATTAATCCAGTAAACATACACACAGAGAAATCAGGACAGGTAGTACATTTTTAGACCTGGAGAAAAAATTACTGTGAGCGTGAACCAGTGTGGGCTGGACAAATAAACAATAGACTGAAGCTCACTCACTAACTTTGGCTAAATCTCCATGCCCACCACTCCGCGACTGATAGGTCCGTTAGCGTCAAGTCTGTGCGGCCTTGGGGCTGTTCCACTGTCAAATTGTCAAATCCATGAGGGCAGACTTTTATTGATTAATTTACACTACCACAAACTCAATCAGGGACAGATGGTAGAGAGGTGACAGACTTGAACTGCCCATTCTTTGAAGCAATTCAAAGCTCTGAGGTAGAGGGACTCCATCAGCCCCCCTCAATATTATTGACACAGCAGTTAACTCAATAGAGCCTGATGAGGTGCCCAGTACCTCTGCTCCAGGGCCATCCACTACCCCAAACCAACTGTGTGGGGGCTCTAAAGGGTCCAAACCCCCAAAAAAGAAAAACCGAGGTTGTTGAGTACCTACAGGAATACACAGAAGGCAGGACAAGAGGCAGATAGAGGGATGAAAAGAGAGAAAAGGATGGACTAGCTTACTGTTATCTTTGAGAGATCAAAACACTATTCAATTTTAGTGGTTTGAATATTTTAATGAATGGTTATATATTTTTGGGGTTTGTTTGGAAAAAATAAAAATAAAAAAAATAAAATATATATATATATATATATACATATATATGTGACACATACTCTGTTTTCTTCAATCAAATGATCCCTAAGTTAAAAGCTGCATGACATTAAACGTGAGTTGCCTATCTCCTGTTTCGGTGTAGTATTCTTGAAATGGAGATTTCCAACATTAATATTGAAAGTTTCCTTTAAAATTTGTGGGTGCAAAACAGAAATGCATGTTGAAAAGCAAAAAAATGTATGATCCATATTCAACAAGAATCCCAGATGGCAGTAATGTTTTAAGTGTAAAACAAGGTTGTGGTAGCTGATATTAAGGGAAACTAACTACATTTTCCCACAAGTAGTTTATCTACACAACAAAATAGGCCATATGTCAATACTGTAACAAAACAGCTCATATGACCTAACAACCAATGCTTATGGTGAGGGAAAGGTTAAGCTTAGCAGTCATTATTCACATGGCCACTAGAGGTCACTTGTCAGGGAAACATCAATGTGTCTGTTCTCCTGAATGGACTGGACAGTATTTTGGGTAAAAAAAACTTGTGGCCACTAGGGTGCATTGGTTAGAATGTATTCCAGACAAAATGGTCCCCCTCTGTTGTTTATTTAGCTAGAAGTCTTATGTGAGTGTGGTACTGGAGCACAGACTAATGACAAACAATGATTAGAATATAGAAACAGTAAGCACACTTCAACAGGCTGTCATCTGCATCATACATACAGAGCAAAAACAGATCTTCACACACTGACCTTGGATAGTTGTTTTGCTTGAAATGCTCATTCCTAACTTGAACAAACAGTTTTTTTTTCAGCTGCGCAGTCACTCCCCTGTCTTAATTGTTCTGCTTCTCAAATAAATAAATAATTCAGTATAGCTCACTGCTATATATTTTGTTATTCACTTAATTTGAATGTCACATTGTTTCTGATCTGTATAATTATACCACATGTATTTGTGATTGTACATTTTAATACACTACTTTGGCTACCTGGACTGGCATTAATTAGCTAAATGTAGCCTGTTAAGTTCTAAAAGCTCTGTGATACAAAGTAAAATATACTTTCTTTTTTTTTGCACATTATTGTAACAAAATCATTAAGTTTAACTTTCTATGGGGTAAAATTATGCAGTTTTATTATCTTTTTGAAGGCTAAATTACCCAGACCTTTACTGTTAAATGTGTGCTTGAAAGAAAAACTCCTAATGACTGTTACATACTATATTTCAATCAAAATGATCCTTACTAAAAATGTAAAATGGGATTAAGAATAACACAACATAAGCATAAAGTGGCATTAGAAATGTAAGAGATGTGTAATTCCATTAGATGAAAAAGTTAGACTTGTGTTATTATTGCAAGAAACAGCTGTGTTTATTTGAACTTGAGTACCCCTGTCCAGCCTCCCTTTGAAGGAGGCTGCCAAAGATGATTCATTAACAACTTATAGAATGATTTGTCCAACATACAGCTCATAGCAAGCTCTTCTGTCGGACATAAGACAGACAGGCATAAGCTCTTAAGTGACGACAACTTTTTTGAAATGGAAAACAATGAAACAATGTCAGACGGACAGCCAGATGGATATCAAGCAGCTCCAGAAGACGACAAACAGTGAGTATACATAAGCCCTAATTTCCCAATTGGCTGTTTGTACTCATGTTTTTAAAGCACACAGCCTTCTTTGGCATTCATACGGTAAGTAACCCATTTTATTCAGTTAAATAATAGCAGAACTAATTGACGGTTTGATCTCAACCGCTTTTCGGAGATCTCTTAACCTCTGCACACCTGGCATTATAAAACCGTCCTGTGCTGGTATGATCAGATCACAAGCAACCAGTTAGCACCTGGCATTCTCATGCGTCTCCACATGCGTCTCGGCTGACCATTTGTGATTCGATCTCACTTCCCTGCTCTAAATGCAGTGTACATCACAAAAATATACTAATAAATAAGCACCAGAACACAAACAGAAACACGAGGAGTTTAAGCAACAGGCATTTAACAAAATGTGACCCCTTTCCTTACAAAAGACAATTTATTTCTTATTTCACATTTGTAAATTTCAGAACACAGCTCAGTGAGATTATAATTCACAATTTGAACAGTCAGGACCCGATCAATTCAGGTCAGACTATTTAATGTTTCCAGCGCACCAAGTTCTGCTGCTTTGGATAAATGAACTGTGTGAACGGATGACAACTCTTCCCATAGCACAGCTGTTGGTCTGATATGTGTCGGGAATTACGCGATATAAACTAAAAGAAAAAAAGATAAACCCAGATTACACTTCGGTGAAACAAGCGTAACATGCATCCTGTGTTTTAAATCACTAAAGAGCTGCTTTATAGCAGGAGTTCACAGGTAAATCTCTCTTGCTTTCTGTACAGTTCAGCTGCGCTCATCAGAATCAGACAGGAGACATTTTTTTTTGGGGGGGGGGATCAATAAATAAGAGAAGAGAAGAGCAGATAGAGATCTTCAGGTGAAAGATTGAATATCCAAAATGAACAAACCTGTTGTAATGTGATGGTAACATGTGTAAGCACACAGTCAGATACAAACACAGGAATGTGGTACCGAGAGCTGCATTTATACATATATTTATATATTATATGTGTATGTGTATATACAGTGGGTACGGAAAGTATTCAGACCCCTTTACATTTTTCACTCTTTGTTTCATTGCAGCCATTTGCTGAAATCAAAAAAGTTCATTTTATTTCTCATTAATGTACACTAAGCACCCCATGTTGACAGAAAAAACAGAAATGTAGAAATTTGTGCAAATTTATTAAAAAAGAAAAACTGAAATATCACATGGCCATAAGTATTCAGACCCTTTGCTCAGTATTGAGTAGAAGCACCCTTTTGAGCTAGTACAGCCATGAGTCTTCTTGGGAATGATTCAACAAGCTTTTCACACCTGGATTTGGGGATCCTCTGCCATTCTTCCTTGCAGATCCTCTCCAGTTCCATCAGGATTAGAAAAGGCATACACCTGTCCATATAAGACCTTACAGCTCACAGTGCATGTCAGAGCAAATGAGAATCATGAGGTCGAAGGAACTGTCCAAGGAGCTCAGAGACAGAATTGTGGCAAGGCACAGATCTGGCCAAGGTTACAAAATAATTTCTGCAGCACTCAAGGTTCCTAAGAGCACAGTGGCCTCCATAATCCTTAAATGGAAGAAGTTTGGGACGACCAGAACTCTTCCTAGACCTGGCCGTCCAGCCAAACTGAGCAATCGTGGGAGAAGAGCCTTGATGAGAGAGGTAAAGAAGAACCCAAAGATCACTGTGGCTGAGCTCCAGAGATGCAGTAGGGAGATGGGAGAAAGTTCCACAAAGTCAACTATCACTGCAGCCCTCCACCAGTCGGGGCTTTATGGCCGAGTGGCCCGACGGAAGCCTCTCCTCAGTGCAAGACATATGAAAGCCCGCATAGAGTTTGCCAAAAAACACATGAAGGACTCCCAGACTATGAGAAATAAGATTCTCTGGTCTGATGAGACCAAGATTGAACTTTTTGGCGTTAATTCTAAGCGGTATGTGTGGAGAAAACCAGGCACTGCTCATCACCTGCCCAATACAATCCTAACAGTGAAACATGGTGGTGGCAGCATCATGCTATGGGGGTGTTTTTCAGCTGCAGGGACAGGACGACTGGTTGCAATTGAAGGAAAGATGAATGCGGCCAAGTACAGAGATATCCTGGAAGAAAACCTCTTCCAGAGTGCTCTGGACCTCAGACTGGGCCAAAGGTTCACCTTCCAACAAGACAATGACCCTAAGCACACAGCTAAAATAACAAAGGAGTGGCTTCGGAACAACTCTGTGACCATTCTTGACTGGCCCAGCCAGAGCCCTGACCTAAACCCAATTGAGCATCTCTGGAGAGACCTGAAAATGGCTGTCCACCAACATTCACCATCCAACCTGACGGAACTGGAGAGGATCTGCAAGGAAGAATGGCAGAGGATCCCCAAATCCAGGTGTGAAAAGCTTGTTGCATCATTCCCAAGAAGACTCATGGCTGTACTAGCTCAAAAGGGTGCTTCTACTCAATACTGAGCAAAGGGTCTGAATACTTATGACCATGTGATATTTCAGTTTTTCTTTTTTAATAAATTTGCACAAATTTCTCCATTTCTGTTTTTTTCTGTCAAGATGGGGTGCTGAGTGTACATTAATGAGAAATAAAATGAACTTTTTTGATTTTAGCAAATGGCTGCAATGAAACAAAGAGTGAAAAATGTAAAGGGGTCTGAATACTTTCCGTACCCACTGTATATATATATATATATATATATATATACTTATATATATGTGTGTGTAATTGCTACACGAATGTGGACACGTATCCCAGACCACCCCTGAATGTGTCCTAAGCAGATCAAATCTTAATGCACCCTGGGTCCATCCACAACTGCATTCTTAGCTGATCACTTGGGACACAATCACACCAGGATGGATCAGATTGGATTTAGATGACAGTTGTGCACAGCCTCTTTTTTCATAATAGCAGTCTACCCGCAGATATATTTTTTTTTTTCAGCACCAAACAATGTCCCCTGGGACAAAGCTGCCAACTGTGGAACTTCAAACTTTGCTCTGATGATGTTGTTCTCTAAGTGTTCTGGTTACAGCAATGAGCACACTACGTTATTAGTTATTATAATGCTATTCATTGTCCAAAAGTTTGATGGTATAACAAATCCCTATTTCATTTGAATAAAAAGAGAAACACATAAGTATGGAACTATTTCAAATAAAATAGTATGCAACTGAGGCCACAGAATGTAGAATCTCAAGTTTTGCAAACAGTATTGCAAATGGGAAAGTGAATAAATTAACAAACTCTTAAAGTAACTCAATACTGCAATAGACAAAATGATGTCTCAGCCACAAAATCATTTTAATGATGAAAAAGCACAGCTGGTGACCTGAGATTATTTTTTTTCTCTCCCTCCCTCTGCGTCAGTCTTTGGCTCACACACCCTGCAGACCAACATCTACCACCAACACACATTATGTTACATCCAACACAGCTACAAATACACCGTGTGAATTACAGACAAAGTCACAAGTTAAATCCACTGATACAAAGAGCACTGGTTAATTGGCTTAGCATTAATATAGTTTTATAATACAAAACTTAGTTTGGACAAATAAGGTTTTGTATTTTGAGGATTTTTTTTTTTTATTGGGAAAACATTCAAAATCTTAAGTCTTTTTCACTGTGTTGTCAAAATGATTTCACATACAAATGATCTCCTGTTTTGTTTTCCAATAAGAATTACTCAAAATGACGTAACAGTGCACTTTTTGATGATTTGTCAAATAACCAAGAGACCATCGATGTCTGAAGGGATTTTTTTTTTTTTTGACACAAAACTGTGCCAAAAAAAACTGTCTTGTACTAAAACTAACAGGAAATCAGTTATCCGTAAAGTGATGCAAGTTAATTCTGGGAAAAAAGGACAGTTAGGAATGAAGAACTGAGAGGAAGACTAATGGCTGATGGATGTAAACGGTCACCCAGTGGGTGATTTGGGGAACACAGAAAACTTATGGTCTAAATCATGTTTGAATTTCCACATTTTACTGTACATGGTCAGTTGTTGATAAATAAAAAAAAATGTTGCTCAATAAATGTCAATCGTTTTGAGTGCACAAAGCCTGTTTTTGCAAAAAGTGCATGCGCTCAAACAACTTTTTTTTTTTTTTTAACAGGCAGGCAACAAGTCCATGGGAAACACTGTTTACAGTCTGTGTCTTAAGGTCACTCGTCTTCTGATACATGCAAAATTCAACACAGGATTTTAACCCTTTGTCCGATTACAGTATGTTAATCACATACAAAGTCACCGCTATTCGGTTGTGACCTAGAACAGGGGGAAAAGTGTTCTGTTCCCCTACCTCTCAGTTATTTTTTATTGATCTGTTGTTACGAAACAATTTCCAACATGGAGCTCCTTCATCTTCCACCAGACCTCTGCAGGGAAATACCACTGTAATACCAATACATGATTTTTGGGGCCAATACCGATGTTAGATGGGTAAAAAAAAAAATGCCACTATTGATATAGTAAACAATATTCTTTATATATACTGTACATACAGTATAAAAATATATTTTTAGTCCTCAGCACCAATAAAAGCCATAACCTGAAGGATTATTTTTGGGGGTTGGGTTATATATCCGAGGGGTCTTCAGATGATTACTGGTACAGCAACGAAGAAAAAACTAAAGTCCTGATCTGTGGTAGTTTTTCTGTTATCCTGCTGAAAACAAACTGCACTAAAAACATAACCCCCTTGGTGGAGGTGATATTATATAAGTCAGAGGGACCATACACGTACTTTAACTTAAATACTTGAATGGCATTTTGCTGCTAATGCTCAAGTACTTTTACTGAAGTAGAATTTCTCTTGCAGGACCATTATTTGTAACGGTGTATTTTTACATTACTGTATTGGTACTTTTACTTGAGTGAATGATCTGAATACTTCCTCCACCACTGGTGTCTGCGTAAAGAAAGATCTCATTTGAAGGATTCACTTCACCAGTTGTTCATTCGCTCAGTTGGAGTCATTCATTCTAGAACTGACAACCTGCACAGGCACATACGCAGCCAGCATGGCTAATGTGAAAATCCCCTCCTCCGGTCTTTACTGTGAGACCATGTGGCCTGCTGGAACAGTCTCCGCCTTAAGTTGATCATTCAGAAACACATAACACTCCGCCCCCTCCTTTCTCTGTCGCTTTTGCTCTTTCGTTCTCACTCATTGTCATACCGCTCAAATACAGCTCTCCCAAGTATCCACTCATGGACTCACTCATGGTCAGAGCTGGGAATAACACTTGTCCTGATCAGACAGGGGGATCTAGACTTGTATTTTCCCCAAAAGGCACCAGATGATTTGCCCCGGAATGGAAGCATAACACAGAACCAAAGACTAAAGACCAAAGAGGCAAACTTTCTCAGGTACTCTTCCCTTTCCCTTAACATCACAGGACATTTTTTCCACAATACCTTCTGTTCTTTGTATAAATTGCAAGTGGACTGTTCTGTGGTTTCATTCCTTATACAGGAAACAAATGTTGTCCAATTCTAGTTCAGCACGGCAGTCCTGCACTTAGCAGGCACTCATTGCTGTAATATGTAGGCCAAAGGTTACTGGCTACGCTGCAGTGAAGGCAGCTATTTCCCTTGTTTAGTGTAACATTTCAGACTGCTCTGTGATCAGGGCTGCAAAAAGCAAAACAATTTTACACAAATGGATTCGTATTGCGCAAATATTTGAACAGGCCGCATACAGGTAATAATAAATTCTTTAAAAAGTTTTTTTTTTTAAATTGCATAATGAATAAATCTTGTTTTTGTCTTTAAGAAAATACGTGGTGCATGTGTTAATTCCTGAATGTGTTTTTCATCACATTTTTGGCAATCTTAAATCAAAAGAAAAAAATAACTGTTGAGGTTAAGTTACAGTAGAAGAGCAGAGAGGAGTTTGTGAATATTACAGTTAATGCTTTTGTTCCACAGAAAAATATTTTCCGGGCAGCCTACTCTCCCCTGCCAGTGATGGACTGGGATTATTAAAAAAAAGAGGAACATACCAGGCACTACTACTGTACTATTTTTGGTGGTACCCCCTTGCCAGTGCATGCTCATGCGTGTCAAACTTGTAATTTTCCACCAGGGTTTGTGATGACCAGTCAGTCAGTACAGAAGGCCAATAAATACAGTCATTCTGGTGTAACCAACCTTTTCTCCTCATTACCACGCCTTACAGGAATCACATTGCTTTCAAACAAATATTTGTCCATGTTTGAAAAAAATCAAACGTATTACTGAGGTTTTCTGCCTGGTTATCACCAAATTTTGCACACATATGTATTTGAGAATGTAATGTTTAAGTATTTGAACAAACACTGACAATGTCATCAGCCTCAGCTGCACTGTGTTCATTGCTCATTGGCAAAGGTTAGCATTCCGATGTGCTAAACTAACACAGTGATGATAAACATTACACCTGCTTAACATCAGCATGTTAACATCACTGCGGGCATGTTAGCATGTTGACATTTGCAGTCTCAGAGCTGCCAGCATGAATAGATTTCTGGTCTCGCATTGTACTCTGGGGTGCATGGTAGAGTGCAATAACTCACTAGATATTTGGACAAGACAACAAAACGGTTTACACAAAGTGGCCTGAGTTTCTGTACAGAAGCATAGTCTTGTCTTTGTAGTAATTTTCCTGATTATAAAAAGTCCTTGACCTAATCAAATCGCTTGATTGAGGAGATTTATTGAGTTGTCAACATACTAGAGCCTTCCCAGCACATAACCTGCATCCTCCTTATCACTCTAATTAATGACAGATCCCTTCTCATACAAGTCTTACGCTTTGCAGGAAAATATTTAGGTAGAATTTATGCTTTTGTTTCCAAGACAATATTAATTTAAAGTCTGTGGAGTTTCTACTGAGTCAGGCGTCCCCAAATATTTCATAGGCAAAGATGAATCTCAGTTCTCAAACAGATGTCTGCATAACACCTGTTCACCGCATTTTATTTACTGCAACTCTCCGAGCACACGTACACGCGCGCTCGACAGTTCAAATGTCATTCCGTGTTAAGCACATGGCGAGATATTTAGCTCAAGGGGTGTAGACGTGAGCTTCACAAGCCTACCTGTGTAGACACACCTCTGGCTCTAAACCTTCATACAGTTATGCAAAAGACAAGAATGCACACCACACAAGTGTGTGTGCTCATTTAGCCACAAACTCATGGTGCTAGTTACCAACACCTGAATGAATAGTACTCCAGACCACACATATTGTTAAACAAATGAGAGATAACTGTGTGGAGTCAGAATTTGTGCCTCAACCACAAAATGCATCAACTTTATAACAGGAAACACAGGGAAGAAATCATGCACTTACTATTAGACATCTTCATAACAAAACAATACGTAGTATGTTGTGGTAGTTCAGTGTGAAGGTATCAATGATTTTGTGGCTGTTCGAGGCCCCTGTTCATTGTGTTTATAGCCAACAGTGCTGGTTACTGGTTCATGAGTCCACACTGTTGTTAAAAACTGCTCAAAAGCCGACATGTAAAGCAGAATGCCGTGTCTTTAAACAAGATGTAGCAATGCATGTTAAAAGTTCTCTGCTGATATCCAAATGTCCCTGCGGTGTATCTATAGAACTAGTTATTCTGGTGCCTCTTGGGGATGATTGCTAAAGTGTTATCAATGATAAGATCCTCAGACCCATCACAGGCAGGTTCTCTTCCTCATCTCTGTCCTCCGAGTTTCCGAATTTCTCGGTCCTGGTCAGTAACTACTAACGGTGTTTACATCTTCTTCACACTGATTAAAAGCACATGTATGACCCTTGTTAGTTTCACAGTCACTCTCGTCTCCAGGTTTTGATACTTCACATAAAAGATGCTTATTCAGCTGGTTTGGTAGAGCTCAGCTATGTGAATAAATGTTACAATGTTACAGCTACATTAGTAGCTGTAAGAGGAAACATGTTTGGAGACTCCTGTTCCAGAGGGTATCTACAGCGCCCTCAAGCTTCTCCCAGACGTTGCCTTTAGTAACCTTTAAAATATTTCAGACAGCCTTGGGTACCCAAAGTGTAAACCGCTAAAGTTTTTCTTTGCTTCTTCGGCTTTGATATTGAGAAATCCATGACAATTTTTATTGTTTCTTACCCAGGGCCCAGTGATTTGTATTATAAAAAAAAAAAAAAAACCTTCCTAAGCTCTAAGAAAGTTTGACAAATATTATCATTGGGACAAGAGGACGACTCTGTCAACAGTTAATTGTGGTTGTACCATTGAAATCACATTAATCAGTAGAGAGTGTCAACAATGTCTGACTAATAGATATTTGGACAGCAGATGCGGTTGAAGTTGTGTCTGCTTCTCCAGGAGAGTCCTTGAGATATTTAAACCCTACTAGGTCCGAGGTTGCTGCTGTATGTCTGAATCTGGAACCTTGAATTCCCACAAAAACTGTAACCACTATAGGAAGAATTGTTGAATTAGACAGCATTAGTTTTACCTAGGTGTGTCTAATAAACTGACAACTGAGTTTACATTTGCGGAGCAAAGGTGCCTCCTCAAGCGCACAAACAGCCCTTCAGTTAATGACAGACCCACTCGTTTGCTGTGGTATGGGGCAAGTTTTGAGCACACAAGAAAAATCCATTTTTCCAGTTGTGAAAACCTACTTTTTCACTGAGTATGATTGACTGTTGAAAATTGCCTCAGTCATAGCCTCTGTAAGACTGTTAAATGGAGCAAATGTGTTTCGTTTCCCTTTCACATATCAGAATTGCTTATTTCATGAAATTATAGATTCTCATGAGGAATGGCCACTCAGCATTATTGGTCATTGTCTCAATAAAATAATGATACAAATATTTTTTTAATCAAGTGGTTACTTTTAATTTGTTCTATTTTAATTATATATATATGTTTAAACCAAATTCTTTACATGTTCTTACAAACATGACTAATGTTTTTAAGCCATTTCTTCAATTCTGTCAACGTTTAATGTTTAGCTTTACTAAATATGTTTTAGAGTATAAATGTTGCCCATTTCTATCATTTTGAGGCCCATTAATTTATATCAGCATGTTACACTTTTATATGTTCTCTAAAAATAGACCAAAACAATGCTGCTGCAAGGATGGCAGATGTGGAGCACAATATTACACTACAAGAAATGAAACTTAACTTGAGATAGTTTTGAAAGATTGGTATTATGATGGGGAACTATTCATGGAATGACACCAGTCAAACTTTCCCTTGCACAAGCTTTTGTTGTTGCTGTTCTTGTTCTTTAAGCAACATACAGTACAGGCCCGGCTCTCTTGATGACTCTGATTCAAAGCTAATTTTTACACTTCTTAATCAACACATTAAATGATCACTGTAACGCTTTCGAAAAAATGTGTTTCTGCATTTCAGATCAGACTTTTTTTTTTGTAATTTAGTGCCACACATATTTTCCAGTCTGTTTGCTTCACTCCCACATTAAATCCAAGGCAGCCACACAAAAGCAACATTGATGAAAATAATTACCCTCATGCCAAGCTGCACTGACCTTCTATTGACCTAAAGTAGCAAGACTGCTGGCATTGTGCAGATTAAAGACATTAATATTCAGTGACTCAATCATATTCTATTCCTAATGTTGTTTGTGATTATGTTATGTTGTTTACTTGGAACTGACAGGACACAAGAAAAGTGACCTGTTAATACAGAGAATGTATTTTTCATTAACAATTTGCAGAATAAAATCCACAAATAAGACAAAATATGTAATAAAAAAAAAAAGACTACATGGCTGTAAATAACTATGAGTGTGGCTAACCATATTGTAACCAAATGCTACAGTTAGTGCCTTTCAAATCATCTAATCTGATCAAAAATATTATTAAACTTTCCCGTCTTTTTTTGTTACAGCACAATGGATAAATCCTACGGTCCAGAGGTGAAGTTCGGGCTGGACATGGTCACAGCCCATTCTGCACCTAGCACCCTGACCAGAGGACAGTGGTCGAGCAAAATTGAGTTCCTCTTGGCTGTTGCTGGGCAAATCATAGGCCTGGGGAATGTGTGGCGGTTTCCTTACCTGTGTTACAAAAATGGAGGCGGTGAGTTTTATTATTGTCAAAGAAAATAAAGTTTTCTCATAAGTGAAAGATGTATAAAAACAAGCTATCGGTGGCAACTCAAAGTATTTAGTTTAGATCAAAGGTTGCAGCACCATTTTTTTTAATTAAAATATTTTGGCCAAAATTTCATTTCAGAGCTACTATTAAAATATCAACTTTGGCTAATTACGCAGCTACTCATAACTCCTATTCCTAAAACTATTTTATTATTTAGTATCTCATTATGAGAAAAGATCTCCTACCTATGAGCTTTTTTTTTGTAATATGCTTAAAACAACCTTAAGATGAAGGTATATACACAAGATGTGCTTATGCTTTACACTGCACCATTGTAAAGTGTTACGTTATTTTTGTTTGATGAAGTTAAACAACCATACAACTTCCCACCAATCTGTGATGTCGTTGTACATTTGCCAAGAGAAGCTTTAGGTGAAGAAATTATCTCTATAATTTTGACAATAGTACATGCTGTTAAACATTTAGAATTGAGAAAACATTTCTAAAAAGAAGATAAGCAAATTAAGAAACGTACGACAACACATTCATTATAGGGGTTGTCAAGAAATGCACTGCAAATCACTACAAATTAAACATAACAACCCAAAGAAGTTTTAAAAGTAAGCTTAAAACTGTTGAACATGGGAAGACGAATGAGGTGATGTTGGAAAATGCATGATACCAACAATATGTGGAGACTAGACACATCAGCATTAGCCAAGTTGAGCTGTCACAGGATCAACCTATATCATTGTGATACATATGGATTAATTAAAGTTTTCAACTCACAAACAACTTTTGATTTTCCCTAGGAGTGTTCTTCATCCCTTATGTAGTCTTCCTCTTTACCTGTGGCATCCCCTTGTTTCTGCTGGAAACATCTCTTGGCCAGTACACTAAACAAGGAAGTATTACCTGTTGGAGAAAAATTTGCCCCCTATTTGAAGGTAAAGATTTAAGTCTACTATCAATGTGAAATGAAAATAAACATGTGAATTTAAAAGATAAAAGATGGCACGTGAGTTTTTTTTGTTGTTTTTTTTAAACTAGAACATATGATGTTACATCATTGAACAGGCAATCTGGGTTTTTGAAATTCGCAAGCCCTGCCATCAAAATTCAAAGCAGATGATTGTAATCTGCTATTAATCTAAAATGGACTGACGCTGTATGTTTTTATTACATTTGAGTGAAATGATTTCTTCTGCTTGAAAGGTTTGGTTTATCATTGAATGAGGAGATATCAGGAAGTTACACAGGCCTAGCTTCTCAGTCACCATCGGCATATGTGAAAACACACCTATAAATCAATGACATGCAGTATGTGAATATGTAGGTTATATGTGTACAATATGGTCAAACATATACTGATTCGGTGATCAAGAAAACTGCAATTATGAGTTGCAAACTTGAAGGAATTTTGTATTAGTAATGGTTGAATTTTCTTTCAAACAATACAAAATTCAAGGACTTACATTTTTCCACAGTTGTGACATTACAGACTAAATTTGCATAAATGTATATAATAAGGGGAAGAAATGATGCAAGGCCACTATTTCAGTGGATAGATCTATAAACTATCCAATGCTGTATTCCTGTACATTTCAGCTGACCTTTGAGTTCTCAGATTGCTACGACCTCTGTCCCATGTTATACCTCCTTCTTTACTTCCTGTTAGTATCTCTTCCTCTACTAACAAA
This sequence comes from Brachyistius frenatus, assembly GCF_029030835.1. Taxonomy (NCBI): domain Eukaryota; kingdom Metazoa; phylum Chordata; class Actinopteri; family Embiotocidae; genus Brachyistius; species Brachyistius frenatus. The sequence continues at coordinate 305,411 of NW_027210609.1, read as the reverse complement.
ATAATGAGTTACAAAGACTGATGTTTATCTTTGAGTCATGTTTACATGTCTTCGGTGAGTGTACAACAGTAGAACATGTTTTCACTACACTGAAATTACTCAGCAACAACATTCACTTTATAATAATATTCTGGTGGTATTTTTTAACGTAACTTTTTTTTTATAATGCATTAAATGTGAGGCATTTAATCACTTTCTGTTGCACAGTTTTTCTATGTATTTATTATTTGTTGGTATTTCAAATTATTTTATAAATCTTTTTTGTATTATTTTATTTCTTAAATCATTTTAAAAGTAAATTGTGCAATCATTTTAAAATTAGTTGTATAGTTAAACTAGTCCTGATATTTTAGCAATAACAAGACGGGCCAAGTCAAGAATGCCGAGCACTTCCGTTACGCAGAGGAGACCAAACTGGCATGGGAGGAAGGGAAACTGTCAAGGGACACATTTTAATTATTCTTGTTTTTGTTAATTCTTACTTTCATGTGTTGAGTTTGACTTAATGGATTCTTATTTTTCTTTTTCTATTTTCAGGGATGGGTTATGGTAGTATAGTTGTTGTTTTATACTCCAGTATCTATTACATTGTCATATTGGCCTGGGCATTCCTATATCTCTTCTCTTCTTTCAACTCTGAGCTTCCCTGGGCGAGCTGCAGAAACAGCTGGAACACAGGTAGGACCCCGGATGTGATCATAGAAGAAGAAACATGAAAACAAACAAGTAATTACCATGAAGCTTCAGTGCAATTGTGACGTATTGCATGCTGATAAAGTTCACCGAAGTCATTATGTTACTGGTTAATTAACTTGTTTTACAGGTTTGTTGTTTAGATTTTTTAGGGGTGAATCAGATTGTGGGAAAAGATCCCTACCTTTGAGGAGTTTGGTTTGGGTCTGGAGCTCAAAGTTTATTTGCCACAAAAACTCACTTAACCACCACTTGAACAACCATCGGCATACTAGCATGATATCATTAGATATTGATGGTTTTCAAAAGAACATAAATAGAATTTAAAATTAAAATCTTTATCAAATTTGTGCGTAAATTCTGTCTGATAGAAACAACTGCACAACAGGCTAAGTGTGACAACTAACAAATTAATTTTACTAGGTCGTTTTGTGTTCATGACTGGTAATTATTTAATCTATTGGAAATGTAAAAGTATCTGTAAACAGATATGACAAATCAGCATAAAATTGTATTTTGAAAGTTATTGAGTTATTGTTAAAAGTAGAAACGGCTCTATGGAAATGTCCCCCAAGTAATAATACATAAAATACTAGCACAGTTTACATGCATACAAATATAAAAAGGAAAGCAATTGATTTGATGTTGAGATTGAAGGCTTTGATAAGTGATTTGATCATTTGTATTTAATTCCATGACTTTTTCCAAACATCCGTTGTTTCTCAGAAACTTGTGTGGAGTTCGATAAAAGACCTGATTATTTCAACATGACTGTAACTGAGAATTCAACATCGCCAGTGAGAGAATTTTGGGAGTGAGTAAGAAAATCTTAAACTTATTCAGTGTAAGTGTATGTATGTTGACAGTGTAAGCTCTAAAACATTTTTGAATTTTAAATGCTACAACTGTGATTTGCAGGAGAAGAGTTTTGAATATTACAGGAAGTATCCATGAGTTGGGCAGCATACGATGGGAGCTGGCTCTGTGTCTACTGTTGTCCTGGGTCATCTGTTACTTTTGTGTCTGGAAAGGAGTAAAGTCTACTGGGAAGGTAGGACAATAACATTTTTATTTTTTTATTTTTTTTAAATGTTGTACCAAGAAACCTTTAAACTGGAAGGGATAACTCAATTGTTGGCACATTACATTTTTGTCTACTCTTTAAAAATACTCCAATTATATCACTTTGCAAGATACCATGCCCCTAGATATTGGAAACAAGGTGTGTTTATACAAGGTTCACGGTTCACATAAATGATCAGAGAAGTGTAAAATCTGCTAGAACAACACAGTTTCAGACCTTCATCATTCCTAGACAGTTTGATGGTGCTATAATGTTTTTCCTATTCCCACTGTTCTTAAACTGGGGGTTGCAACAGGATAAGGGTCATGTGCTCTGTGACAGTCGCTGTTTAGGGTGCTGTTGAGCTCCTCAAACACACATGTACACACACACACACACACACACACACACACACACACACACACACACACACACACACACACACACACACACACACACACACACACACACACACACACACACACTAACCTTACATTAACCTTAAACTAAGTCATCACTTTTAAAACTAATGATTTAATGACTTGTTTTTTTGTCTTGGCTGTAAGTCCCCACAGCATTAGTAATATAAGTACAACCAAACATCTACTACTGAGTAGGGAACTGGGAACAGGTGAGGTGGGCAGCAGACTGGCAGCTGACTGGGTTAACAGAAAGACACAGGTGACCTCTGGTGGGCAGGAGTAAAACAGAAACAAGACTAAATGAAACGGTGAGCGGCAGAACGAAAACAACACAGCCATGTGATGCTTTGTTATGCGAACTTTAGCAAATGGTAGGGAATGAGCGAGTTGTGTGTAATTATTGCATTTGGAAACGTGTCCTCAAAAGGGGATCACGCTCCCAAAAAGGTTAAAGGAACAGTTTGCCGGTGTAAAGATGATCTTTGTACAAACCCTAAGTGTCTATGCACTTTTCAAAAGTTTTTGAAATTGGTGCTGCGACCAGAAAAAAAACGGAGAAAATATGCCTTAGTGTTCAATTTCGCTCAAAATGCGAAAGTCCTACAAACCCCAGAATGCACTGCGCTCGTCGCGTTCGCTTGCAGCCGCCCCGACGTCGTTTCTATCGGATAAGCTTGAACGGAGGTCCCGGTTACCTGCATATAAACCGGGGTGTTGGCGAGTGAAAAGCCGCCCGTTCGTTTACACAACTTTTTGCTCGCAATGGTATCGACTTGCATTGTTCCCGGGTCCCGACCGCTGTAAACCGGAAGACTGAGAACACAACGACTCGGACCTAGAGGAAATAGGTCGAGGATACCGCCGCTCCATCTACCGCACCGGGACTGTTCTCTGCATCCTCCCGGACCCAAAACGCGCCGCATATAGTTGAGGATGTCGCCACAATATATCGTTCCTGCGATGTTGTTATCTTAGCAGCTAAAGTACATTATACCCACCCGGGCAGTGTTCTTGGTCAGAGTCTCTGCACAGCATCTTCCTTGTTATCTTACTGTTTCAATAATACAAACACATTGCCTCGAATATCGTTTCCAAATTGTAATCTAGCCCAAAACTATGAGCCATTTCATAAATGCTTATACAGATTTTAACATTCTTACTCTGAAAAAAAACAAACATTTCCCTTCCTCTTACAGGAGAACCACGTTTTACACGAGTTTATTGCGATTTTCAATCCACACACCACAGAGTTCATCTGAATTATCGAGGAACAACTGAACCCAAACATTCCCTACAAGACACCAATGTCATCACCTGCCTGCGCCGCCAGCCAACACTGAACCGATACCAGAACCTTCAAAAGGAGCTGCAACAACAACACACTTCAACAGCTGCCTCTGAAGCAGACTTCTGGGTGTTAAAGTGGACGGTGCAATGACGATTGACTTTGTGCTGATTCAGATTAAAAAAAAATATATAAATTTAAAGTTCCTAATCGATACATTTTCAATGCTTTAATTACCATCTATATTATTGCTTTCTGAGCTGTGTGTTTTGCAAAAATGAATCACTGGGGTAGATTTTAAACTGAAGTACTGTCAGGATGATAACTCCTGGAAACAACTGCAACTATACTGATATAAAACAAACATTTGTTGTATTGGTTGGTCTATAAATCAGTAGTTTAGCAATTCTGTGTTGTGTTATTAACTTTCTTCCTCATTAAAAACAACCCTTTTATAAAGAACTATAGTGTAGAAGCACATGGGCTATTATAACAGATTATGTTAAAGTAGTCATATAGGTGCAGAATAAATCAAAGGGAGAAATATCTGTCTGCAAAAACAATCTATTTTTAGAGGGTCAAACCTAATATTCTCTGCTGCTTTCAGCAGCATGTACTGAATAATGAATGGGATATAAAACAAACTAAAACCAGCTTCTTCAAAGCTTTGTTCACAGAATTTCTGAAAAGATATTTCAGAATAAACTTCAATTTCACATTCAAATGAGTGTAAGAGATAAATAGTATGATCTCTCACCTTATGAAAATTTAAACAATGTCTAAGAATACTTTACAGTTCAAGTTGATCTAGTGCATCTGTTCTTTCTCTGAGTCGCTGGTGCAATCCATCAGTGATGGAAACTTCCCTCTGATGGCCTGCAAAACAAGACGATCGTCCTCCCCAGTCTCTCCCTGCAGAAATCCAGGAAACGGCAAAAGGCTGTCAGGCGATATTGAATGCAAAACAACAACAACTTAGCGAGTCAAGTTTATATACAGCTCAAAGAAAATGTAATAATAATTTTTTAAAAAGTACTTCAGAGTAATGTACATAATGTAAACAACAAACATTTCATGACTGCAGGGTATCTGGCAGCAATATCAAAGCCTGTCCGTTTGAATATGCAATCAGAGGAGAGGAAACGATCCCTGATAAACTATTACAAAAAAAATGATAGTGAATATCATGCCACATTTTGTAGGCTATGCTGTCACTATATTTCGTTCCGCACCGCTGGCTTCGTTATTTCACAGCAGCATGGCGACTAGTTCGGTGTCCATCGGTGCACATTTCCCGCAACGGCTCCACCTGTTGTCTCCGGCCCGGTTCGCTCTGTGCCGCTTCCGTTGCACGGTGCTCGGCCTTCACTCTCGGGCTCTTCCTCCTCCATACGCCGTAGCTCCTCCACACTATATTTTAGCTCATATAAGTAGCCATCAATGTCTGAATCCAGCATAACACTGTTAAAATGGCTGCAGTGCACATTAACGTTACTTTCTGCCGGAGTCCTCCGGTTTGTGTACGTGAGTAGGCAGCATGGCGGGGGGGCCGTTTTGAGTTTGGAGCAGGTGAGGACAGAACCCGCCTATCCTCGCCACTGACTGGCTGTGGAGGCAGGCTGCAGAAACCCAGGAAATAAACAGTCTGTAGTTTGTGGGATATGGCATGTGTCATGGAGTACGACTGGTGATTTTATATCGATACAAATCGGGTTGAAAATCGGCAAACTATTCCTTTAAGAACCACTGCCCTCGAAGATGAATTATAATCGGGTTCATGATCCTCCTCTTGACTTTTCCATCACCTCCGGCTGTAGTTTGTGTTCAGTGTTTATTAGTAATTGTTAGCATACTGACACATTAAGATTAAGATGGTGAATATGATACTCATCAACTGTTAAACTCCCTGCATGTGCCAAAGTATAGTGTGACTCAAAAACACATCTAAAAGAGAGCAATCTCTAAATTGAAAGTAACAATATGTTTTATTGGTGATTAAAGTAGCTGCCCATTTTGCCTTTGGGTTATTGAACTGTGTTTCCTGTAGCTTCTCAGACAAGAACACCGTTTACAAGATGAGTTAACAGTATGTGTTTAATTAGTGCTACAGTACCTTAAACCAGGCCTTTCATGTATGTTGAGCATACATTGTGTTCTTGAGCTCAGAGTGACTGACAGTGTCCTCAGTTTTGCCACAAATTAACCCTGTCCATGGTTCCTCCACAGGTAGTTTACTTCACTGCGACATTTCCATATGTGATGCTGGCAGTGTTGCTTGTTCGGGGACTCACATTGCCTGGGGCCATGAATGGGATCAAGTTTTACCTCTACCCAGATCCATCCCGCCTCTCTGACCCCCAGGTACAAACAGATCCCCATTTGAAGACTTTATTTATGTAAAATAAAAAGCAGAAAAACAGGATTCAGTCGGTTACTCATACATGGTTTTCAACCGTCATGTTTTTTTACTATAACTATATTAGCTGATGATTGCCTTGCCGTTGTCACAAAAGTTGACAGCAGTGTAAAACATTAGCAAATGTTCTTTCCTGACACTCTGCACAGCTGCAACACACAATAAATGCCTTTCATATGTAATTTATTGTAAATTACTTTTATATGTCTTGCAGGTGTGGATAGATGCTGGCACACAAATATTTTATTCCTATGCTATTTGCATTGGGTGTCTAACCGCACTTGGAAGCTACAATAAGTACAACAACAACTGTTACAAGTAAGTTTAATGTTACATCTGTTGCATATGAAACACAAAATGACCCCCAAAAAAAAAATCTGAAAATGCCCCATAGGTGACAGATTTAAAAAGCGGAAAAATGCAACATAAAGGTTATACAAAGATGATACAAACCAGAAAAGATGTTATAAACAATGATACAGAACTACATTTTATAATAAACTCAGTCAAATTTTGGTGACCGTTTGAGACATTCTTCAGAATTCAGAGTCTCTTCTCTGCTTATTTCAGGCTAAACAATATGAGTTTATACAACAGAATGCTCTTCTTTTTTTTTACCGTGTTAATAGGAAACAAGTAGCTAAGTAAGCCTCAACTATCCACAAAAGATGTGAAATTTTAATGGATTTTAATGCAAAATAATGTGGTATGATACATACGTTTGTTTGTTTTTTGCTCATTTGTTTGTGATTGTGTTTGTTTGTTTTTAGGGATTGTGTGTATTTGTGCCTACTGAACAGTGGAACCAGCTTTGTTGCTGGCTTTGCCATCTTCTCTGCTCTTGGATTCATGGCATATGAGCAGAACACAGACATATCGAAGGTGGCAGAGTCAGGTGAGTTTATGAAAGTACATTTTAATAAACATTTAAGAGAATGAATAAATAAACTTAAAATGAAGATTTCATGAATAAACATTGCACTTTTAGAACAGCAAAAGCAGCCAAAACATGTTAGTTGCACTTTGGTGAAATATTTTGACTCAAAAAGCAGAAAAATGACCAGATGTCCATTATATTACTTATTGTTCCTGCAGGTCCTGGCTTGGCTTTCATTGCTTATCCGCGAGCAGTTGCCATGATGCCTTTTCCTCAGCTCTGGGCGGTTTTCTTTTTCATAATGGTCATTTTACTGGGACTTGACAGTGAGGTAGGCTGACCATTTTTCCAACCATGATGAATTAGAAAATCTGTTTTGTTTCTCTCTTGAATACAGTTTTAATCAAAGGTAAAATATTTTTAATGATCATTAGATCTGTTAAATCTGTACATGAAGTAATCATAATGGTTGCACAGTCTTCCCTTTTCATCAAACTATCAAGTTGTAGTCTTTTCCTTCTTTTTTTTTTTTTGGTGTGCGAGTGTCTCAGTTAAAAAAGAATGAATGTATTTCTTCCATCCATAAAGTTTTGATTTTGGTCCTATTATCTGTCTGTGTATTTTTGATGTTTTAGTAGCCAATCCACAGATTTCACTTTATTACAGTGGAAAGTCTAGCCAAGGAATGAATAATCACAGCTTTGTTTGCATCTAGATTGATCGCAGGATTTTTATTTTGAAAATTGCTTTAGGAACAACTCATCATTCTCATGAACTACTTAATTTAACTCAAATCTGTCTCAGATGTGCCATCATATTTATTTCACTTGTGACACAATTGTTTCCAGAGACAGATAAAACATTCTTAATCTTTAATACTATTTAAATATAATTAGAAGAAGATTGCGCACCATAAACTCTCTATTTCTCTCTCTATTTTCTAATTACTAAATTACTACTTGTGAAATGTTTGCCTCACATTTGGTGTTATTAATAATTTAACTGAGTAGTCTGTGTTTCAGTTTGTGGGTCTTGAAGCGATGATGACAGCAATTTCGGACTTGAATCCATCCTTCTTCCATATTGGCCATCGACGTAAACTTCTTCTGCTCGCGATCAGCGTTGTTAGTTTCTTCATCGGCCTTGTGATGGTCACAGAGGTAAGATTAATCTGTCACATAATTTACATTTCCTTATGATAAAAGACCATAACAACAGCTAACACAGCTATTGTCTCCCTCACAGGGTGGCCTGTACATCTTCCAGGTGTTTGACTACTATGCCTGCAGTGGGATGACATTACTTCTCTTTGCCTCACTACAGTCTATATGTGTTGGATGGGTGTATGGTCAGTTTATATACAGGAGAAATATCTCTGGCCTCTTCACATTGAATTTCAATTTTTCTCACCTCTGTGTTTTTGTCCACTCGCAGGAGCAGACCGGTTTTATGAAAACATAGAGGACATGATTGGATACCAGCCTTTACCCCTGATCAAATACTGTTTGAAATATGTCACTCCAGTAGTTTGCATGGTGAGTTACAGTTAAGATGAGCTAAACCCCGCCCCCTTACTTACTGTCACTATAAGCCTGTCCAGTTTCGCATCCTCACAAAGGACACACGAGACACCATTTAAAATAAGTACAATCGGTCTTTAAAGTCTTACAGAGGCAGACAAAGGCAGGCTCCTTATTTCTAGTCAGTCACAGTTTATTTTGCTGGAAGGTTTTATTAGCTGTAATGAAGCTAATGTTAGTTCTGTTAGTTGGTTGAAAACAGCCTCCAGCAGACTTTTAATGTTTCCTGCTAACTCATTGTAATTAAATGATCTTGTCAAAGGGGATCTTTAATAAACACTCAATACATGAAATCCTAATAAAGGACGAGAGCTGCATGTCACATTCAAAAAGTCTGCATCCTCACCAGCTGATTAACAGTAGAAAAAAAAAAGCAGCTTTGTTTTTGTTTTCAGCTAATTAATCCAAGAATTAATAGTATAAAGACGTAGGATGTAGAATTAGCCAAACATAAAGAAAGTGAGAAGCAGTGACTGGCCTCTCTGAGCCAACAATAACAGAGAGGTTTCCTTCTCGGCAAAAAAAAACATTGTCCACCTAATACATTTGTGTTTGTACATTCAAAGCACAAAAACAACTTAATGTCTTCCCATCAGCTCTCAAACGTTCCCGTCTGTACAGAAACACATCTATAAGGATGAGGAGAAGAAACGCTAACGCTTGCCTAAACTCAGACAGCATCTAGTGCTGCAGGTTGGAGTGTTTTTTTTTTTTTTTTTTTTTGTCGTACAGACTCTGGACTTCTAAATGTATTGAGTAATTGGGTGTTGTGCATGCTCCAGGCCTTATAAAATGCAGAGGACAGTAATATGATAGGGTTGTCGTTATCCTCACAAAATATTATGCTGTCGACGACATAAAGCTGAAAACGTTTGTGTTTTTATTTTAGTTATTTTGATAATTGTGTTGATGCTACATGTGTATTATTTTTTACAGTCAGTAAAGGAACATCTACTTACTTGCGTGTATGTAGCAGAAAGAAAAGAACCTGGAAACAATAAAATGATCTAAATTAAACTACTTTAGGGGAATATTTATACCATTTTGTAAATTCCCGTTAACTTGTAATTAATGATGAAAAAATATTTTGTCCATAATTTGTTTAGGGAACGCTTGTTTTCTCTCTGGTGAAACACACACCTCTGAAGTTCAACAACACAGTTGATTATCCATGGTGGGGTTATGCTCTTGGCTGGTGGTTCACACTCTCCTCAACACTCCTTGTTCCCCTCTTGATGCTGTACAATCTGAACATCACTCCTGGCACACTGCGGCAGGTAAGCTTAATATGGGACTCCAAAATACTGTGTGTTTTGAATTCATTTGTAATTAAATTAAATTAATTATTATTCTTTGTTAGCGGATCTCGACCTTATGTACTCCAGCCGAAGACCTCCCTCTGACAAAATCAGAGAAGAAAACGTTTGAACTACTCGACTTGTCCTCATCTCTTGACAACAGATTGGCCTAATGAGAACAGACAAGCTGGACAAGTTTGAGGCATATGGAAAAGCTAACTCTCAATCCAGGGGTCCTACACAAAGTCGCTCAGAAGACCTGCTTTCCAATCTTTCTGGTGTTTTGTCTTTTGAAACAGCAATTATTTGTTGAGGCTCCTGTCACTGGTTGGATATGTCTGCTAGTTGGAGCAGTTAGACAAAAGACCAATATTTGGATTACATTTAAAATGCTTGAAAGTGCCAGTAACTCACAAAAAACGCAAAAATCTAAGGAACTTCCATATAGAAAGAATTAACACACACTATTGTTTTTTGCAGAAATATTTCTAATTCATCTTGCGACCCCATGAGAAACAACAGCACTTCAAACATTTTTGTGTTTTTGCTCCATTGAGCCTTTGGAGTTTAAAATTTAACACAAACATTTGAATGGTATGTACAATATGGTTTTAAGCACAAATGTTTTGTTTTTCTTCTTGGTGTCTGACATGTAAACCTTATGTTATGGTGTGCATTTAGCAAATGGAGCTGTCTCAGATGTTTTAATGTGACTTTCAATCAGTGACTGGTCTGAAAATTTCCCAGAACACTAAAGGGGCATCTGCACATGTCTTGTTTGGACTAACAGTCCAAAGATATTCAATTAACAATTAAACAAAACGGAGGAAACCAGAAAACCCTCACATATAGGAATCTGGAAACTGAAAATGTTCGGAGATTAATTGATTATCTATTGTATATTACTGCTTCTGTCGATCAATAAATCGTTTAGTTGTTTTAGGAAATGGACCTTAAATTCTTAGATTCTCTTCATGGCCCTGTGAAAGAGCATCAATGCTCAAATTCAAACTGATAGTTGATGTTTTGATGTTTTACTTTTTGTTGTTGTTGTTTTGCCCAGTGGCCTGTGCCACAAAGCTAGTTGAACTTAGTCTGGCTGTTTTTGGGTTACCTATTGAGCCCATCATTGATGAACCTGGATCACAAAGCTGCTGATCAGCTGGTTCTGGAGTTTTCAATTCAGTTGTGCACATGTAAACGTAAGAGAGTCACAGCTTTTAATTATAAGTGATGAATCAAAGCCATGAGTGAATGAATTGATATGAAATGAAACAGTTGAAAAATTCAAGTGAATTATGCTATGTGCCTTCAGTATAGAGCATTTTGTGCTTTTTTGTGTTGCTATGAACAAAACCTTTTGTGAATATGTGATGCACATAAAAAAAGCTCAAAGTCATGTAAGACTGTTTCTGCTGCCAGAGCAGGAGAGAAAAGGAAACCAGTAGTTAATGCCTGATAAGTTCTATCTGATCAAAATGTTGCATAATAATCACGGGAGCTCATCAACTGTATGTTTATTATGGATTATTACCATTATTTTTGTAATAAAAAAAACCACAAGGTAGATTTGTTTATTTTATTTTATTTGTTATTCTGAGCTACAGTGATAGAATAGAATGTAAAACATCAACAGTCAGAAATTGCCTTGATTATTGTGCATTTAAATATGCAAATGTAACCATCGTTATGGATTTAGCTGAAAAAGTACTGCTTTTTTTTGTCACAAGCACTGCTTTAAAAAGAGATTTGAAATGGAAATACCTGTCGCCTTATTTCAAACTCAGCACTTTCCTCCCTGTTTGAATCAATTGACGACTCAGTCTTTCCATTGATCTGATTGGTCAGTCATCATGCTGTTAATCTCACTGTTAGCACTAATCTCCTTTTTTGGTCAAGGCCCCAGGTTGTGTAATTGTTTGGAGTCAATGTATCCTTGATAAACACTTGCCAAATAAGCCACACACATTGAACAATATAGTCACTTTTAGGTCACTGTGACTGACACAAATTCAATTTGAGACTGATGGTGCACATTATAGCCTAACTGAATAAAGCAGTGACAGAAAGGAGGTTGTCTGATTTGAACTTGTGTGCACCTCAGTTGACTGAGCCCTCAGGCTAATCCAACACTAAAGTGTGTCCGACCTATACAGAGAACCAATACTGTAAATGTTGTGTATGAACGACTCGTAAGCAGGCAATGATCCAGCATTTACAAGTTTGTGTTTGATGTTGAATTTTAAAAAAATATTGTTGTAATGACTGTACAAACCTGTTGGCTCGAACAGTTATAATGACAAAGAGTATATTTTGACAGTTATGTAGATTATTTAGATCCTGTAGATATTTTTTTGTTTTCTCAATTTAAAGTGTGTTTGATTTTAGTTTTTATACAAAATACTCATTTATCAAGATTGCAGGTTCATGTTTTGATTATTGTCTGTCATTTTTATGTCATTAAATGACATTATATGACATTTTTCATATTTACAAATCAATCAGTTATGTATTTTGTTAAAATATCTGTTTTCAATAGATACCTGTTACAGACAACTCACGGATAACTCATGTTTAAATTGAAATGGTCACATTTTATTTAATCCATTGTTAACAGCAAATACATCATGAACAAACAGTTTTTCTAATGTTTTATTAAAATGTTTATGTGATCAATTGAATTGTAGGATTGGTGTTTCTTGATTTAAATCTTATTAAAAAAAAAATGTGCCATTTGTAAAATAAAATTCATGAATGAGGCAGTTGGGTGTCATAATGCCAGAACATTTGTGTCTTTGATTGCACCAACATAAGGACGTAAGAAAATTGGTGAGAAAAGCAATGTCCCCTTCAGGTCTTCACTTAATTGTAACCAGCACATGGACTTTGTGCAGTTGTAATGGAGGCACGTAGATGTTTAAATTTCCAGGACTTTTTTCCCTTTTTTGAGCACTTTAAGAAAATCTCGTCCATGTTGGCTTTAAAGCGAAGGTTCCAAGGTCATTCTAGAACTTGGAAAAATCAGTTGAGAAAACAATCTAGATTATCCATTTAGTAGCTGTTCTGGTGCTCTTAACTATATCACATGACCTTTATGCTTTGACTTTAATCTGACATGCATAAGAAGCCCTTAACATTTTAATTTCAAAATCTATCTGCCGTTGAAGAGTAGTCATGTCAAAATCTTCAAAACAGTGACTAAATGGAACTTTTGGCAAGAAGACTGCTTTCTCCACTGTCATTTCCAAGTCAGTGAAAAACGTTCAACTTCAGATTAATCACGATTTATAAAAGAGAGAAGAGGTTAAATATTAATTGGCAATAATCAATATTTTTATAATACCAGACAGTTATTTCCTGTAAACATAGTAGGGTATTTTGTTGATAATAGAGTTGGCTCTTTCCTTCAGTGGTTGTTAAAGACCAAAAATTGAAATAAAATAAAGTGAATATCGGACTTGCATTCAACGGTTTGCTAAAATATGCTGATGTGTCCGAATCCAGCAATTTTTGGACGTTTAACAAAATGCTCCGATTGTGTGCACGACTGAGGATAGTTACAGTATGCTTAACATCAGTGTGGACACTGTCAGTATAAATCAGTAGCTCCGATTCACATTTATGATCCTCAGAGACAAGACTGGTTACAAGCCTGAACTACAGTATGTCTGAATATGTACCTACCAAAGATACAGTGTTAAAAGAATATACTGTATATAAAGCTATAAAACTGAGAGCTTTGAGATATAGAACATAGAAAAATAGCGATTGTAACAGGAGGCAAGATAGTGTCTTAGATTTTGGATATCGAACTACCATGATGTGGCGTAAGAGTTGTCTCTTCCTGGTTTTAAAGGCTGCATTACAGTAAAGTGATGTAATTTAATTAATTGAATGGACTGTTCTTCTTTTTTGTTAAAGCTCTAACAGACAGCCCAACAATATTGTCGCAATATCACTTTCAAGATTTTTAGTTACAAATATTTGAATATTAATTTTTTTTCCTTATCACCCAGCCCTAACTCATATAGCCTACAAGATTTCCACACAATATTTGATAAAAGCTCAAACTTTCTGTGACAATATAAACATTCTGAAGTCAAAAGCACTCTTGCAAGATTCAATTACACTATGAAATAGTGACCTGCAGATGACGTCTCTCTTTAAATGCAACTTTTGATTTATTTCTATGCTTATATGCAGTTCTTGTTTTTGTTTGTCAAAAAATATTTCTTTTGCATAAATGCTGTTTAAAACATTGATCACGTTTTTTTTTAAAGGGCAATGATTTACTGAATAAATGTAAACAGTTTTATGACATGACACTTTGATTTCTAATAAACCCAATCTCACATCGGTCACGCTGCAATTTAACCAGCTGCATTTTCTCCTGTTTGTCAAAATGACGCCTGGAATTTGTAACTTCAGGTTATCAAAATGATGACTTTAAGAGGCCTGTACATCTTTTAGCTGTAGTTGTCAGTGGGGTAAAAAATTTGAAATTCTTAAATACAATTCATAATAGCTAGAAAAAGTACTTCATGCTCCACTGTACAAAATATTTGAATGTTTAGAGCCAGCAGTACTTGAAAACATTTAGCAACAAGCTATTTAAAAACCCTGCTAACATACAACAGTATTTATTGACACACGCACACGGTTGATTATTATTATTTTTTTTTTCCACAAAATATTTAAGACAACTAAGGTATTCATTCTGAACCAATCAATGTTTATAAAACATCTCAACATTGTTGTCCAGATTTTATCTGGACATTTTATGAAAAGATAACAGTGTTGGTTTGACAGTTACCAAAGTGCATCATTGTCCACTACACTAACATTCACACACTTAAAAAAATTAATAATAGAATGAGTGTTACCCAAAGAAAAATCTGTTTCAGGATTGAGGCAAAAATAACTGCACAGATATAAAGTTATGTGGTTAATCACTTTACCAAAGTTGAGATAATGGTGTAAGTGGTAAAGAGCCGTGGTTCTGCTGATTTTAAAGCTTAATTGCAGTGTTTATGTTCTGCTGTCCCACTTGCACTCAAAGAACTAGTGCATCTGATCTGTAAAGTACAACAGTGGGAATCGGGGGAATTTGTTTTGTGGTAGTCTAACCATAATTACCAGGATTTTTGATCAGTAGAGGTAATGACGCATGCATTTACCAGCTGACTGATGATTTTATGTACATCGAAGACTGTGCCATGCTCTTTATGCAACTAGTTAAATAGATCAACATTCGGTACAATGAGTGCAACAGAAGAAAGCTGAGTCAGCCATCTATAGTCCATTAAAGCTCCGGAGCTGAAACATTTGATTTTATACATGTATATTTTATCTTTTAAAATGTTTTTATTTTATTACAGTTTTTGCAGCTGCCACCGACTTAAAATGTAGTCAGTCATTTAATCTGTTATCCCTCCCGCAGATGGCTATTACCTGTTATTTTACTTGATCCACTACAGTACCAGACTGGCTTCTCGTAAAATAAGGTGTGTGTACTGCCTGATGTGTTTAATAGTACAATAATAATAAAGAAGCTTTCAGCATGAATGTATTTAGGATTAAAACATTTTGTGTATTTAAAATTATTTTAGTGCATGTCAGAATCATCTTAGGTAAACAATGCCCGATTCAAAACAAAGGACTAATTTTGAACTGTGTTTCTGGAAATACCCAGCCCACACCACAGTGCAGGTTCTGCTGTAGATGAGATACAGCCAAATGTTACAAATCAATTTCATAATAGCAACAACTAAATACAGTAAATTGTGAATTTCCTCCAATACCAGGAATACATTAAATATCTGCAGTTTGTGCTTTTGTTCAGACTCTGCGCTCTGCCTCTATTGTCTGTTATATGTCTGGGATTTATGACAATAATAAACGTTCATGTCAGGAGAATGGTTTATATTTTTATGAGTCTTTGATTTGTAGTATTAAGTATTTTTTATATTGCCCAACTCTAAATGAAAGAAAGCTTTTGTAAATGCCTACACTAACTTGTATATGAATGGTAAGTTGTGGGCAACATAGATTGGTAGAACTGACTTTTCTGAACTGAACTAAAAGGACGTGTTCCACTTTTTATCCAAAATAAATATTGCACGTTAAATAATTAGCACAGTTTCAATTCTGAATCCCAAACATCTTGTGATGTATGCATGCAGCTGCCCCAAAAAGGCCTTAATACCAAATACAAGTCACAGGTTTGACAACCAACAAGGGTGATTTTGGAATCAGAAACAAACTATGGAGGCATATCTCAACTTTACATAGTAGCCTTATGAAATATGAAATGGGATTCTTCTGTGTTTTGGAGAAAAATATACAATGTATTATACTTCAAAAAAAAAAAAAAAAGTTGGGGGATAGAGGTGTTCACCAATCTTAAGTCACTGGTTCTGTAGTACTAACTCCACTGGGAGGTACGTCCTTGCAGTCCATGTGACAAGGGAAATGCTGTTTGGCTTGCAAACGTCCCTGCTTACACTGCTTTATATGCAGGAATGGTCACGCTTGATTTTGGGATAAAAGAGGTTTGGATTAGAAGCTTTTATTCAACTTCATTCATGCCTCTGCTGCCAGGACTTGGAAAGCAAAGGGAGGCGTTCTCCTCTTCCTTTCGAATGTCACTACGAAGGACAGTCCTGACTCCTCCGCCGTCGTTTCATACACACTTCACCGTTCATGCTGCTCCTCAAGCTCTCATCCCGACTCCTCTTTGTCTTCCCAGTCTGTTCAGGAGACACAGACACAGATGAAGTACAAATGACAACAGCTGTCTAAAATAAACCATATTTTAAAGCCAATGGAAATTTCATGGAAATCATTGACTGTACACATCCACTGAATTAGTCCATTTCATCAGAATGTATCTCCTAATACAGCATCTAAAAACTTAATTCAGAAAATTAAATTGATGAAAAATTAATTAGATTAAATGTTGTAAAAAGTAAAATAAATACTTTTTTGTTGCTTTATCTCTCGACACATATTTACTTATTTTGAACATCATTAGGTGTGAAAATCAATCCATACACTAGAGGTCAGTATGATACTGAAGAAGTGCATAAATGATACAACGGCACAATTTACTATCAGAGTCAACGAGAAAATTTAATATATTTAAATGTAGGGGTCCTGTAAGAAATAGCAAACCATGATTTATGTATTATTTTGGCGATTGGTGGTGGGATGGATCTCCTCCAATTACATCAGTAACTCTCACCAGGATTCCCAAAATGGCTGATCCAGAGCTCAAAAAAAGGTAAATTTACTCATCTTAAAAGGTTTGCAGTAGTTAAAGCCTCTAATGTAATTTCAAGAGCTGAAAAAAATACAAATTCTGTTCAGATAGTATGTACAGAAATTAAATAGCTCTACCTCCTAACACTTGTGAAATTTAGTTGTCTTGTCTACATGCTTAGCTTACATATAAATCAATCGTTAAGATTTTTGTTTTGGGGTGTTGATTTGTTTACATTTAGAAATGAAGTTTATTTTTTTCAAGGAAATATTTTGCATTTGCTTAAAAACTCTGGGGAAAAAAAGATTAATTCCTAAGTATTTTTATCAGGGGAAAAAAGAGTATTTATCTCTATAACTGTTAAATGTGTGTGTGTGTGTGTGTGTGTGTGTGTGTGTGTGTGTGTGTGTGTGTGTGTGTGTGTGTGTGTGTGTGTGTGTGTGTGTGTGTGTGTGTGTGTGAAATTGTTATTGCTAACTTGTTTTCTCTTAATATTGAGTTCTCTCAGTTAATGTCAAAACAAAAAAGGGGAAAAAAGAATATATTAGAAAAGAAAAGAAAAGAAAAGAAAAGAAAAGAAAAGAAAAGAAAAGAAAAGAAAAGAAAAGAAAAGAAAAGAAAAGAAAAGAAAAGAAAAGAAAAGAAAAGAAAAGAAAAAAACAAGTCATGCCGACTGTTGGTCTACATAAAGCCAACAAATTTGAGTTTACAGACCTTGGCATCCCGTTCTGCAAATTTCTGGAACATGTTTGCGTAGATCTTTTTGTCCTGTTCATGATGTTCCTTAATCTTGCTCTGGCAGATAGAAATCTGAACATGAGCTGCTCGATTTGAGGGGTTTACTTTCAGCACTTGCTGAAAGTCTGCCATGCCCAGGCTGAACTCGTTGCGGAGGAGCCGGGCTTCCCCGCGACGATACAAAGCCTTCTCATTGCTCCCATCGAGCTCAATTGCCTTAATACAAACACACACACATACAAACAAAATAACAGTGTAGTATAGTAACACTGTAGTAGCACTTGAAATATGCTGCAATCCAGCAGCCACGGTGAGGAATGGATATGGACTGTCATCAGGGTGATGCAGCTCACCTTGTTGCAGTTGTCCACTACTTGTGAAAAGTCTTTTATCCGCAGGTAACACAACGCTAAATTGAGGTGGGTTGTCAACATATAGTCTTGTATACTCCTCTGTTGCTCCATCCCAGTACCACACTCCATCTCTAGCCAGAAAATGATGCGTTGGTACTGGATGACTGCCTGGTTGTACCGCCCTGCCTAATAAAGGAACAAAATACCAATTTATAAAGATATAAACAAGGAACAAAAAAAATTGTGAGGATAAAAGATCAGCATGGAGACTGCACCTTAAAATACTGATTCCCTTTATTCTTCACTCCAGCAGCCAAATACAGCTTTTCTTTCAAGTCCATTTCCCAGGATTCGTTAGCCTTGTAAACATCACAGAAAGTGAGTAAACACTGGTTTAAAAAGCATCTGAAATTATCTACATAACTATGTGGGACCTGAAGTTTGCACAAAGTCTGCTTGAATTAGTTTTATGTAAATTAGAAATCAATGCCAAAATTACACAAAGGTATCTATCAATTTTGGCTTTTTATTCATTACACAATAAAAACAAGAAACTCGTGCTCACCCTTTGAAAGTCTTTAAGGGTTATTTCATATACAAGGTCTTTGTCTGCTCCAATTTTGTACTCTGATTTACCTTCGCTTCCAAAGCCGTACCTGTAAAAGTAACAACAGAAAAAGAAATCTGTTGATAATTCTGTTACACAACCTGTGAAAAGGCAAATATTTATAGTGACTTGATTATAATGTAATCTGTTAAAAGGAAGCTGGGGACGTTTTGGGGGGAAGTGGTGATAAATGTTTGGGGAAAAAAAGACATAACATTACTGTACAGTAAATGGTTGAATACAATTATATTCACACGCAGAATGTACTGTATATTCTAAATCTATATGCTGAGGATTTTAATATAAAACAGATCCAATGCAATACAGTTTATTATGGATAATTTGGATAGCACTTAACTAGAAAAGCTAAAGTAAAACAAGTGGAAGGATGGTGATGATGGTGTCATGTCATGGCATTACTACACACATACTGCAAAACAAAGACGATGTATTGTTTGCTTAAAAAGCAAGACAGATTTACATTCGCATATATGAATAGCTCTGATTCATGTATAGAGACAAATGTAAGTCAATCCTGCTCTTGAGATAAATGTGGATTTTTATTATTTGGCTCAGAGAAACACTTAATCCTTTTGTCTGCATCTCTTCACTGTCGTTCCCGTGTTAGTTGACTACTTTCTGGCTGAACTCTAAGTATGAACTTTTAGTGTGTGATAAATTTCTAGTATTTATCAGTGGTACTTTGTTTCGCTTGTGCCTGAGGGGAGGACGGGGGAGGGTTGGTGTGGGCAGGGTTAAGAGAACGATATGATGTGGTTTAGGGTGCTATTTGTTCTCCTTGTTTATTCTCTGTGTTTCCGTCTATTTTATTCATGTTTATATAAATGTTAATTGAGGGAATTGTGAAATGTGGTGCAAGAAGTACTGTGTGTGTTTTGTTTACTATTTTTAGTCTCTTTGCATGTTACTTGCATTTTTTTTTTAAATGTTACTTAAAAAAGGGAGGGAAATCCTCACAAATACAATTACATGAACAGGGCTGAGCTGGATTAAGTTACAGTAGAAGAAGAGAAGAATCTGCTCTTTATATTAAGAGGAAAATACCATAAGCAGTATAAACCTACATTTGTATATTGTTTCAATGACCCAAATCATGCATGTCCTTCTTCATGTCTCACACAGATGATGGATTTTAAACCTTTTAGAACATTACCAAGACAGTTATGACATCAAAAGTATTGTACATGTACATTCTTTACCTATATAGTATAACTAAACCAGTGTAACATATCCACACTATACCCATTCAGTAGTGCAGAGACTTTAATTATTGCAGAATTGATAAAGACTACATGATTTCTGGCTGTACACACTATGCACTATTAATTGTATCAATAACTGCACTGGATCTGGATCTTTGTAAATGTATTGATTTTTCTGGTGAAATAGATGAAAACAAGCAGAGGAAATAAGCAAAATGAAAGTTACAATCATCGGACAGGAATTCAACAAATCCATCAAATACCTTTTAAGTAAAACGTTCCTTGGTATTTTGGCTGTACAGGTGTAATGGAGGAACAAAATCTAGCTTAGACAATTACCAAGGCAGTCCCACATAGAAAGAAGTCCCACAAACTGGTTCACTGTAATTACAGTGAGTGAGTAAACATAATGACACAGATCACATTTTTAAGATTTAGAGAGATAGTATCTTACTTTGGTTTTAAGTAAAGTATACAACACTCTCCTCTCTGCATCTTGTCCATGGCCCGGTCTACTCCTAGAGGAATGCCTTTATCTTCAGCCTCACCAACAATAAAGCTGACGTCCCTGCAGTCAAACAATCGGCCACCACAGCTGCCCTCCAGGTGCACTGAGGGACACATCACACACGCTTAACCTCTGATCTTACAAATCTGACAAACTGGCACAAAATCTGTAATTTTCTATGAAACAAACAGTGTTGTTACCGTCAACACTTGCTCCATCGTTGGGATTCGTGTAACCGTCCCCTTTGATCTTTATTCTTCTTATGATACCACTGTCGTCTGTAAGTATTTCTCCTTCAAACCCGAGTAGCTCCATCTGTTTTGATATAAACATTTATGTCATCATTGTTCTTCACAAAAGGTGATGCAAGACACAATACAAAATTAGAGCTCTGCAGAACCTGGTGTACAATGTTACACTAGGTGTGGGAGGAGAAAGCAAATGCATAACGAAAAAAATTTGGGAGTCACCACAGGGAAAAAAATAAAGTTATAATGACAATTGGAAGTACAAGTATACTGTCAAATCAGAAATATACTGCATGTACACACATGATAACTCTAATAGGACTAATATTTATATTGCACTAGTACTACATTTATTTACACTGTATTGTTCAACTAATATTTCTTTTTGTGCTATTCTTGCATTTAAACATTTACTGTTTCCATTTTCTCAGCATTATTTAGTTATAGATTATAGTATAATGCACATATTTTAACATAATTCTTATTTTCTTTTAATTTCTATGTGCTTAAATATTCTAGAACATGATAAACTGTAATATTACCAATTAACCCTCAGCGTTCAATCAAGTATTTCTGATTCTGTAGCACAATGGATCACCAAGCTTTATCTGCAGTAGACTTGACTACAGTAACGGTGTGTTTACAGGTCTCTCTAAAAAGTCAATCAGACAGCTGCAGCTCAAATCCTCACTAAGAACAAGGAAGTGGATCACATCACTCCAGTTCTGAGGTCTTTACACTGGCTTCCTGTCGAACAAAGAATCGACTTTAAAATCCTGCTGTTG
This sequence comes from Brachyistius frenatus, assembly GCF_029030835.1. Classification (NCBI taxonomy): domain Eukaryota; kingdom Metazoa; phylum Chordata; class Actinopteri; family Embiotocidae; genus Brachyistius; species Brachyistius frenatus. The sequence continues at coordinate 284,054 of NW_027210609.1, read as the reverse complement.
GTCTATAAAGCACTCAATGGTTTTGGGCCAAAATACATTTCTCATCTGCTGCTACCTTATGAACCATCCAGACCTCTCAGGTCGTCCTGCAGGTCTGCTGCAACCGTCAGCTCCTTTAAATCAAGACTGGAGACTTTTCTAATTGCTGCTGCATTTCACTGAACCAGATTTGAGGACGTCTTAAACTGCCTTTACGATTTTTACAAGAAATCTAAATACATTTCTGAGTGTTTTAACAAACTTTGGCTCACTGGCATGAGTTTGTGGTGACGAGCCCTTCGGTGACTCAGTGGGCTATAGAGTAAGAGGATTAACATGAACAAAGAAACTTTCTTTTACGTTTACGTCCCCCTATTTTGCTTGTTAAACATATACAATGCATTTTATTATATTGTCATTCATCTTCTGTTCATAAACAAGTGAAAACCAACAGTGACGTCACCCATTGGTTTGTGAACGGCCATTACGAGGCCTTGAGTTTGGATATTGGCTGTCGCCATGTTGCTAGTTTGGAGCGGTTTCAAGCCAGAAGTGACCATATTTGGACGAGCTGGGGGATGGAGTGAGTGGTGGATCTAATTTGTTCTGACTTGAAATCCGATGATATTGTCCAATCCAATAGACACACACACAAAAACAAGACTTTTGGAGGCTTATTATAAAACACTTGTTAACATCTAGATCAGTTAAATTGTTGCTGGAAATTACACAGTTGAGGCAGTAACAAAAGGGTCATAAAAGGGGGCTCAAATATTTGCTTTTATGAATAAATTGTGCGATGGGGGTTAAACTGCAAATCTCTTTAGATATTTCCCATAACACCATTATAATTATCATTGACAGAGAAAGTCTGAATCGTATTCCCACTGAGCATTACACAGAGTAGTGAGAAAGGTTATTGGACGACGCTGCCTGTTATACTGGGGGGGATTTAAATAGACAAAGCAGTTAATTTTATGACCACAGAGCTCCATCTGCAGAGACATGAGACATGCTCCCAAATTATCAGAGTCCCTGGGTGTAATGCAGAACTAACGCACAGCACAAATGGCAGCACTGACATGGCACACCTACCTCAAACACTACTGAAGAGCTGGGTGGAATTCTTTCAGGATTTCCAGCAGATCCATAAGCATACTCCGGTTTGCAAATAAATGTGGACACCTCACCTCTCTGCATAGACAACACGCCGATGTCCCAGGCTTTAAGGACTTGTCCTGTGAAACACATTTAAAACAATGAGATTTTGTTGGTTCATTAACTAGCTCGGAAGGGATAGTTCAACATTTTGGTAAAGATATTTAAATCAATCAGAATCAGATAAGAAAATGTATGTCATATCTATCTGTGAAATATGACGCTTATGCCAGAGGACAGGCAAAAGGCTTAGCTTTGTCCAAAGGGCCATCCTCTCAGAAAACTTACCAATTAAAACATATGTTTAACCCATAGAAAAATCTAAGTATGACAGGATTATATTAAATGGCAGCCTATTCATAGGCTTTATATAAAAATATAACATGTTAATTAGTGATTGTGATTTGTGTATATTTTTTTTGCTGGATGAAGCAAGGCTAGCTATTTTAACCAGCCACTGGCTATAGCTTCATATTGCAGACAGTAGAATGGTTCATCTAACTCTCAGCAAGTAAGTACGCATTCTATAAAATGTTTAACTAACCCTTAAGTAGAAGACAAAACTAAAGCACCATGAGATTTAACAATATTGTCCAAAATCACCTTTGCCCACATTGAAGCAAAAAGGTTCTTTGCGATCTCGACTGCAGTCAAATGTCTTCCCTGTGAGCAGTTTCCCAGTGTAGTGGACTGTTACTCTGTCCCCAATCATTGGTTGTTCTCCATCTTTCCCCTGACGCTTCACAACCTGAAGACGAACAGACAAGTTTCAACTTCAGCTAAGAAACCTTTCACTATTTGACAGAGCAAATCAAAGAGATACCTGTGATATGCAAAGAGGAACACACAAAACATCATGACGTGAGATACGGTGAAACAATGAGTCTGACTTGTGCCTGAATGTCTACAATAAAACGTAAAAATTTAAAGCAATGACAGTAAATACCTTGATAACTCCTTGGTCCTTACTGGGTGTTACATCAATGCCCTTTGCAGCAAACTCAGCTGTGGCTGACGGGCCATCCATGGCCAGGTCCTGATCAGTGGTCATTTCTGCACGTGGGCATCACACACTGCAGAGACGTAACACTGCAAAAGATATAAACACACAAGCCAACACATCAGCAATGTGAGCACTGTTAATGAAATGTTATTGTGTCTCATGTTTTCACTTTGGGAATTTGAAACAAAGAAAATGACACATGATACAAATCCAATTTGTGGAGCAGGACTGGAAAATCAAGATATCAGATACAAATATAAATGAGCTCTCCATAATCCGCCCAGTGAATTTTACTTTGTACTCCACATTATATAACTGGTAGCTATTTAAGGACAGATGTTCTAAATCTATGTTCTGTACAAGAAATATATTTAGTTTTGCTGAAAAAGCCACATTAGCATTGACCCAAGCTATACCGCACAATGTCTGATCCTCCTGCAGATGACGTAATTACATAATTATAAAGGTATGTTACAGAGAGCAACATGTTTCTTAGATCACTCGTTTTATTGTATAACACACTCACGGAGGTACAATATGTCCAAGATTATTACTTTATGGCCCTTTTTAAAAAAAAAAAAAAAAAAAAAAAAAGGGCCATAAATCCATCCATCCATCCATCATCCAAAAACATGCACCTCAGGTCAGGTTACCTGGCGCCGCGCTAGTGGCAGCCTGCTGCAGCATCTCCCCCCTGAGAGCCCCCCTGCTATAGTGAAGAAATTTCCCCTCGGGGATTAATAAAGTGTATAAAATCAAAAAAAAAATCAAATATGGACGGGGAAAGTGTGGGCTCGACAACACTTACACACACTGTACTGCTTAAGGTGTGCCATCACAAATATATCATGTTATCTGTTAGTGTTGATGATAAGATAGGAAAATGTTGAATTTGATCAAGTTTCTAAGGTGATATACTTATATAATATCTTATCACAATATGAGGCTGCATAATGTCCGGTTTTGTCTAGTGATGTTGGGATTTTGTTAAAATGTTGTCTTCGGGATCTTTCAGACTGCTTCACAGTCAGGTACACAACAATACAGCTTTTCTTTTATTTATTTGACACTTTTAGCCAAATAAAATACGCATTAAAGGCCTCCAGCTGCATGACCATCACATCCAGATAACTCATGATCTTTTCTTTAAATTTTCTCCACTAAATTATCATTCAGAATGCTACCGACCGATCGGGCTTTCTCACTGAAAAGAATTCGAATAAATCAAACAAAGAATTCTCATTCTTCACTTTTGTCGACACAAAGCCATAAGAAAACAATGCTGAACATTTTTGTAGAGATACATAATGTACATGAATTTGGCCAGACGTGTAATGCCACCTTTTCCAACCTGACAGTTTTAATACTTGGTACTTGTACTCAAAACAAACGGGTTTGATATCCAGCTGCATAGACAGAGTCAGACAGATAGATACCAAGGCAGAAACTAAAAAAATTCTACATAATACGAATATGATAACAGGTTTTAAGTTGCCAATTCTGTAAAACAAGGATCAATCTTCCATCCATCCACAGGGGGGCTAGAGCCTATCCCAGATCACTTTGGTACTCCCTGGACAGGTCGCCCATCACAGAGACAGATGAAAACAAAGACCATTCATGCTTTCATTCACACTGAAGGGCAACTTTTTTTCAGAATCACCAATTAACCTGACATGCATGTGTTTGGATGGTGGAAAGATGAGAAGAACCCAGGCAGGCCTCGGGAGAACATGCGAACTCCACAGAGAAAGGCTCCCGGCCGAGGTTCAAACCCAGAACCTTCTTACTGTGAGGCGACAGTGCTAACCACTACACCGCTATGCCGCCCAGGATCAATCTTATCTAAGAATAAAAAAGACATTATAAATATCACCAGGTTTTTGAGACTTTGTGCTACAAACAAACTTTGGCCAAATGTATTGAAGTTGAATACTTTTCTTTGTGTTTAATATCCAGCCTCACAGACTGACAGAGCAGTGCTGCCAACATATCATGCCTTCATGTGGCAAAAACAATGTCAACAGCAGCTTTGCCAGAGCAATAAAACCTATAATGACATGTTGTTGGTGTTAAAACTGTTAAACGCTGCCTCCCTCATCACAGCAGGAATCATTGTCTACATGTTGCTGCCCCAAGACTACCCGCCTGTCTTGGCATAATAAACTTGACATTGTCTGAAGACAAAGCTCTTTAGCTATGTTAAACATGTTGGCAAACACCACATGGTGATTATTATCACATGCAACAGCTGAGATGTTAACACTTGTTCACACAGCATCAGGTCACAGCTGTTCTGGACTGTATCGGGATGATACTCAGGCTATAGTACTTTTGGCCGGAGTTCTCAGGTAATAATTACAGTTCAAATTGTCACTTTCACGATGAGATAGATGTTAGACAGACCAACAAGTGTTTTTAGCTTCACAAAGACTCACAACGCTGCAGAATGCTCCTTTAAATTTTTTTTAATAATATATAGAAACCTTTGGGTTCAGCTCTTTATCAGGTCCAGTAGTATCAAGCCAGTTTGGTTGCTGTACTTTTCTAAGCAGAGAACCTTGTACAATTTTTGACATCAGCACCTGGACAGGATTTTTAATCAAATTCAAACAAAGTTTGTTTTTGGTTTCATTTCAAACTGAATACTTATATTGCAAGCAAAAAAGGATTAAACTTTGATTGCATAAATGCATGAATGCTTGATGCTTAAATTTATGGTTGTATGCTGGTAGTCCCAAAGAAAAAAAAGACTTATAAAAAGGCTAGGTGTTTTGTTTGTTTGTGTTTAGAAGATATAAAGATTAGAAATTCTTTCACTGATGTTGCAGGGACAGCTTTTATCAAATTTCTTGCAGGTTTAGATACAGAAGTGAGATTTTATATTTCTGTATCAAAACTCTTTTAATTCCTATTTACTTTGACAACCTGAGTAAAATTACAATCATGTTTACTGTAGAACTCAAAGAGAGTAATGTGAGGAACAGGGTGGGTTAAGCCTGATCAGACAGTAGTCTTGTGGCCCTTTAACATTTCTACAGAGATGATTGAGGCTATTAGATTGCTCAGGGGCAAGTTATTTTAACAGAGGGACAGCAGCTCTCATTCCCTGCATCAGTTTTCTGGATTTTACTATCATTCCTCTGTTTGACGTGTAAGACATCACAGATGCTGTTGATGACCTAGTACAAATGAAGAGATGTTTTGCTGTGGCAACTGAGGCTGGGCATGAGTCGCAATGACGAGCAACATATCCAGTGTACTGAATAATGATCAAGAGGTTTTAACTCATTCTGAATGAGGTCTTAAGAACCCAAAGCAAGGAAACCACTGTGTGCCTCAAGCAGCAGGGTGAAACCATAAAGATCTGTCTTATTCACTGACATCTCCACCGTTTATTCTGTTTCTTCACTTTAGTGTCACTCTCAGATATCAAGTGTTTGTACGCTGAGCTCTTCGAACAAAAGAGCCGCACAAAATGTCCATCCCACACAAGCATCACCTTGTCCTGTGTCTTTTGTATTGCATGGATTTCATTTTAGATGTAACTCATGTATGTGTGTGTGCGTGTGTGCTTGTGCATGTGTACGTGTACGTGTGTGTGCGTCTGAACACAATGTTCCTTCTATTCACAGTTCCCCACTGGCGTAGTCCAACGATGTTCACCAATCTAAGACCCCATAATGTATAAACCAGCTACAATGTTTGGATAATAACAAACACATTTTAATTAGTCCAATTGGGCTTTCGTTAATATTTACATTAACACTTGATTTAAATCTAGACAAAACAAGTAAAGCGTGTTGTGACATATTACCATCGGTATTCATTTCACATTAATTAAGTTACTTTTCCCATCAATTTCACCACTACATTTTTTGCTGTTCATGTATTCAAAATATAAACACGGACAAGGGAAACGGTGCAAATAGTTACACACAGATAAGATGGCATGTGGGCAGTATGTACCTAAACTCAGATACCCTGTGGAGGAATGCAGGAACAGGACACAATGAGGCAAAGACCACATCCACAGCCGTACACAATGTACATTCTGTTTTACATCCGTGCTCTGCTGCTGATTCATACGTGAACATGTGAGTACATTATGTGCACGACAAACCTATACACTGACATCCTGAAGCGAAGCTCTGTCAGAGATGAGGTAGTCTTTTTCTTTTTGACCCGTTAGCCCCAATAACAGGGTGTTAAAATGATGCTGGAAAAAGCTTGTAAAGTTTATGGACATACATTTTCGGAAGTGCTGCTTGTCGAAGATTTGTACTCTAAGTACTTTTACTGTAAAATGTTCCAATGTTGCACCTTGACTTTGACTGATTTTTTTCAGGTGTAAGGCAACAATAAAGAAGTGGGTCAGTGTTGTAAAGTTATTTATCTTCCTTAAATATCTCCATGAGACATGTCTGATTCATTCTTCTCTGCTTCTCTCAACATCTCATCTTGCTAAATATAAATACATGGATGTTAACACCCATATATTTGAAGTTACTCAGAGGCTACCATCATGTCCTGTAATGAACAAGTTCGTCCAAAATGAATCAGCACAGAGTGAACTGAAGTTATTGTTATAATTCTCATAAACAGTCATACACCCTGTAATTTATGACGATACACCTAACTCAACAGGGATTCTGCATGTAATCTGTTGTCCTCCTCATCCACCTCCACTTGGAACCACAGCCAAGTGCCACATAATATACACACTTTCACCTATTTACACATACACACAAAGAGTCCTATCAGCCCTTATTTTCCAGAGCAAACAGTTGTAACCTCAGATGCTCTCACATGTGTAGACAATTCAACATCCATCCTATAATATGCATACTTTTTTGTTTTTTTTATTTTACCGTTGACTGTTTTATCACTCTAAATAAAAGGAGAATCTTCACGGTGTATAACAAGTGTCCTTTTAACTAAGTCAGGGGTGAACAAAAAAGCTGGTAGTAAGCAGGGAAAGCCCATGTCTTAATTAACTCCTTAATTAAGTCTTGCAGCAGTACAATAGCGAGATGAAATTAGAAGACTTACATTTTCCTTTTGATCCGTTTATAAAAAAAAAATAAAAAAAAAAATGCCTTCCCCGAATCGGCGGCCGCCGGTGATCAGCTGAAATTTTTAGTCTGTTCCTCCTAATTCAAGCCCGCCCTTCTCATCTCATATCCAGGGTACTAAATGTTCTGCCCATGTGGTTATTAGGTAGCGCTCTTTCTGTCTTTCCCCAACTCTCTTTTATACCTTCCCTGTCCGCTGATGATAAACGTGCCGGTGTAGTAACCACATGGAGCTCACACTCGAAAATGAGAGAGGCAGAGACACACCGAGAAAAAGAGAGAGAGAGAGAGAGTGGAAACGAGTAGAGTTGTGGGAGGGCGTTTAGTGTAAAATTAAGGGCAGGTCTTGGAAAGCAGCCACAAAGTAACACAATGTTCCGGCTGTACTGTAGCTGTACTGCTGCCGCTGCTGATGAGAACACTGTGTTCCAATAGACACCCTGACCTGTAACCCGTTCCGTGCCGAGCCAGCCGGGAACAGCCTGTACCGCAGCAGGCTGTCCTCTTCGCTCAGCTGACAACACGTATCATCAACACTGCTGTGTAATAGTCTGCCTGCAGACACAGACGGGGATGTGTAAGCACGGAAATAAAAGCACACCTCCATGTCCGATAAAGACGCGCGGTGAGACGGATTACTGTTTCTGTGAAGGACGGTAAAAAGAAACCGCCTTTTATCCTTGTTTACCGGGGATTTTTTTTTTTTTTTTTTTTTTTTTTTTTTTTTTTTAGATTGTTATAATACCGTTGCTATGTATGCTATTTGACGGTAGGGATTTCGCACATATTGCTACGTGTTAACTTTGTATCATTATTTTCATTACCGCCTGCTGGTAATGTTCCTATATTGCGATGGGTGGGGGATAATTTCCCAAAGCAGATAGTGTTTACACCACTGCGGTGTTTACTGTGGTGAAAAGCATTCAGACAAAAACAACACAATTAGCCTGCAAGTTAGTTAAATGCAAGCAAACTTTAAAAAAAAATAAAGCTGCTCACTTTAGGAAGGGTGGTGCAATTAAAAAAAAAAAAAAAAACTGTTTATGGTGATGTTATGTGTAGGCCAATTAGGCAACTTCTTTAAATTATGGGAAGTATTGTGTTTTATGAGCTCTTGTTTACAAGTCAGATCTGCAAAGACAACACAGCTGCTTTGCAGTAGGCCAACTGTGTCAAAACTGTATATTTATTTAATACCCTTCCTTTATGAATAATATCAATATGGAAACTTCATTATAATGAATTGTTTGCAATTCAAATCTTAAATCTGCCAAGAAATCAGCAAGGCTGTTTTAAAGTTTTGAACTGCCTCAAATATAGTCTATACATTCCCCCCATGTGTCCAGTATAAGAAAAAACTGTTAGAACTAATAGGCTATCAAAATAACAGTGGGTATATTCACTGCAAAGGGGAGGAAGGACAGTCCTTGTCACAGTGTTAAATGTCAAGTCAAAGTGATGAATCTGGGCCAGGCGGTAAATAGGCTTGTCTAATCAGTCTAAATCTAATCTAATCTAATATTTGAGTAAATATGTTTACCCTGACCTAACCCATGACTTTAGCCCAATATATGCTACAGTATTAAAGTACATTGATGTACAAGTAAATATGAGAGTAAGAGTATGCTCACTGTGAAGCACGGTTCCTTTCAAAGTGTTTAATATCATCAAAGTGAAAACTTAAAACCTCAACCAAATGTTGTTATTTGTAATTAGTTAATGCATTTAAGTAGTATAAACAGACTACATTATATTTTATCAGCTCTTTATAAGTCAAATATTATGCTGAAAAGAAAATAAATCAGCTAATTTTGATCAAAGTAAATTTATGCCAAAATGGTACCTTTATCATATGTTTAATTACTTCCTAAATTACCTGAACTGTGACCAGTGCTTGAAGTGAGCCGGTAATCACCGCCAATTCTTCATTTACTCTTTGGTGTGCCGTGGCCTTTTCTTGTGCATATCATTTCTCATAAACTGGTGGATACACTTTTCTGCCATCTCGATATCAGGCTATCTGGGCAATTCATAATGTCCCTAATTGAACTTCATTACCCAGGAGGCACTACATGACGCTCAGCTGTTTCTGTTCTGACGTGAGTGCTTTTTTTTTTTTCCTGATGACGTCTAACGTTACTTTAATCTTCAAATGATGTTAACCTGGCTCCAAAAGAGCACAAAGCTAACACACACATAGTCCGATGATGACACAGCAGAACGTCTGAAGTCAAATGCTGCCTAGCCTGTTCTAAATGCTGGCCGGGACTGACAAGGTAACCTTAGAGCCACAGCTAGCAGTGGCAGAGACTGTTGATGTAATGTTAGTATTAGCAAAAACACTTACGGCTACTATTGAGCTTCAGACTCTTAAGTAGTGAACATCTAATTCATTATCAATAATAGTGTTGTTTGTCTTCCCAAAAATGTCGAGAGCTGGCTGAAGTTATCTCACCATCAAATTTAGAATTCGATAACTAGAATTATTGTTTATCTAGTTTAAACTGAAGTCACCACTGGTCCTGCAAATGCTTCCTGTATCCATTTCATCTGAAAGCCTTCCTTTCAAATTAAAAGCCCTCTAGCGTCTCATTCACGCTGCAGCGGCTTCGGACATTTTTTTTTACCTACTCTTGATTGAATTTAAACCTGGTCCAGGTTCAGTAAAAAGTAATTATTAACATAATAAATGATATTTTACGAAAGTCTTGTTTTGTACATCAAAAGCCAATCTAGCGCGATACAATAATTAGTACAGTGCAATAATTTCACTTGAAGTGTAATGAAAATAGTCATTAACTATCAAAACTGTTCTGAAATACAGCCCTAGAGTACTTAACATACATAGAGGGCTGGAGATTAACATAAATGTGTGGAGCAAAATGGAGCAGTTTTATTTGAAAAATGTTATTTAAATAAATTATTGGTCTAAAAAAATTGCTCAAAGACTGACACAGCTATTTTTGATTGGTTTATGTGATTATAGTATAGGCTGTTATATGGAGGAAAAGTTGATTTATGTTTGCTAATCAAACTTCCCATAGTCATCAGGTTCTACCAGTAAAAATGTTACCCAATTCCCAAAATTTATTTGTTTATTCAGAGACTTGTGGCAACCTGCAAGAAGACTTAAAATCGTACCGCTATGGAGACCCCAGAATCACCGTCTGCATATTGATGAAATCTTGTTTTCAACAAGCCCTGTCACTATGACATTTATGTTTTTTGTTTTCAAGCTGCAATGTGTTTAAATATATTTTGTATGTTATGTTTAAAAATAGTTCAGAATCTCTCTGAGGTTGCATATGAGCGTGCTGAAATTCCCATAACAGTCCTAAAAGATTTTTATGGCTTCACTTTTGATGGTTTTGTGGTCTCAATGTATTGGCAGAATATGTATATACAATGTTTGATATTTAGTAGTTTTATGGCCACTTCTTGTATTTAATGGTCTATATGCTTTCTATTAAAACATTTAAAACGCAGCATAAACTATTGGTGTGAGTGCCTCTTTATCCAGGCTTTATTTGCATGAGACCGCAAGACAAAACTCAGCCAGATATATTTGTTTATGCTTTAACTGAGATGCTCAAATAGTGAACATTTTATTCAGCTGGGTGAATCCCACAATCAGAGGTGGTGAGGACAAAGTCTGACCACACTGCTGGCAGACAGCAGGCTGCTATTGAAGGGAACATGATGATCCTGTTAATTATAAAGGTGACATAACACAAGTGAACCTGGTGCAGCAAACCCACAGGGATGCTCTCAAGTGGTGGAGTGATCTTCTGGTTATCGGAAGAAAGTAGGCTTTACACACTCTTGTTTTAGAACATTTGAGTCACACAAAAAAAGTACAGAAACAGAATGACTATGGTCTTGTGATCTAAATACAAAACCATAACCTTCCTTTGCATCACCTCCCACTTGAAGCTACTGAAAATAAATGCATAGATGATTTAAAAAAATACATTCACAAAAGACCTTGTAAGACAGTTAACTCCAGAGATTTGTTTGTTTTACCCAAACTTTCAAACTGCGGTGTTCTGGCTGCTTTGTTGGCACTTCTTCCTGCCTTGTAAATGGAGGTCAAAATGAACTTAACTGACCTGAGCTGAGCTGAAATGCATGAATAGATTTGTACAGTGAAACATGTCTTGAGATGTTGTTTTCCTTCCTGAAACATCGTGAACATCTTGTTTCTGTTCTGGTGAAAACACCAGCCTTATAGGAAACCAGGGGATCACATGGTTAAAGGTTAAATCAGCTGTTTGTGGTTTTATGACTTATATTTAGAGCATCAGAGCTTCTACTGCTACTTCATTGTTCACTCAGTTTTCATTAAAAGGTCATGTATTCTTTGTTAAAATAAACCAATAAATGTTGAGTCTTCTTGCTAATTGCTTAACATCTTTATTGAATATTGTATTTCGTACTAAAATCTGACAGGCAGTTGTGAGAATACGTCTGTCTGAGTGAGTGTCTTGGTGAAACCAGAAGCACGCGGGTGAGTTCATTCAGGGATACAGGCTGCACAGTCATCAGGAAGTGAAACAGAACAGAATGTGCTGTACTAATCTGATTGAAAAACACCGCGCTGAGTGGATGCATGAAAAAAAGATGTTTCATTTAAACAGCAACAAGGAGAATCCTATGGCAGCAGGAGGATATGAACAAAGCAAACAAACCAAACTTAACTCTTCATTCGGTCATATAAAAGGGGAATGGTGAGGATAAGGTTATAGAAGCACTTGCTCTCGCAGGGACATGCACGCTGCGACTAAAATAAAGCTGAGCAACATAATGCTCTTTGTTTGTGTTCTAGGCATCCCTGTTAAGTACATGGGAGTAATCTCCTGAGTGATCCCTTTTATCCCTGAACTTTTACCCTCTGAAGCAAAGGTTCCTTGCTGCTGTGTCTGCCAAGGACCTGAAATAAAGAGAAGCTGTAGAACAGTGAATAATCTTTTTTTAATTTTTTTTTATCATTTCTTCTTAAACTTGAGATGGTTGTATTTTATTGTTGACATTTGGTGCTCATTTTATTTCCTTAGTTAATCAGTTTGGATGACAGGTTTAAGGATTGATGATTTTACATGTAAGAAGCATTTTCATGTTGTAGCAAGTTCAGGTGGGGCTACTTTTTGAATTTGAATATATTATGTTGGGTAGATCACTATATAACTGTGCATTGTTTTTTGTATTTGGTGTATGTCAAAACAAAATCTGCAAATAGTCCTTATTGTGTTGGAGGGAAAAGGTCACGATTAGTATAATACAGTTTCCTTAAAATGATGCTTAAGTGCAGCACTTGAGTAACATAGCCTACTTTGTACCTATCCTGAGCCATCCATCCATATTTACATAATTAAATAGGCAATAATTTGTGGCAGAAAATTAGATTATTATTTATTTTTTTTGTAAATGCATTTTTTCATTTATAAACATAACTTGATGTGCAATCTCATTCAAGGTGCATTTTAGGTTCTTCTATGCAAATAATTTTCTCCTCCACACTGATAAGTTATTCGTGATTTATAGCCTCAGTATTACTCTCTTGCTTGATGGGCACATAGTAAAATTAAGAGTATGATACGCCACGTTTGTTTTGATACTTTCATGTTTTGTGTGACATTTGGTCACTTTATTTTTTTATTACAGATAAAAAGGCAAAAGAAAAGTATTGCTTTGATTTCAAGTCGTGATGATCCTGAGCCCTCTTTAAAAAAAACTTACTGGAAAGTGTTTTATCACCTACTGATTTTTCCGTCACTGCTTACATTATTTGGAGCTGATTAAAGCAGTCCTTAATGATGCATTATATCTGTGTGGAGTCTCAGCTGTAAAACCTGTTAAATACAACTGATTATTAAGCTCTGTATGTGCGCTGACAGTAATTTTTATGCAGCATTACACTTCAAAAATCCCAAGAGTCTATCTGTGTTTCTGGTTATTTAGCCTATACTATAATAATATTAATAGGGTGGAAAAAAAATTATAGAAACACCTTTCTATAGTGTAATACAAGTTAGTGACACCACAAATTGCAACTTTCAAACTGGCTCAACACTTTCCGAAAAAGTTCATGAAAAACGGAACCTCGTAACTTTCATGCAAGGGATGATTTGTTCCAAGACTGCTGTATTAGACTGAATTTGTTTTAGCAATGTGTACTTACTGTAATAAACTGGCAGCTGAGTGTGCTCATGCTCAGCCCATAACACATGACATATCTCCTTATATGGTGTAACAACAATGCTTTATGGTCCTTTCCGCATTTTGTCACCTTCATCCGAAAGCACAGTTTATGCACAAGAGGTGTCACCAATTTAAATTATCTTCTATATAATGGGTTTTAATGAGATCAGAAGAAAAGAAAAAATGTTGGAAGGAAGATAAATGGTTACGTTTTTTTGTTGCTATTTGTTCTCCTTTACAGCAGTGGGGTTTGTGAGACTGAGGATGAAAAGGTGTTACACTTTTTGATAGCAAAGCAAGAGTGAAACATCTCTCTCCTTCTTGGAGCACCATTTACCTCAAACTTCTGCTCATCAAGTTTGTAATTCTTAATCAGATAATCTTTGTTTAGTGACAGATAAGTCTAACAAAGCAATTTCATCTAACTTGTCAGACAATCATTCATCAAAGACGTGTGTGACTAACTCCCTGAATCCTGGCAGTGAGAGCTCTATTATAAACATATAAACCTATTAGCTGAACCATTCTTTGAACAAGACGTGACTTTCTACAAAAAAGGACGCTTCAATACAACATTCGTGACTCCAAAATGTGTTTGAATAAAGATGTAGGCCCAGTGCACTAATGTAACAAGGAAATCAGCAGGTGAAACAGAGTTTACTAGCAATAACGGCATATAAATATCCAGTTCAAACATGGAATAAATAAAGATTAAATAAACAAAAAAATCTTCTGGGTATTATGTTTCATTTTGTGATGTGTGGAGTTAAAAGTTATGTTCATGGTCACAGGTGTATAAAGATTTCTGTTGAACACGTCTTCCCCTTTTCACCACTTCTTGAATGCGTCTCTACACAGGAAGTCTACATACTATGTCTTCCCGCCCACTTGTACAACTTCACGGGGTCGTTTGAGGTGTTTCCTCCCGTTGAGCAATAACCCTGTCTGTTGATTTACTTCTGTGTTCCTGTGTAAACACTGAATGGCAGACAGCTGTTTTTCTCAGTTTTATCTTTTTAAGGTTGAACTGATTAATAAAAGTTTGTGTTTCTTTTTAACATGAAACATGAAAGATACAGTAACATAGCTGTACTATCAATGGATTTAATGAACCAGGACATTAACTTAAAGTGAACTTTCTCACACTTGTTGTCCAGACAATATGGATTTTTTCAAGTTTATATTTTGTCTTGTGCACATATAATAATGATAACATAGCTGCAGTCAAATCTCAATTATTCAAACCTCTTGAAAATAAGTCATTTTCTTATGCACTTTCTACTTGTAAGTGGTGGGAGAAGTACTCAGATCCTTTACCGAAGTAAAAAAAAAAAAAAAAAAAAAAACACCACAACCGAAATTGAAAGTCATGTGTTTATAATCCGACTCAAGTAAAAATACACAAGTATTATCAGGTAAATTTATTTAAAGCATTAAATGTGAAAGAAAAAAATTAAAGTACTTAATTTTCAGAAAATCGGCCACAGTGACTGATAATATACAGCATTATAATACTGGAGGTGGAGGGTATTTTAATTAGCTCTATATGCAGGTAAGGCTTGGGTAGGTAAAGCTCTAGGCTATTTTTAGATAGTTTCACCTGAAGAAAAAAGATTTATTAAGAAACGGCTGCAAAACTGTAAGACTAAAGTGACCAACCCCAGGGTCTTGGTTTTATATTGTCACAAAAAAGCCACAATTTTTGCAGGAATATTAAACAATCTGTCTCAACTAAATGCTAAATACAATCTAGAAATATTTAAACATGTTCAAAATGTAAAGTCTGATACTTAAAAAAGAAAAGAAAACAGAATATGGCTCATGTTTTAATACTGGTCTTTGTTTTGCCCCTTGCTGTCTAAAATTGGTCATTTTTATGTGTTATTGTTGCTTATGTTTACCTTTATGACTAACATACCCTGAATTTATGCAATTTTATTCTTCGGGAGGACTTTGGACAGCTGCTCTGTGGAAGATGCTATATTTAATAAACTTTATTTACTTTACTTACATTTTTCTGTTACCAAAACAGTCTATGAATAATACACTGTAGCCCTTGGTGTGTTTTGGCCTGTAAACAGTGAATGGTTGTGAAGACTGTCTCACCGCAGAGGCAAGCTAGGGGGCGGTATGTTCATCCAACGTCATTTCACAGTCCGCCACACACACACACACGCACACACACCGTAGAAGAAGAAGACAGGCGGCTTGTTGTGCCTCTCTTCCGCTGTGCTACCGGTGCTAACATAAGCTAACAAGCTGGGCCTCCTGTAGAAACGGACGGCGTGAAATCCCCTGCTAACATTTCGGTCGCGCTGTAGCTACAAAAAAAAAAAAACCCCAAACAGGTAAATTATTTAACATATAATCTGCTTTGTTCCCTCCGCGGTTCTCACGCGACTTTATTCGGCATTCTGACGGGCTCGTGGGTTAATTCGTCCTTTTAAGCGTTTCGCGCGGATAAATGCTAACCACGCTACCTCCTTTCATTCTGTGTGTCGAGGCATGGTTTGTGAAAACTTTCTTTTCTCATTCATTTTTTTTTTTTTTTTTTTGGGTATCCACGTTAGACTCGGAAGTAATTATTCTACGTAGTAATAATAAAAAAAAAAAAAAATGTTCGTCACTGACAAACCAGGAGGATCAAAGATGCAGCCTTAATTTTACCCGGTCGCTGGAAACGCGCACGCTGACTTAAAAAAAACAAAAAAACAACTACTTTTTTTTTTTTTTTTTTTGGGTGCTCATGTAGCCTGCAAATGTGCGACCAGCATTAATCCAAAACATTAAGCTACACTTAGTTAAAACTAAAGCTGTTTAAAAACCTGTCTGCGATCATATCCTACCTTCGTGGAGGTTACAGTGTTAACGAGTCTCTGCAGATGTCTTTGCGTGATAGACTACGCGTTATTTTGTGCTTTTAAAATAATATAATCCTGTATTAGCCCCAGCCTGAGGACATTTGCAGGATAGCGCGAAAGTGTCAATAGCATTAAAAAAAACAAAAACAAGATATGTAAAAAAACAAATTATATATAATACACAAAGGGTGTATTTAAAAAAAAAAAAAAAAAAAAAAGAAGTAAGTAAGCAGAAATATGTAGATCTCGGCATTACATAGTTGATATGGATAATCAGTAATGTCGCACGACAGATTGTCAGATCGAGTTGTTTGAGTGCTCCTGACAGCAGCTGGAAGGAAGCACCTGCAGCATCTTTTCTTCACACGCAGCTGGTGGAGCAGCCTGATGTGTTACCCAGTGCTGGCAATGTCCTGCATGAGGTTGTGTTGTGTTCGCCAAAACATTTAGGACATTTTCGCCACCACGCTAATTTCTCCCACCCACTCCTTTCGTTGAGGGGTTGGGGAGAGGAGGGGGGAGGCAGAGCTGGTTCTTTTGACCAGTCTGCTTCCCCAGCAGACTACCTACCTCCCATGTGGTGGATGCCACCACAGAATCAGAAAAGACCCTCAGGAACGCTCCGTGCCCTTGAAAAGACTTGAGTCTCCTTTATCAGATAGAATCAGCTCTGTCCTTTCTTTTATAAAAGTGCAATTGTAATATTCATACGGTTGTTCCAGAAAATAAATATGTGATTATGGGGTTAGAAAAACTTAAAATCACATCGACGTCTCCTCTGTCACTCCGAAATTTGAAAGACGCGAATATGCAAATATTTTACATTTCAAAAGTTGGGTAACTACCGGATACAAGTTATCTCTGAAAAACCATCAACCGTGTATGTGCAGTGCTGGCTTCAAGTTTCCACCTCATGCCGTGTGAGTGACCTAATGAACCGGGGTTAATTTGTTATGTTGTCAGAAATCCTGCTCTCGACTACAAACCATTAAGTTACATTCGTAGGTGATCACAGGAAAAAAAAGAGAAGGAACACTGGACCAAAACACTTTTTTTTTTGAGTGGAGGGGGAGTCAAGCGGTGTTGATTGGATATCACAATCATTTTGGAGTTAGTGCTGTTTGCTAAAACTAGTTCATTATAGAGTGCCTTCTCTCAGCAGTGGGCAAAACAAAAGAGAAATGCAGCTGAATCAACACCTCTCAAAATAGTGCCACTAAAAACTGAACATTGTAATATTTATGTAGATAAGATTTACTGCAGGACTGTTGCATTAGAGTATACAATTTGTAGCTGTGCCAAATAAACTGGCAACTCAAAGTACAAATATTCAATAGTCCCCTTTACTGGAGTTATTATATAACTTTGACTAATGTTATCAGTTGTGTGGCATTCAGACCAATATTTTTAAACTCCAATTGCCTTCTTGTGGCTTAAAAAAGTTCCATAGTGTCTGGGGTATATTTAAGATTAAACACTTTTAGATAAGGCTATTGATAAATAGCCTATCACTGATCCTGGAGTGTTCAAAATGCACTCTGAATCAGATAACATTAAATGGGACGATGCCTTTGTAGAGCTCAGGTATGTGGTTGTAAACATTTCTTGCCGTCTTTCTTTTCTTTCAGGCACACCTGATTGTTGGCGGACTCCTCCGAGAAGACGGTTGAAATGGCAGGTATGATAACATGTTACTTCACACGTTTCTTGTGTCACCTTTGTCCTCCTTTTTTTTTTTTTTCCTTTTTAAATAGTTCAGCCAAGGTTATAAGCTACCCAGATGTTGTTGTGTCTTGACTGCCCAATCTTGTTAGAAGTTAATAGATGACCAACTAAAGAGAAGTTGGACTCTAAATGTGTGACATTTAAATATGACCTTTTGCTGCGACCAGCAATTATTTTCATCACTGAGTAAACTTGCAGTACTATTTATTTTATTTTATTTTCATTTTAGCAGTTGTTTAGTCTAGAAAAATGCTCACTTCTGTTTCTTCGAGCACAGTCTGACATTTTCAAATGCCTTGTCTAGTCCAACTAACAATCTAAAACCCAAAGAGCTTCAGTATACTTTAAGAATAAGACAAGTAAACGCAGCAATGTGGATTATCAAAATAGTTGTTCCGGCTCTAAAATCAAAACAAGATCATTTTTGTGATGGTTGAACAGGGTAGTTCATCTCTTTAATCTTGCAAGAAATTCAAGACCAGTATCCTGCAAGTGTTCGTGAGAAAGTTTTAAACTGGCTGAAACATTTTTACTTAGCTTATGGTGGTCATGCAAGCATTTGTTGATCTTAGCTTTTATCACCCCGATCTGAGAGACTAAAACACTGCAACCATTGTGTCATGTCAGATGGACTTCCTCCATCGCATCAGATTATTTTCACGCAGTGCTTTAGAGCACTATTACATTACATATCATTTATCCAAAGCGACTTACAACATACCGATGGTACACCATCGGAAGCAATTTAGGGTTCAGTGTCTTGCTCAAGGACACTTCGGCATGTGGGCAGGAGGAGCTGGGGAGGTGCATGTTTTGTTTTTTGGGATGTTGGGAGGAAGCCGGAGCACCCGGAGAGAACCCACGCAAGCACAGGGAGAACATGCAAACTCCGCACAGAAAGGCCCAGGACCGGATTCGAACCCGGAACCTTTTTTGCTGTGAGGTGACAATGCTAACCACTGCACCGCCCACTATTAGCTCATGTTATAGATAAAGCTTAGTTTTTCTTTTCCTAAATAGGGGTGGTTGATGTGAATAAAATCTTTCTACAAATTACTGGTTATCTAAAGCGACCCAACTCCCCTGTTGAGGAAGATGCAGGTCTTTTACAGTAAACTTACTATCGTCTATGGGGCATCATTCATCCTCTCCTCTGTTGTCCTCCCCTGATGCTGCTGTATGAAGAGATATAAAGGAACCGACAACTGTAATTGATGAGCACATCTCTTGGCCAATCTTTGTCTCCTAAAAATATGGCAGTCTTTTTAAATTAACGATCATTTTTCAACAATTAACTTTGATCAAAGATGCAATTAGGGAAAATATCTCTGGGGGCGTTTGAATCACTCAACACCAGAAAATGACTTGCATATTTTTGGGACAATCGTTTTACATTTAACTTGCAAGTCTCCGATGGATGAAGCAGAATTAGTTTTATTCGGTGTTTGTCTCTTTGTCTTTCAGATCCTGCCTTTAATCAAGACTGTCCCCTTGACTGCAAAGTGTATGTTGGGAATCTTGGAAACAATGGAAATAAGACAGAGTTAGAAAGAGCTTTTGGGTACTATGGTCCTTTAAGAAGTGTTTGGGTCGCCAGGAATCCCCCAGGTTTTGCTTTTGTAGAATTTGAAGATCCCAGAGATGCATCTGATGCCGTGAGAGAACTGGATGGGAGGTAACGCCTTTATCGCATTTCTTAGTTGTTGTTTTTGTAGTTCCCTTTTTCTGAATGACTCTGCTCATTTTTTTATTTTGTTTTTCTAGAACCATGTGTGGCTGTCGAGTGCGTGTTGAGTTATCCACCGGGGAAAAGCGCTCAAGGAGCCGTGGCCCTCCTCCATCCTGGAGTAGACGTCCCCGGGATGATTTAAGGCGACGTAGTCCTCAAGTCAGACGCAGGTATGTGTTTTCCATTTGATGATTCATTTTAATGTTTTCAGTTCAGTCCCATTTGCAGTGTTTATTAAAAGCACAAATAATAAAGCAAATATTTGTTGCCCACACACTGTAAGCACTAAGTGTTTTGGGGGTTTTTGTGGGGTTTTTTACTTTTAACTTTTCGCCATTTTAGATCCACAAAATTCCTACATTTGATAAAAAAAAAAATTTTAAAAACCTCTTACCTCTTTAGATCTCAGACCTATTTCAGCTCAAAAGAAACCAAAGCCAAGTGTAGAATCAAGTTTCTAATGAATGCAGCCTACACCTAATTAGTACTCTAAGGGCCTGATTTACTAAGATCTGAAATAAAGGGTACTAAATTGCATGTTCCTCCCAGAAGTCTGCAAAAAAAAAAAAAATTGCACCTGTTTTGCAGGTGATTTACTAAGAGTAATTGCATCATTGAAATCAGGTGCAAATCGCTATATTTAAATGAGGGGTTTGCGTGTGTTAAAGTGATTCCAGCAATGGAAAACAGAGCAACCACAAAAGGAAAAGGAAATCTGATCCAACTGGAATTAAGAAATATAAATATAATTAAAACTGCAAGCAGTGATGTATGGGCCCTCACACTCCCGCGCGCCGTCTCCCCGAACCCATCTCCCCGACGTGCAGCGCGCGAGGGACCGCATATCCCCGCTTAAAGTTGCTATTTTTGTCTCGTTTCCTGTCTCCAGCAGGGGGCGCTGGCGAGCCTTTTGGCCACGCCCACTCGCAAAACACATATCAGATGTATCGTCTCACCACGCCGGATGTATGTCACACGTTTCGTGAGGTTTCAAGCATCCGTTGACCTTAAACATCAACTTCCTGTGTCACGGCGAGACATCCAACTTTGCCATCACGGCGACCCCCATCGACAAAGTCGAACGAATGTCTCAATATATCATCAACTACATGTTTAGGTTATTGTGACCCGACTTTATGTTCATGGGATCAACCAGCGCGACGTAGAATGTATGAAAAGTGTCATTTCCAGTGGCCAACAGGGGGCGCTATGACTATGAGCGAATATTACCCCACAGGTGTCTTCAGGGCGGGGCTGTTATCATTCCTGCGATGTTTGGAGAAGGTCGGTCCATGTACATACGATTTAAAGCAACTCGTAGTTTCATGGCGAGACGCTCAAAATGGCCGCCTCTTTACGGGCACACACATCAATGAAAACGAATTATTTTGATGAGATTTAATCCCAAACATGTTTTCTATCCATGGAAACTAAATTCAAGTCGGTGCGACAAAATCCCTCGGAGGAGTTCGACAAAGTACAACGTGTCAGAATCGCCCAAAATGGGGACTAAATTCAAAATGGTGGACTTCCCGTCCAGTTGACGTAACGGTGCGATGTAACTTTTTTGTGCGTCCAGGTGTGATACACGTGTCCACCGGATTTGGCGAATTTAGGTAAATGTGGCCGCCGGGACATCTCCGCAGGGGGCGCTCTCGAGCGTAGGAGATTTATCAGCAAGGAAGTCAATACTGTGGGAAAAACAAAAAGGCAAACAAAAAAATGGCTTAATGGCTCGGGAACCTTATGAAGCTGCAAGAAGAGCAGCCGTCTCTCCTGACGATCATCTGATTAATACGTTCCCTTTCAATCGTACTAAAATAAACACGCGACCACTTCTCCTATTTCTACTTTCAGGTTTAGTAAATATCGTTGCGGGTGGCAAAATTATTCCACGTGCATGTTCCCTCCCAGTATTTTGCACCTTCGGGTAGAAACGCCCAATATTACACACGCGCGCAGGCAAACCAGCAAAATGGACGACGTGTTAAATTGAACGTTGGAAAGACGCCACGCTCGCTGCACGTCCTCAGTCAATCTGCTGGGGCATTTTTTTATAAAAAAAAATTTTGCGGGTGGTGTGAAGTTTTCACGTGAGACACAAACCTTTAGTAAATCAGGCCCTCGGTGCTCCATGTTACATTAGTTAAATATCATTCTTTTTCTTACCATTATTGTTATTGTTACAATTGGCACGTATACAATGTTCATCAATATCTAATCTATCGATCTGGTTGCTTCAGGCTTTGATAAACTGATATCACTCCCTTTTATTTCTTAAAATAAATTTAAAAAAAAATATATATATATATCTGTGGCTGTATTCACAAAGGTTTTAATCTTTACAACTATGAGTCCTTTTGTTACTAAGAGTTTCCCCCTTAAGAGCTAAAGTAAGAAGGGAGTAGAGCTGCTGCTGTTCTATATCTTTTACAACGACCGCCTCTGACTTCTGTCACACTTGGAGGCTATTTTTTTTAGGCCGGAAATGATTTTTGCAGTTTCTCTCGGTTTTATAAGTTTCTCTTCACTCGGCCAGTTTTGGGGTTATGTTGAACCTTTGGGTGTTTTTGTTGGAGGGATACTTTTGAAACAAAAGTTTTTCGTTGTTTTATCATTTCAAGAGTATTTTAATCTGTGCTAGTATTGCTAAATTGGATCATCTAAATCGAGTGGCAGTCCACCGCATGCCAGCACTTAAAATGTTTGTGAACTCTTCACAAGGGGGTATATCTGTAAAAACATCCAAGCTCTCCTGGAGTGGTATTCCTTTTACGGGAGCATTTTAAGAGGCACAGTTAGCACTTCATCATCCAAAACATTTTTATACGTACTTTTAGATTTACTTTCTGCAGCTGTCAATTTTGTTTTCTTTCTGAGTTCAGTTGCCATCTATTAATAAAACTGAACCCCGTTGCAGAGACACCACCACGCTTCTCACCATCTGAGTCAGTCAACTAGTCCTCTTTCAGCATCATGTGACTGCTGACCAGCGAGCCCCAATCAGCTTGGCTGGTGTTGTCACATGACCCAGGCGCATCGCCAGTCGTCAGGTTCCACCAACCTTATGGTTCCTGAGCATGCAGTTCCCAGCATCCTCCTCTTCTTCCTCCAACTATTACCCAATCGACAGCGGTCCACCCCACATTATCAACCAATCGGCGTCTTTACTCTTTCTATTCGCCACACATCTACTGTATCAACGGGAACAGCCCATGGCTTTACATCCCTCTCCGTCCCCCGCCCCCCCCAAAAAATGGCAGGGAAAATCGACAACTACCCACTCCAACCAGCCACCAGGCAACTTCATATCTCCAACATTTGCATCATGTGGCAAATCCTCTCTGCAATTCGACCTCTCTCACCATCAGTCTGGCTTCCTTGCGTCATTTCTATCTTGTCCAAATCCCCCAAAATAGTAAGTTGTTTTTATCCTGCTCTTTGTAGTTTTTATGCTTAATCTATCTTTCAAAGCTGCCTGACAGTTTTCATTCAGCAGTTGTGTAATTTAGAGCAAGTTTAAGTGCAGAGGTGCAAAAATCGAAAAGTCAAGGAACTTGACTGTCTATCCTAAATTTTCTTTTGCAAAATTCAGTTTGTTTATTGGATGTTTAGTGTAATTGTGCTGCTAAGTGCATTTCATGGCTCGACGTTAAACCATATTGAGTGATAGCCGCTTGAATAAAGTGCTTGGTTTTTGTAGTTTTGATGCGGCTCCCTTTTTTTTCTTTTTTTTTTTTTTTTTTAAAGTTATACCATTTTTTGCAGCCATCACATGTTGGTTACTAATGTTAAGTGTTTCAGGATATGTCCCACGTCCAGGTTTGTTTGAACCGAAGTGTCCTGTTTCTTAACGGGCCCGCTGTAAGGAGCAGTTTACTATGTGTAGAACATGGTACCTGCCCAAGCTGCGCACCTCCCATGTTGCTTAAAGCCAATTTAAAAGCAGCACTGCAGTAGAAACGTGTACGTGTATCCACATTGCCACGTGAACCTCGTATCTCTTTAAGGATCAAAAAGCCGCAGGTTTCATTAGTGATAGGACGTGTTAAATGCGCTGCCCTAAATTCTTTTGTTTGTGTTCCATTTTTTATATTTTTTTAACGTCACGCACATCATAGATCACCGAAGAGGAGGAGCCTCAGCCGCAGTCGCAGCAGGTAAGCTTGTGGTCAACTGCCTTTATTTAAAGTAATCATTTGTCTGCAATCAATGATTAAAAATTTAAAAAAAAAAATCTTTATTGTTTTCGTTCGTCCCCAGGTCTCTTTCAAGAGACAAACGCAGATATCGGTCTCTGTCCAGAGACAAGAACCGTAAGCGCTCAAGATCCTTCTCACGATCAAGGAGGTAAATTGACGCATCATTATCGATCTACACACCAATATATGTTTTTAACGATTTTGCGTTGATTCAGTTGTTTTCTTTTGCAGTCGTTCCCGATCAACCGAGAGAAAATGAAGATCTCGGATGGTTCGTCTGCAGGTTCATGATATGGTTGCGAAGATACAAATTTTTATAGCCATGTTAATCTTTTTTAGATTCTGTTTGATAAATCCAGGCAGCCTACGGTTGGCCAAATTACACTTTGTGTAATCGTCTGTTAAACAACACAACAAAGGTTTTTCTTCTTTCATCAGTTCTCATCACAAAATTTTCACATTTTACTAAAAGTTTTTTTCTTTCTAATTGTTCACATTAAATGAATGCTGTCTTGCCCTGCATGTTTTGAAACTGAGGACTGGATTTAGTTTTACATTAACTTTTTTTTTTTTTTTTAAACTGTTGGATTGAACTGATGTTTTTTATTCTTGGTTGACTCTTAAATGTCTTTTAATGGGTGACTGAGAAGCAGGGGGATAAACTTCCTACCGGTGGCAGAAAGCAAACACTGTTATTTGTAGGCTATCCTTGAAACGTCATCTGTAATTCTGTATTTTACCCATTTTGTCACTTTTGCATAAAAAAGGTGTGTATTTTACTCCGCTTTATTCTATTGAGTTCTTACAATTTGTGCTGATGCAGTTAAACCACTTGTTCAATAAATGATTTTTCCAAGGTGACATTATGTGTAATTAGTTTCATATACCGGTCACATTTAATATTGTGGGAAACATCACCATGTAAAATGATAGAATGACCATTATTTATGAATTGTATAAGTTTTATACATTCAGGAAGTAAGTTGCTGATAAAGGCTTCAAGTGTCGCCCACACAGGAAGTTTTCGGATCTGGTTGCCGTTAAAAGAACACTCCCCCATGTGAGAAATGTAACTACTGCTGAACAGAGGCTGATGACTTGACATTGTAGAGGAGCTAATGTGGTGAGACGACAGTTGCCAGATTTGGGTGGTAAGTACATGTGGCGTAACTGTTTTGTAGCCTAAAATCGTTGTTAAATTTGAATTACTATCTAGTTTTGCTTTAAGGTAAATTTCATTGATGCAGTTTAAAATGTGTAGTTTGCATTTTAATTCCTTTCGTGGGTTGTTTTAAAAAAAAAAAAAATCTATTTGCACATTTTTTGTGCGCATGTGTTTTGCTGTATGCAGCTAGTTGGTGATGAGAATTGTTTCAAATGTTTTAACTGGAGGTTTTATTTTCATAAAATTTTCTGTGTTCAGTTGTTATTTGATTGGTTGTTGATTTGAATGTGATTCGCTAACTAATTGCACAACTGACTGTTTGACGCTTTAGGAGAGAAGATTAGAAGTTATGTCTGCTCAAAGTGGCAGGAAAAAACGGTTTGGTTCACGTCGAACGGCAACAAACCAAAATGAAACCTCTGTGACACAACACCACGAACCAGAAGACACCACTGACTCATTCAATGTTTGTTCTAATTCTGGAAGTTCAGAAATTAAAACCCAAAATCCAAATGTACCAGAGGTCACAATGAATAGGAGAAAACTGGGGTCTAGTCGTAGAAATAAAGGAAGGCAGCATGTGAAGGATTCAGAAACGGAACTATACCATGAGCCAAGAGAGGAAGTTGAGGGAGAGACCAGGGTTAATAAAACCCTCGATGAAACACAAACATCACTGGCAGTACAACGTGAGATGCAGGAAGAAATGCGACAAGGGGGTGACGGTGACGTGTCTGCAACACATGCGAGTGCTTTGTATTCAGCCACTACACCTGATTATCATTCTGAGGTTAAGATCCCCACTACAATGGACAGTCAAGAGGATGCCGTAGACATTTTAATCCCCCAAATTGATCATCTTGAAGCAGACCGAGCTTGTGGGAC
Organism: Brachyistius frenatus; assembly: GCF_029030835.1. Classification (NCBI taxonomy): domain Eukaryota; kingdom Metazoa; phylum Chordata; class Actinopteri; family Embiotocidae; genus Brachyistius; species Brachyistius frenatus. The sequence continues at coordinate 258,074 of NW_027210609.1, read as the reverse complement.
TAAATTGCAAGGGATAGAGACTCTTCAAAGAGAGGAAGTCAAAGAAAATGCACCTCTTGTTGGCATCTCTGAGTTAACTAGTTCAAATGTACTTGCATGTCCTTCAGTGGATCACCAGCTAATCAACAACCAACCCTCAAATTCTGGGGAGGTTCCTGATGATGAACATTCCGCTGCGTGTTCTGTAGCAGAACCAGAGAATAACGAAAACGATGATGATGCGGATTTGTTCAGGCAGGAGGGAAGTGTGCCGGGTGACTTGGTGAGTGAGGTGCATGTAGATTCTGTAGTTTTAGAGTCTATCACGCCAGAGATAACCACAGATACAAGCAGCCCCAGAGAAAGTACTGAAGTCGAATGCAGTGTTGAACAAGCAATACATTCATCACCGAAAGAGGAGTTGCCTGCGAATGAAGAACAAAATGAGCTTTTCACCGTATCCGAAGTCAGAGGTGCTCAGGATTCCAAGGATGTTGTAAATGAAGTGCAGGATATAAATCAAAATGATTCCTCCCCTCAAAGTGTGATACTTGATGCCACTGAAGATGCGTACACCTGCACTGCAAACCTGCCAGACCAAAGTGAGATCAGGGAAACTTGCCTATCCGAGTTGAGTGCGAAAAGTACTGGTGATGCTGCAACCACGCAGGCAGTTTCACATTCTGATGACAAACAGGATGTGCATCCTACAGAAGGAAGACATTTTGAGGCTTTAGACCAGAGATATGAGGATGGTCATGTGTTCGATTCCAAACAATCACGGCTCAACAACACACACAGAGAAAACACTGTACTTGGTCAAACAAATGAGGGTGAAGGTCAAGTAGAGGATGATATAAACCACAACGCAGGACCAACTGTTCATCAGGACAAAGATGCAGTCCTCTCCGAAGTCGAAGAAAGCACATCTTTACAAACCTTTCGATCAGAAATGATTGACTCCCAATGTAAAGATGATTCTGTGAGTAAAGATGATTCTGTGAATGAAGATGAGCAAATTGAGTCTCGCTTCGAACCCAGTCACAACGGAAGAAAACTGGGATCTAGTCATGGAAATATAGGAAGAGAAAGTGCTGAGGAATATACAGAGGACATTTTAGAGAATAGCGGGGCTGATGAAACCTCTGAAATGATAAACACGTCATTAACAACAGAGACAACGAGGCAGGAAGAGCATGATATTATCCTGCCGGCACCGCAAGAAAGCTCCATGTCTTTAATGTCTATGAGTGGTTATCCCTCTGAGGTTCAAAACTCCACCACAACAAACTTTTCTGAGCCTGAACCGGAAGGTTTTATTCCTAAAAGTGAAAATCCTCAAGATAATCAAGATGAAAGAGACACGGAGTTTAAAGTGGAGATGTCTGACAACTCTGTGGAAGCCACACTGGAAGAATTAGATCAATCTGACACTCTTCTGAGTGAAGAAATCAGAGGTGCTGGTCATTCAGAGGAGGCTGTAAAGGAAGTGCCGGAAGAGAAGATTAAGGCAACACAAATACATGAAATTCAGCAGATTGATTACACAAGTAAAAATGTGATAGATGAAGCCGCAGAAAATTTGGAAAGTGTTTGTGAAAACTTGACAGACCAAGCCGAAATCGGAAACAATTACCAATCTCTACTGATGTTGAAAAATAACAAACAGGGTGTTTCAAACCCTGATGACAAACTGGATGAACATCTCGCAAAACAAAAGGACTTGGCTTCAAACCAGACTGAGGACAATTGTCATTCATATGACACCAAGAAACCACAGATCAGTGATATAGAAAGGGACGCAGCACAAGATCAGGTGGATGAGTTCAAAAGCAAAGTAGAGGAAGACATAAAGCCTGAACAAAGAATTTATCAAGTTCAGGAGGAACACTTCTCTGAAATGGAGGAGACAATATCTTCCTTACAAACCATTCAATCAGAAACAAATGCTCCCGTTGATTCCCAAACTCATGACAATTCTGCGAGAATTAATGAGACAACCAACACTGACTTCAACCACAGTGGCATCAGAAGAAAACTGGGGTCTAGCCGTAGAAATAAAGGAAAACAGAACGTTAAAGACTCCGAATCATACCACAAACCTGATGAGGACTTTGGTGGAAACACAAGGAGTAACGAGCCCGGAGATACAGCATTAACAACAGAGACAACAGGCTGGGAAAAATCAATGGAAACCATGCTTGAAGGAATGGAAGAATCTGACATTTCTCAGACTGAAGAAGAGAATGCACACATTGGCACACTTGTTTGCACCTCTGATTTAGCTGTCATTAGTGTTCATTCCAGCCCTACTGTAGATCAACAGGTAATTGATCAGTCACATTGCAGACAAGTGGCAGATGAGGAACTTTCAAATGTGTATTCTGTGACGAATACAGAAAGCCAGGAAACGGGTGAATGCAATAAACTGGATGAAAATTTACTGGAGAACTATTTGGTGAGTGAACCACACGTGTGTCCAATCGCACTGGAGATAGCCACAGAAAGAAGGAGCTCCGGAGAACCTACAGTATCCGAATGCCAGGTTGAGAAAACAATAGATTCTTCACCCACAGATGAACAATTATCCGATACCAGTGGGGCTCAGCACTCAAAGGATGCTGTGAAGAAAGTGCCTGAACAGGAGGTGAAGCCAACACAAATGCAAGAAAAGTCTCAAATTGATTACTCATCTCAGGGTGTGATAGATGATGCCACGGAAAATACTGAAATCCTTTCTGGAACCTTGACAGAGCAAATTGACAATGAAGACATATATCAAGCCGACCTGGCTGTTAAAAGTACAGAGGATCCGACTGCAGAAAACATCTTTGAGGCTTCAGACCAAATGAATAAGGATTATTATGAATGTGATAAGGAGAAACCACAGATTGATATAGAAAGAGTAGACACTGAACAAGGTGATGTACATGAGATTAAAGACCAAGTGAAGGAGGACGCAAAACCCAGTGCTGAAAGAACAGATCATCAGGAGAAGGAAAGGGTCTCTCCTGAAATGGAGGACAGTGAATCTCCTTTACAAAGCCTGCAATGTGAAACGCAAGCTCCGTTGGACCATGGTGATGGGAACAGAAAAGAACTGGGATCTATCCAGGAAAAATCAACGGAAACTGAGCTTGATGGGGTCGAAAAATCAGACAGTCCTCAAATTGACAAACAAAAAGCCCATTTTGGCACATTTGCTGGCATCTCTGATTTCACAAGTTCAAGTTTACATTCAAGTCCTGCAGTAGATCAACAGCTAATTCAGTCAAATTACAGCGAGATGCCAGATGAAGGACTTCCCACTGTGGATTCCGTAACAAAAAAGAAGGGAAGGGACGAGGATGGAAATTTACAGGACAACATTTTAAGTGTGTCACACGTGAAATCAGAAACCATGGAGTCTTCCAACATAACCAGAGAAAAAAGCCAGAATCATACTGAAGCTGAAGGTAGTGTTGAGCAACAAACATTTTCATCACCAAATGAAAAACTGCCAACAAATGGGGAACAAGATGAGCGTTTCAACTCCTCTGAAGTCAAACAATCAGACGATGTGGTAAATAAAGCGCACGAAGAGCAAATTATCCCAGTAAAAATGCAAGAAATGCATCAAATCGATTCCACCTCAATTACGGGGAGCGAATCTTCTCCACAAACACTGCCAACAGAAACAAATGCTTCTTTGGACACCCAACCTCAGGGCAATTCTCAGAGCATCAAAGATGAAACTCACACTGGCCTCAACACAGCAGGGAACAAAAGGAAACTGGGTTCGAGTCGAAGAAATAAAGGAAGGCAGCATGTTGAGGACGCTGCTCATAAAATATACCACAAACATAAAAAGGAAGTAACAGAAAACAATGATGAAACACCCGCTGCAACAGAAATGTCATCTGCAACTGTGAATGACGAGAACACAGAAGAAATGCCGAAGGAAGATACATTTTTCTTGCACAACGTTTTTGACAATATTACAGCGGTGACTTCAAGCTCGGACAAAGATGACTTTCTTGAACCCAATGAGAACGTTAACGTGAAAGACGGGAAGCTTGTAAAAGAAGCTGACACTGCAGGGCATCTTCCAGGATATGACACAGTTCAAATGGGCCTGATGCAATCACCAGACACCTCAGTGTCAAAAGACGACTCGCAGAATATCTCACATCAAGTCAGCTCCAGATCAACTGCTGTTGAACAAGCCTGTCTGGTGCAAAACACAGAAACATCTTGTGACAAAGACTCTTTGGAACAAGTTCATTCACAACCGATAAGTCACGTGACAGAAACTGTGCGATGTGTCACGATGGAAGACTGGAATATGGAAGTGGAGAGTTTGATGGATGTACAAGGTCCTGGACTGGATGAAAAATACGAAGATCCTACAAACAAAGACCATCCAGCCCAAGAAATAAATACCTCACATGAACAAGAGCCAGCTGTGGATGTGTCAGATGAAAGTGGAACTCCTACAGCAATGGATGCATGTAACAGCCAAGAAGAAAATGAAAAAACATCGCACCTAGATTACAGCGAAAACTTAAAAGCAGAATCCAAACAGAGGAGGAGGAAGATGGGTTCTACTCGCAAGACCCAGAAACAAGAGGCAGAAAGAGACAACAAAGACGAGAGAGACTTGAACACAGAGGCCGGTGTGAGTAATCTTGACAAGATGGAAGTTGTGGAGGAGGCACCGTTAACTGCACAGGCGTCACAAAATGAAAACGCACCCCTATCACCAGACATTACTTACAAAGACCAACAGGATACTAATGAAAGCAGCTCTGTTAATGATGAGGAGCATAAACTACAAAACAGTGCTTCTGACCTGCCGAGCACAGGGAGTAATGTGATACCCGGCACAGATGATTTAATGACCCTCCATCCTGAACTGTCTGCATCTAACAAGGAGGAGGTTGTTAATCCAGTCGCGCTACTTAAGGTAGCTGATGGTGAGAGAAACGAAGATGTTAGCGTGGAGCCATCACAGATTGATTTTACAAGCACTGAGAAGCAAACGACCTCGGTGGTCGCCGGAAGAAACAGACCCTCAATTAATCAGTTGTCGGTCTCAAATACTGAGAGCACCACAAACACCGGCATCACATGGGGGAGCTCTATATCTATTTGTGAGACCACGCAGAGCACACAAAATGATGAGGACAGGCCAGAGAGTGTGAAAGTCACGCAGGACCAAGATGCTAATGAACAAAAGCCAGTGAATGAAGGAGCTCACAATAAAACAGGAGAGATTCAGAACCGAAGTCCAAATTTAAATTCAGCCAACCGGAGAAGAAAGATGGGTTCCACCCGCAGGGTTCTTGGATCACAAGCCAAAGGAGAGGACTTGCATCAAAAGCAGGAGGTGGATAATGAAGCGACGCAAACCGAAACAACCACTGGGGATGTCATGACCGAGAGTGTCTCGGCAATTGATGAAAAAGAGCTGCAACTTCAAACAGAACACAAAGACTCTGAACACGGAAAGGAGAAAGTATTTGAAACAGTGGAATTCAGCCATGCTGGTGAGTCTCAGTTAATACCGCTGGCTCAGCAGACAGCTGAAGAAAATCCTGTTTCTCCAAGCCAACTAGTAGAAACAGAGCTTCAGCTGAATCCAAATTACCTCCCATCCACCTCTTCCAAAAGTGATATGTCAGAATCACCATCTGGAGGGAGGAGAAGGAAGATGGGATCTCACCGCAAGTCACGCGGACATCAAAGCAGCGGAGACCAAAACGTGAGAGAGAACAGAATAACAGATGCACAAATTGGGAAGGAAGTCAGAAATATCACAGAAGAAGGTGCAATTAAAGCAACTGAGCAGCACACAGAAGAAACTTTGGACAAAATATCAAAGGTAAGCAGCAAATAAACGTTTTGTTTTTTTTCATTTGTTTTTTACAGTCTGATAGCACATTTTTACTAATGCACAATTATTAGTTATGTCAAGATCTTTGTAAACTTTCTTAACATTGTTGAACTTTATGGTAGTCCTAATTGTGAGCCTTTTGGCTAAACTGAATGGTTATTATTGGACATGGGTTATTTCACACAGCGAGTCTTATGTTGTGCTGCACTAACAATTTGCATAAAACATCTTTCACATGAGTCAATTGTTTGTTGCAAGAACAAAATGACACAACGGACCAAAATGAGGAACATGTGGTCACTGGGAGGAAAGGAGAACATAAACCTGCATGTGGCCTCTTTAGAAACCTGAGACATAAATACTTGAGAGATCAGCAGATGATGACTTTCCAGAGTTTAAGTTGCAGTTGTAAAATAAATGAATAGCGTACTGTTTTCTTCATAGTTGACATGCAAAAGAGAATCTGCTATTTATCAAAATGTCACAAATTATATGTCCCTTCAAGCAGAATATCCACTACTGCCAAATCATGAATGTGCGGGCTACGTGATCCGCACTCTGAAGCAAATTAATGTCACATTTATGTCTCCACAGGTTGAAAGTGACAAGAAACCACCGTCCAGCATCTCCAAGGCTGGAGAGCACTCAAAGCCTGTGAGGCAAGTCCAACGATGACCTTTAACAGAGATATAAAAAAAAAAAAACACCGCAACTTCCAGGGGTTAATAATTCAGAGAGGAACATCAATATAAACGCCAGTTTTCAGAAAAAGTACAAATCTATTATGACTTTATTCATTCAGCTGCATGTTTTGTCAAGAGACATGCAGCAATGAACAACCAACTATGACCTCGGACACCACAAAAAGCACATCATATTCAGTTCTCAGAGGCAGAGATGTTGCCACCCACTCTGCCTTCTAAAAGCTTTAGAATACGATAGCCTGATCTCATCCGGCACATGTAAGTCTGCTCTAGCCTTTTGGTGAATCAGAACATTACTTCTTTACGTGTTAGCCTTCAGAACAAAGACTCGCTATCCATTTTTCGGTGTCACAATGAAACTACGCATCATGCGGTTGAAGAGATTTTGCCACTCATCAACGTGACTCATCAAGGAGCCGAAGCTTCTGAGGCGAGCCTTATGTCGAAACGAGCCCTCATGCACGTAGGAAGGTACGTGTAGTACACAGAGCAAAGAGCAAGAGATTTGTTTTCTTCAGCGTGCAGTAGCAACATTGGTTGGCAGTGCACTGATGTCATCTACCTTCCTTCATGCTATGTGACGGTCCGCAGTTCTCGGCCGGCCCGTTAAGAGACAAGAGAGGTAAAAGCAATTTGGTGCGAGTGCCGCAGAGAAGTTCTGATGTTCAGTGTAAACAGCTTATAAGTGAGACGCAAACATGTATTTGTCCCTCTTTCAATTAGAAGTAGCAGGCAACTAATGCAGGGCAGACAAAAGTGCAAGAGGCAGTGAGGTAACTCTGGGAGGGTTCTTATTAGTGAGGGATATTATTGTCTTTTTTTTTTAGTCGTGTGATTGCAAGCTTGTTATTTTATTGTCTTTTGTGACATTTCTTTAATCCAGGAGTTTTCTCCTTCAGGAGACAATGTAAACAATGTTGACCTTGAAACACGCGTTGCAATAGTAATCTAATATTTATTCAATGTGATTATTCAGAATTGAGAAGTGAAAAGAAAGCCTGACTTGAACTTTAAATCCCCCTCTTTTTTTTTTCTTTTTTTTTTTTCACATAATCACTGTTTAGGTAAAAGATGCAAATCTTTGTCAAAGATACACCTCATTTCTATTTTTTTCTGACCGACAGCTAAAACCTTGCAGAATATTGGGTGTTAGTAATTTACAACCTTTAATATGCTGTAGTTGCATTTAATCTAAAGTTTGTTTGGTTGTCTGTTCCACAGCGAGACAGCTGGAGTCCAACCCCATCACGCTGAGATCGGAGTGGGTCAAGAGAGTCAAAAGGCGTTTTCTTTGGGTAAACAGATCACTCACACTCACACGCACCGACACCGACGTTGCAGCAGAGAGACGCCGATTGTAGAACGATAACAAGAGGGAAATTTCAGAACAAGAATTATATACAATGTGACCAGGAGGTGTTTTCATTTGTATTTCAGCTGGTAATGCCAGAGGGACAGGCTTCAGTTCAAATAGTTGCAATGTGGTGATGGTCGGAGACAGCAGTGTGGGAAAGACTTCCTTCATGAAAAGAGCTCAAAGTGGGAAGTTTTCTTTGGATCTACCCGCCTCTGTTGGTAAGACCCCGATCTTTACCTGACGATTATTTGCGCAGATATGTCTCAATATACAGAGTAACGTTTCCTAAATGCACTTCATAGGCCTTGATTCCTGCATGTGGACGGTGGTGGTCGATGGGAAACCTGTTGGACTGGAGTTATGGGATACAGCAGGTCAAGAAAGGTAATTTTCCTTTTCCAGTTTGTTATTGAGACTCTCATGCCAATAATCTTTGAAATAAACTAGAGTAGGCAGTTTTCTGATAAAGGTCAATAAAAACCTGCCATGATTCGACATGAAAGCCCTCCTCCCGCAGCCACAGGCATATGCACACGCTTCATACACGCCCGCAACACAACAGTTGCCTGTTCGCTCAGATTCATGTTGAATGGTTATCACTGAATATTTGTCCGACGACACCCTGAAAAACAATAAAAATCTTCTTTTTTTTTTTAAATACTGCCTACCGTCGTAGGCAGTGTCAGTGCTAAGACAGTCCGGCCCAACACCATCTCAAGGCTTAACTCCAGCTAGAGTCATCCTGATGTCAGCTGTGAGGCGGCTTAGTAACCGGTCATGAATAAGAGGGAAAGTCACGGACTCTAAAGCGTCGAGAAAATCTGCAATGTAGGCATCACCATCAAAAGTACACGGTGTTGTTCTTTGGTCTGTGATGGCCTGGATGTTGTACCGCACGCACTCACTCTCTCTTTTCTAGGAAGTGTCTGTGGTTTTTCTGCATACTTTGCTTCTCCGGTAGCCGGGGACAGGTTGTGTCACTGCCCCGAGGGCTTCCTTGTCACCCTGTGTTCTCGGCAATGAGTACACCACAGCATTTAGCCAAGACCTCCGATTAGCACAGCAATGTTGACATAAGTGATATCCTCCATGTGCTTCCAATTGTAGACACGGATGCATTAACTGCATCACTGAACATATGAGAAACAATGTGTTCAAAAACAGTTTGTTAAGAAGTTGCCTTCGGGCCAGGATGTAACCTGTTTCAGAACAGGTTTGGCACATTGCAGCAGTGTTTTTGTACGGGGTATGACAGACTCAAACATGCAAAATGGATTTGGTCAAAGTAACAGAGGTGGAGGCAATGAGCATGCAGTGTGTAAATTCTCACTCCACATGTGGCATCTTGAGTGAATTTTAGCAAGTCTAATATTTGATATGCTTGGTTGAAGAACATGGCAGCAGTGTGACGACTGATGCGTGTGAAGTTTGGAGCTCACAGAATGCGCCAGAGTTTTCAAAGAGCTTCGTTAATGTCTACACCGAGCTTGACTTTTCATCTTTTGGACACGTTTTTCCGAGATCCCATTCTATTTTGTTTTGCTTACAGCAGATCTGGATTCACATTAAGACTTAAAAAGGCCCAGAACACAAATTAAGGGACATCGCTTACAAAGACTAGTCTCAATACTTTTGTGGATTTCAAGTGTGACAACATGTGGGGCATCACAGTGAGATTTACTCCACTTCATTGCGGAGGAACTTCTCATATTGTTTACATTATCGCTTGTTCAAGCGCAGATGTCCACATGTATCGGGGGAAAAACCTTCAGGGAAGTCTGTGAACTATAGAGTAAATGTGAGGAAATTCACTACAATGCGCCAGATGTTCAGTTTTAGTGTCCTCCTGATTTAAAAAAAAAAAAAAGGATATTAAATCTCAAGGCAGATTGTCTGATTTTATTCTTTACTGTCTTCAAAGGTTTCACAGCATCACACGACAGATTTTCCACAAAGCCAAGGCATTTCTCCTGATGTATGACGTCACTTGCCCTCAGAGTTTTTCTGCAGTCAGCTACTGGACAAAGTGTATTCAGGTACGGTACGTAGCAAGCTTCAGGGGTTAATGTCCCTGCTCCCTTGGTTTAGTTTGAAGTCTGGTTTAGTTACATTTGTATAAATGTAATTACTGTTATTTGTGTTAATGTGTACGGCACCATTAATACGTCCCGCTGAGAAATACAGAAATGGTTTCTATGTCAGAGCTAAGTATCTTAACAGTCAGGCAAACCGAAACTTTTATTAAACAAAATACTGTATTTAAATAACAAAGCTGTTACTTAAATTCAGAGATATCTCAACAAAGATTTAATAAACAAATATGACCAGGTATTTACTGCATCGGCCGGAGACACACGAATGTCAGTACCCTAAAAGTATTGAAGCTTTCATTCAAGAACCCAATGTGAATATATTCTAGATTAGAGAAATGACAACAAATGTATACTGAATTGTATATTTAAAACAGCGGCACATATTTACAGTTACAGCAAGTGATATGAAAATGTCCAATACGCACCAAAAAAAAACACTAATACAATATTGACGTTTGTTAAAGATATATTTTTCAGTGAACACATAACTATTTGAGAAACTAAATAAAACATCAAATTTTGAAGGCCGGTTTTAGGCGTTGTTGTAAATGGTGCCTAAATGTGTAAAACATTTGAAGCCCTACAAAGTCAGATTGGTCTGTAACATGTTTGAGTGGCAATCCAAACAATAATTAAAATGATCCCTTTTAATGCAGGAGGCTGCTGCAGAAAACGTGACCGTTTTACTTCTCGGGAACAAGAGCGATGAACCACACCGACAGGTGACAAGTCAACAGGGGGAATTTCTCGCTAAGGTATGAATCTGGTGCATTATATAACTTCTCACGATCAGTTTCTAACGTTTAATTATATGAAACACCAACACAGAGGAGCTTTTTAACTCCACAGGAATACGGCTATGAATTCATGGAGTGCAGCGCTGCCACGGGCGAAAACGTGATTCAGTGTTTGGAAACTGTGGCAAGGTAATACACTTATTAAGTCCTATAAATATTTTCTGTGCTGTACTGTCACCTCCAATTCTATCAGTTAATGGTGTTTTTGCTGTGTTGTTGCCAGGATGTTGAGTCAAAGAAGTGACACAAGAGAAGAAGTCACAGTGTTGCACAAAGAGCCAGATCGCAACAAAAGATCAAGATGTTGCTGAACAGATGTGTTTTTCTAAATTCAGAGGTTCCCAAATTTCTCACTCCATCTATCATTATCTAGCAAACCACATTTCCCATATATCACTTCACACTGCAGATAGCAAGTTTTTTTTTTTTCATAAATCAAAATTCACAGATTCAAACCTGCAATAGCCTCAGAAAGGCTCAATAACAACAACAGAAGGGTCCTGTTTTAAAATCAAAGAGTATGTTTGTACGTCATTTGACTCGGCTGTTTTTAGACCATGTATTGATTTGAAAAATTCCTCTCATTCCGCTTGCTAAAATCGGAGCCTGTACATGGCTGAAATCAACAAGTGAGAAGCGTCGAGCTCATGTGAGCTTTTTGCTGTGTCATACGTGACATCTCCCCGTGTGGCTGAGCAAATACAATTTTCACTTCTGAAATATTGACATGAATAATTAAAATGATTTATATGAATGGAACATTTTGTCTGTTATCAAATTAAATGAAAATCTTTGGACTTGAGCCAGTTAGAGTGCAACTCTATCAGCGAGGCTCTTGGTGGCATCACCAGGTGGAGCCTCAGTTTGGAAATCACTGGGCAAAAACCATGGACAGGAGGTGAAATCCAATAAACAGTGGGCATACTGTACTGGCTGGACTTTCTTATAACCCAGTATATTAAAACAAATTTGATGTAACACAATTGTAAAAGTAAAATTTCCTTTTCACAACTACCTTTCGCTATTTCGTTATATCGTCCGAACATACAGGTAGATTTTGGATGTAGAGGAAAATACAATACAATAAAAGTAATGCCTGCATTTGCATGAAATATAGTGTTGGAGTTGGTAAAATGAGCTTAGAAAACTTCAATAAGTTTTTCCTCTGGAATATGAAATCCCTTCTCAATATGTGCAATTTCAAATTATCACCTTTATTTAAAGATTCTTCTTCCAGACTGAGACATCTCAACGTGTGATAGTCAGTCTCACTGGTAATCACAAGTTTATTTAGTTTCAGGTTGAAAATAGAAAATAGTTTCCACAAAGTTGATCTCCTCTACTGTACAGCTCATGAATGTTTGCTTAATGATGTCTATACTTCACAGAAATTAAGTCAAAATGTTACTATATAATGTAAATGTGTACATAGTATGTTTAATCTGAACAGGCAATGAGATATTTTCAAGGGACTATTAAAATTTAGAGTTGTTTTTGTGGTTATTTAATAGTGTTATTCAAACATATTAACATAATTAAACATGCATGTGCTTACCATCTGCCCTAAATAAATAATGTTGGCATTCGTGCAAGGTCGGCCAGTTAAAAACAGTAAAATGATTAACAGATTTTCATCATGAATGTAAAGTAATTTTTTTGCCGACTATTTCCCTATGACCTGTATCACCAAGAACCTTCAGTCAAATTATTTTAATGTCATGTTTCAGGCTTAATAAAGCTCCAGAACAACAATTTGTTTGCTCTCGTACTTAATTCGTGTGCTCATGGAAGTTGCGTGTTTCCAGGCTGACAAAGAAAACTGTGTTCCCAATGGAACAACAAGTCCTTCAGTGGTATGAAGAGCATGACAACAATGGCGCCACTGCAGTAACCTCATGACATCCCAGAGGAGCGTTTGTGGGAAACTGAAATGTTGAGACAGCATCTTCCAGCATCATGAGAGGACACTGATAATTACATCAAATCTAATATCAGTGACTGGCACCAAGTTCACGGGACACATTTACCCTCTAATCGAATGTTTGTCCTGCCCTCCGTTATTCTGATTATTCTGTAAAAACAACATCAGAAACATGATAATGCATGATTTTATGAGTCAAAAAGTTTCCATTAGTTTTAGAGCAATGTCCAATTCATGAATTTCTATTTAGCTGCAGCTCTGACCAATTCAGACTTTTTGGTCATTACACACCAGGAGGGCTTAAGCATGTTTGTCTCTCGTCAAATTCGCCTTATATGAAGACAAAAGTTTCCAATAATAACAGGGTTTTTTGGGTTTTTTTTTTATCTTATAGAAAGTTGCTATTTTCACCATAATTACTTTCAAATCACAAACTTCTTTTCAGGAAATCTCCCAAACCAAAAGAAAAAAAAACCTTTTAAATGGACTGAGGCAAATATTACAGCTGGAGTTGTATTTTGTGAGCCGATTGCAAGTGGTGCTGTTAAAGTCATTGTTGGCGTCATTATTTCTTTCCCCTGTATCGCGTCTATTATCTGTTGTTGCTCAAAAAGGGAAAACTTGCTGGCTGCCAACCGTTCTTTAGTTTGTTCATGATGTGAGAGACACTCAATCACAGCAGGGATAAGAACATTGAGTTCAGTTGGTCCAAACATTACCCACCGTTTTAGAGATGGCGGGTTTATAATGGTGTCAGAAGACACTAGGGTAACTTTGACTGCAGTTACACAATTGTAAAAGTAAAACTTTAACTTTTTGATACTTGGGTAAATATTTGTGCTGATAAAGATGGTGCACCACCCACAGACCTAAAATACTGTGGACTCTTGTCACTTCACTTGTCACGATAAAAGCCTCTATTCATTTGTGCTATCTGCGTTGCACTGATGCATTGATCCACAACCTGTTTAAAGACAATGAAATAGAGCTCAAATTATAACACTGTAGGAAAACTACCAAAATCAAACAACAATATCATGGACATTTTTGTCTCAATTTATTTCCCGATAAAAAAACAAACAAACAAAAAACGTTCATATTAACATGTAGGGAATAAGTTAATATCACATTAATAAAAGACATATGCGTCTCCGCAAATGGAGGGAAATTTGTATATTAAACCAATTAAGCTTCTCACTAAATGTTCAAAACCAGCTTCTGCGTTCTGCAAACATATTTTCCAACCGAGCTGAATTCAGGCTCACAGTCGCAGCAGAGCAGTTACATTTTTTTTGTGATCGGTCAGCAGGTTGACTCGCATCAGCTGCTTGTCTCAGACACAACTAGTTTGAGTCTACCTACCGCTGCTTCTTCAATAGCTTCATCTTTTGGACTGGTTTCTCCAGATGTTCGTAATTCTGGTTTCTTGATCGGTGACCGGGAGCGTTTTTTGTTTTTCTTAGTGGAGTGGTATTGTTGGATGGCCTGCATGACATCGGCAGCAGTCCAGTGGCGATGGGTCAGGGCATCCTGCAGGCTGAAAAGTCCATCTCTGGTGCGCCGGACTCCTTTACACACTGCTGTGCTTCGCAGTTCGAGTCCTATCTCGTGCACCACTTTGCGCAAATATTTCTGAGTTTCATTTAGGCACTGCACCTCTGGAAAAGCAGCAGACACACGTGTCAGACTAGATCAGCATTTTTTATATTTTTTTTTAAACTGAAATTAGATGTTGCTCAACTGAAGTATATTTACCTAAAGTGAAGTTGGGCGGCTGGAAGTGAATGCAACGCAAGCCTGTCAAAATAGGTGAGGATTTCCCCTCCGGACCCAGTAAACCTTGCACAGCCATCTCATAGGCTTCCTGTGAGCGCATGTCTACGTTGGAATACCTGTATAGAAGAAAGAAAAAAAAAAAAAAGGCATCAACACTACTAAACTACATAATCATTTAGCACTTTATAGTAGCACTGTTGTGTCATAGATACAGGAGTTCTTCTTCCAAAGTACAGTGTAACTATGAAAAGGAAGACCAAGGGAGTAAAACAATGTCAAAGTTATGTTTACAGAGATTTAATTGATATTAATTATAGATGACATACATTAACAATGCCTTTTGATTGGCACCCTCCAGCATCGCCAGAACTCTCTCCAGCTTGTCCTGTGTGATGTGACCTAGTGAACAAGACAAGTATGGTAGGGACAGATGCAATCAGAGGCACATAAATTGGCACAGCGAGTCTAAACCTGAAGCGAAGTGAAGCTTTTTTTGGCTCCTTCTGGTGTAATTTGAGCGTAATTACAAAAACATGTAATAGTTACAGAGCATTCCCCAAATAGTTTACACATCTAACGCTGCATCCATGTCTGCCTTCCATCGCCTCTTTTCTCCCGGCACTCTCAAACAAGTAAAATGTAAACTGATGTTTATCTGTGTTTGTGCTTACTTTCTTTTTTTGACCATAATCCTTCCTCTAAACGTGTTTTGTTTTATTTTTTTTTTAACAGGACCATCCACTCCAAAAACCTTTCTATAACGTTTGTTTGGTTCAACCACGATACTCTTGAGATGTCGCAGCCTTCTCTCATTGCTGCATGACGCAAAACGCATCACCACGGGTGGCCAGCGCGGGATTGTCTCACCAGACAGCGGACTTAAAAACTCTTGAGATACGGAAAGATTTTGGCTGGGGAAAATCAGTAAGGTGTGTAACTTTTTGGCAAGTGCTTGAAAGTTTTGTTTGGCTGGTAAATAACACATCACATATTTAATTCCAAAAGCTGGAAATGCAATACTCTAGATAAATATCATATCTGAGGTCTAAGATTGAAATGAATTGCACTTACGGTATAGGCAGGTATATTGGTTATATCAGATGAAAAATATATCCATTAAAAGGTACCAAGCTGCTAAAATTACAATTCTACTTCTCAAATGTAATGATCTTAAACTATATTATTTTCGGTAACTAGCTGAAGAAGTTAAAAATTTAAAAAAAAAAGAAGCGAATTTTAACAAACTGTTGTAAAAAAATAAATAAATAAAAAAAGTATTATACCGTAGGTGGACCTTTCCACAACTCGACTTGTGTGAGAGAAGTCATCTGTTGCGGTACCAAATTCACCCTCCACTGTGTAATCCTGGAACAAGTCAAACAACACCAAACCTGTCAACGTTGTACTGTAACTGCATCATTTTATATCGGATGTAAAACCAGCATAAATTATAAATTACCCTCGTGACTCGGGTCCTGTAGAGGTCATTCAAGGCCTTGTTTCCATTCCCGACAGCAAGAACTGAAGGTTGAAAACACTATGAGACAAATATATATATATATATATTTTTTTATATATATTTTATATATATTTTTTTTTTTTTTTAAAGTGGATTTTCTCATACAAGTCGGCGCTACAATTATACCTAGAACACCAGAGGAGCAAACATCCAGGCGATGTCCCACTCCAACTTCAATATGCTGGAATTCAGGTCCAGTCACTAAAACACGGGCAGAAAATACACCTTATAGTATAGTATTCACCACAGCTGCAGTTCAAAAACAATCCTGACGTAAGCGCTTCTGAAATAACGTCAGACTTTATACACGGTCTCGTGTGGCGAAGACGTCTGTGATAAATAAGCCGGTGACCCAGGACGCGGGAAGCCCCACGTACCCAGATGGTGCTTGGACAGCACAGGCACCGAGGCTGCGGAAACTGTGGGTCCGTTGGACGCTTCGGTCTCACTGCTCGGGTGCGTCAAAAAGCGGACCTCGTGTGGAAGTGGCTGGGAAGGTGTAGCGTTTAAACCTGTAGGTTGAGACGTTCAAACAAGTTAATAAGATGCACTTATTTCATTGTACCACAGGGTCAATTCCGCCGTAACAGCGGGCATCGAAATGTTTGCGTGTTTAAACGCGTAGTACGCTTTTTAAGAAAACGTCATCCTCACCTTTCAGAAGATTTGTCTCGATGCTGTCCCGTACGAGCTTCCAGTGAACACCGGAGGGTTTGTAGACACAAAACAGACCCTCCAACCTCCGAAACATCCGAACAGCTGCAGTTGTCATAGTGTCAGCAACATAAGCCCATTCCGATTTTTTTTTTTTTGTTGTAAAAGTAGATTTAACCTCGTTACGAGAGACGGTAGTTTTATTTTGTTTGTAAGCATGAGCAGCTTGTCCTGCTTTACTTCGCGTGGACGTTCGCGCATGCGTACCAGACGCTGTAGGATTTGATCGCTGCTTTCTGTACATACTGCCCCCTGCTGGACTGGATGTATAAAACACAGGATTGTATAAAAAAAAAAAATAAATAAATAAAAATAAAAACCACAAATGCTCAAAACAGGTTTGTTGTGTGACATGACCTTCGGTGGGACAGAAAATACATTATTATTTTTTTTTACAAACAGGAATGAGTCCTGAATGAGTCCAACAGATGGCAACAAGCGGCAGTAACTCCCCGACAGGGAGGGAAGAAAAAAAGACGACGAAGAAGAAACCAGGAAGCTAACTTTATTTCACCTTGTTTATATTCGCTGACATCTTGACTTCGGTAACGTCACAACCTTCGTAAATTGATGTATTTGTTGGGGGGTAGCTCTCTGACATAGTGTCACGTCCACGACGCACACGTTAGGTACCAAATAAACCAGCGTAACGTCAGCCTTTTAACGTGGGTAAGTACGGTCGTTGGTCCGAATTTGTAACCAAGACGACGGCAACAGCTTGCGATGAGGTTACGTCACGTAGTTACACTGTAACTACGTGACGTAACCTCATCGCAGCTTTTCTAAATAACACACGTGTGCTATTAAGAGGCGTCGAAAGCTGTAACGTTGGCAGAGCGCAGTGTTTGTGGTTCACGATGAATTCAACATTAATTTCTGGTTTCCATCCCGCTGTGTTGGTTCCACTATCTTATAGTTACCGAGCAATCATTACAATTGTTAGTTTCACCTGTCATTTTCTTGCCGCGTGTCAAATTGTCTAAATGTCGGCATCTCACGTCTTCACAGCACAGTGGGGCTTTTAGGTTGGTCTGTTTTGACCGTTGTCAGACTGAAACGGTGGTTATCGTCACTCCTCTGTCCTGAATAAATGGGACAGCAGGTAATCAAAACCTACCGTTATTTGATCCAGTGTTCAGATTGGGAAAGCTGCACTTTTAACGAGTAAGCCAGAAGGCTGCGTTTACTGCGACCTCTACTGTCTTTAGTCATTACGACAGGAGCAAAGGAGGAACTGATAATGAGAGTATGATAGTAATGATAATGTCGATAATATTATTGGACATCATTTTAGGACAGCTTTTTGCATTTTATATTGGTTGCTTTCATTTGGTTTTGTTTGAGATACAGTCGGGCGATGTAGTCGAAAGAGTGTAAAATTTGGGAGGAGATTAGGAGGGGGGGGGGTTGGATGGTTAAAACACAGGACTTTCACCTTTAAGGCTGTGGTTCATGTCTTGTATGAAAACAATATTCACGGCTTTAATTTTGAGTCGATGAAGGAACTTGGATAATGCATTGAACTTGACACATCGGCATTCTATTGATATCGTGATAAAAAAAACAACAACAACAACAATTAGATATTGTCTTAGATTTTGAACATCATAATATAGTGATAGGAAATAAGTTTAGTCTTTTCCTGGTTTTAAAGGCGTCATTACAGAAAAGTCATGTCATTTTCCAAACTTACCAGACTGCCCTAGCTGTTAATGTGTTTTAACTATACCCACTTAGTCATTGAATCCACATTACTGATCATTATTTATCAAAAATCTCATTGTTTAAATATATTATTAAGACAATATTTGGTCAAAAATATGGTGATATTTTATTTTTGTCTATTGCCCTGTTTTCTTGACATATCTATATAACTTATGTAAGTAACCTATTTTAATCCAAACCATGGTATTTTTCTGATCCAAAGCGAGTAATTTTAGCGTCAAAACGTAAACAAAGCGCAACTACGTCACAACATTAACCAAGTGCCTATTATTCTTACCGTACGACCAAGGTTCGGTACGCACGTTGCTGGTACTGTCCGATGTTGATACAGTATATGTTGTTGGTAACAGCCAACTGAACCTGCGAGTAAGTTTGATGGAGATGACTTGCACATACATGTATATCTCTGACCGATGCGTGATGACAAGCACCTATTCCGTAGTCTGATAACCGTAAAACCAGGTGGTCTGCAGAGCTCCATGAGAAACAGTCCACTTAGAGAACATTTGTCAAGCCATTCTTCTCGTGTTTTTCTCGGCTCTTGAGTTGTCTCGTGTCTGTGGTTTTATGTGTGCAGGTGTAATGCGGGCTCCTCTGCGCTGGGTGCTGTGGGATGTGAAAGACACCCTGCTGAAGGTCCGTGCATCTGTGGGAGAGCAGTACTGTAAGGAGGCTGAGCGGATGGGCTTGAGCCTCAGCCCCGTGGAGGTCGACGTTGCTTTCCGGCAGGTTTATCGACAATATTCCAGAAGATACCCAAACTATGGCATCGCGCAGGGTCTGAACGGACAGTCTTGGTGGATCAGGGTGGTGCGAGAGACTCTTTCCCAGTGCAGAGTTCAGGATCCAGCCCGGCTAAATACAGCAGCTAACAATCTTTACCATAACTTCTGCGATGCAGAAAACTGGGAGGTAAATAACCAGACACATTAATTTACATAAAATTAACTACGAGTTGTTTGAAAATGTTAAAACCTGTTTTTTTTGGATTTGGATGTGTTTCTAATGTGTTGATCTTATAGAATATTTTCTAATCTTATGTTACATGATAATATGTAAAGACAGCTCATTCTATGTAGGTTTGGTTTTGGGATTGTCCTTGTAGGAAGCCTTTCTCACAAACACATTAAAACAGTGCACACAGTCATTATGGATCCGTTTTGCTTTGTGAAGCAGTTTGGACTGTGTTCCTGATGTTTGCTCTCTTTTTCATTATTTACAGTGGTGCAAACCGTCAATGTGTCTGTTTAAACTGTGTAATGTTCCTTTGTTTCAGGTATTTCCAGACTCCGTAAAGGCCCTGGAGAGTTGTTCTTCTCTTGGGCTGAAGCTAGGTGTGGTATCCAACTTTGATAACCGTCTAGAAGGGATTTTACATGCTTGTGGGCTGCTTTCACACTTCAGCTTTTTGATAACATCGGAGGAGGCTGGTGTCGCAAAGCCCAGTCCCGCCATCTTTGATCAGGCACTGCAGAAATGTGGAATAGCAGCTGACAGTGTAGCTCATATTGGGGACCACTATGTGAAAGATTACCTTACCTCTCGGTCCGTGGGTATCCACGGTTTCCTATTAGACAGAGACAACAAATATAACCAATCTGACATTCCTCAAGAGCACCGGCTGAGGTCGCTGGAAGAGCTCCCGTCACGGCTTCAGCGGCATGTGGACTAACGCCAAACAGTCATGGGCTCAAGTGCAAATCTACACGGCCTAAAAGTGGTTTAGTTAAGGAGCTCATTTATGGGATGTAGCAATATTGACATGAGTGAACCCTGACAGAATGTATAAATATATCCTGAATATCATGGGTTGTAAGATATAAACTGTATGTCTTCATTAAAATAAATGTTTTGTTAAGTCACTATCAATCACCGAATGAGGTGACAATGATCGAACCTGTGGCCCTCAGATGATTGACAATGGTGAAGCACTTTCATTGCCTGAAGCCCAGCTGGGGTGTAGACAAATAATGAATATTAACCTCACATAAAAAAAAAAAAAAAAGGCAGAGGTGCCCCAGATACGCTTTACAGATATTTAAGCCTTTATTTCTTAGGAGGATGGAGTTCTGCCAAAGCAAATTGGATTATCTAAAATCCTAATCCTGACTGTGACATTTTTTCCACCACTACTAGCCTTAAGTATAAAGTTTACTCTGTTTACATTTTCTCTGTCTTTTACAGGTGTGTAAACATGAAAAAATAAAATAAGCACAACGTGGAGCATTTAACTGGGAAAAAAAAATTCAAAATACCACCAACCCTTTCCTCAGTTTTGCCGAGTAAATAACCAGACAGTCAGCGCTCCTGCTGCTGTCACTTATCTTCTTATCACTGGCTTCTGTCTTTTTTATTTGTAGTGACAGATCCATTAAAATCACACTGGGTTCAGTGAAGTTGTTGTTGCCAGATCTTTCCATGCTCTTGGTTGTCTCACCAACAAAGTCTGTGTTGCTGATGCTCCACCTCTTGTTTTCTTGAGATGTACCAGCATCAGAAATGGCTTTCCTCTCATTCCTTCTGAAATCCTCAACTGACACCTCATTATCAACGGGTATGGTACGCCACACCATTTGCTTTATCTCCAGCCCTCCTTTCTTTTTCTTTTTTTCACTGACATCCTGCATGTTCTTCCCTACAATTGAAGAAAATTAGTGAACAACTTGGTTGCTGGACTGCACATGGTACATTTTAATCATTGAACATCACCATTTTCTTAACCCAGAGTGTAAAAGGCAGTTAACTACAACACTGTTTCTGAAAAAAATTGGGATGCTGTGTAAAATGTAAATAAAAACAGAATGCAATGATTTGCAATTCTCATAAACCGATATTTTATTGCAAATAGACCAAAGACAACATACCGAGTATTGAAACTGAGAAATGTTATTGTTTTACGTAAAATATATGCTCTTTTTCAATTTGAAGCCAGCAACACGTCTCAAAAAAGTTGGGACAGCGGCAACAAAAGACTGGAAAAGTTGTGAAATGCTAAAAAAAAAAATAAAAAAAAACCTGGTTGAACATAATTAACCTTAACTAATGAGGTTAACTGGCAACAGGTCAGTAACATGATTGGGTACAAAAAGAGCATTTCAGAGAGGCAGAGTCTCAGCAGTGAAGATGGGGAGAGGTTCACCAAGCTGTGAAAGACTGCATGGGACAATGGTGCAAAAAAATTAAGAATAATGTTCCTCAACATAAAATTGCAAAGAATTTTTGGATGTCATCATATACGGTGCATAAAATCAATAAAAGGTTCACAGAATCTGGAGAAGTCTTTGTACGTAAGGGATAAAGAAGAAAACCAATATTGGATGGCTGTGATCTTCAGGTCCTCATGCGGCACTGTATTTAAAAACGGACACAATTCTGTCACGGAAATCATTATCTGGGCTAAGAAACACTTCTAAAAAAAAACACTGTACTGTTCATCGCTACATCCACAATGCAGGTTGAAACTCTTATCATGCAAGGAAGAAACCATAAATAAACATGATCCAGAAACACCGCCGCCTCCCTGGGCCCGAGCTCATTTCAGATGGACTGAGGCAAAATGGAAAACTGTCCTGTGGTCTGACAAATCAAAATGTGAGATTCTTTTTGGAAATCATGGACGCCACATCCTCCATGGCTGAAGAGCGGCGGTTACCATCCAGCTTGTTATTGGAGCTCAGTTGAAAAGCCACCATCTGTGATGGGTAGCCTGCACATCGGGGAAGGAACCATGAATGCTTAACAATATAGTTCAATTTTGGAGAAACATACGCTGCCACCCGGACAACATCTCTTTCAGGGAAGGCCTCGCTTATTTGAGCAAAACAATGCCAAAATGCATTCTGCACCCATTTCAACTGCAGGGCTCTCTAGTAGAAACGTCTGGATGATAAACAGGCCTGCCTGCAGTCCAGACCCAATTTAAAATATTTGGCTCATTATTAAAATGAAAAAATATAATAAAGGAGACCCTTAACTGTTGAGCAGATACAATATATCTTATCCAATAATAGGACATCTTTTCACTTCCAAAAAAGTCCAGAAACTGGTCTCCTTTCTTCCCAAACGTTTACAGAGTGAGGTTCGAACAAGAAGTGGTGCAACACAGTGGTAAACATGCCCCTGATGTTTGTTAACCATATTAACCAGTATTAACTAGCAAACTCTGGCTTCATCATCTTTACGCGAGCAGCCAGGTTGCTAAAAGGAGTCAAATTATGAGCTGAAAATTCCATCTAGAAATTCCATGACACCAATAAGGAATTGTTTTTTTTAAAGCAGGAAACACATAGCAGGCTGATGAGGAAGCCGGTTTATCTATGGGATTTTAGAAGTAGTCCTATTTATGAATTATAGATTGGAATTATAGAGAGGGATCATCTTTAAAGTTAACCTTAGGATGCTCAGAAAATATAACCTTTGAAATCAACATATTTGGTCTTGGGTTGAGAACAATTCGGTCTTTGTTTTCCAGAAAACATTGGAACATAACACAATTATGGAGGAAGTTTACCCAAAAATATGTATAAAGAAATGTCAAGACATATATTTTTTGGATCACCTAATTTTATAAATTAATATTGTTTTGTATTATCTAAATAAAACAAGTGAATAGACATTTCTATCTGATCAGTGCACAGGTAAATAGTACAGTTAAGTTTTCCGGATTTGAAATATGTAACTCGAGACTCTTCACACACACCTTGAATTTTTCAAAAAGACATAAATTATCAATGTTGTTAAAAGTCAGTGGACATGACGCTGTTGAAGTTTTTAAACAAGATTATTTGAGGACACAAACACTTTGAGATATCTGAAGAATGTGTATACTGCTACAGTGAGACTGGTCTGAAGTCGTGGAACTGTTGCCCTCATAATGTGAAGATACACTAACTGTGACATAATAATTCAATCAATTCAATGCAAATTCTCTGATAAAATTTCATCCAAACAGCATTTATTTATTTATTTTCAAATATTGTATTTATTCATTGTTTATACACTTTCCAAAGAAAGTCAGGTAATCCAATGTGGAATGCGTGGTTCTTCTTCCCCTACTTCAGTTATGATTAGTCTCAATTACCTGCTGTTTTCGAGTTAATAAAGTACCTACCTACTTATCTACTTATCTATCTACTTATCTATCTATCTATCTATCTATCTATCTATCTATCTATCTATCTATCTATCTATCTATCTATCTATCTATCTATCTATCTATCTATCTATCTATCTATCTGTCTATCTGTCTATCTGTCTGTCTGTCTGTCTGTCCAAAATAAGTCCCAATTTTTTTTTTTCATATTTTGAATGTGTGTTTTGGAGCACAGTGTTGCATTGTTGAGTTAATACATTCAAAATACAGTTTAAGATCTGTGTGACCACTGAGGAACAAGAAGAAAATGCTTTTGTTTACCCTATATCACCATTAATACCACAATTAGTTCATACTTTCCCTAAAAATGCACATCAGATGGGCTTTTGAAGATATTTAACCTTATCTGATTTTTTAATTTTTTTTTACATATTTTATTTTGCAGTGTGTGTGTGTGTGTGTTAAACACTATATGGTTAAACAATAACAGCGTGAAAAAGTACGAGAACTTGCCGGGCAGCTGAAAGAAAGCGGAGGAAAACTGGACTCAGTTTACTGTAATATATACAAAGAAGCCATGACTTCCGATAATAAAGCAATATGTCTGGCAAGAAAGGATTACTTTTCCAAGATTATTACAGAGAATTCTGGGAACTCCAGAATATTGTTCCCCACTATTGAGCAGCTACTCAACACTAGCCCTGCCCCCCTATGAGTCTCGGCCTCAAAATGTGAAGAACTAGCACTGTTCTTCATAGACAAAGCCACTTCAATCAGAGCCAGTGTTGCTGCTTATGTAAACACAAACTCCAAAAATCTTGTAACACATGTGCAACCATGGACAAATTCCCCTCCATCACATTAACTGAGCTTTGTAAGACTGTCGCTGGGTGTAACTCCTCCACTTCCTGTATTGACCCGATATCAACAGTGTTTTTTGAAAAGAAAGTTTCAAGTATCTTGTTTCAAGTGTCTTTTCAAGATACAAGTATCTTGTTTCAAGTATCTTTTCAAGATACTTGAAAATAAACTCCTTTCTTAAAGAAAACAACATCTTGGAGGAGTTTCAGTCAGGCTTTAGAGCACATCACAGCACTGAAACAGCACTTACTAAAATAATCAGCAACCTTCGACTAAACTCTGATGAAAATAAGGTCTCAGTTCTGATCCTCTTAGACCTGAGCGCAGCCTTTGATACAGTTGACCATGATATCCTGATCAATCGTCTTGAGAAGTTGGTTGGTCTGTCCGACAGTGTCTTGAACTGGTTCAAAACAAACATCAAAGGGAGGAAGTTTTATGTCAGCATTGGAGATCAAGTGTCAGAGAAACATAACGGCTGCTGTGGGGTTCCACAGGGCAGCTGCCTCGGTCCTTTACTGTTCTCCCTTTACATGCAACAACTTATTTTTTCCACCTTAGAAACGTAGCCAAGGTGCGGCCGTTTATGAATCAGACAGATACCGATAAGTTGATTCATGCCTTCATAGCCGACTGGACTATTGTAATGCACTTTTTACTGGCCTATCAAAAAAAAAAACATATAGACTTCAGCTCATCCAAAACTCTGCAGCTTGAGTATTAACCAGAACTAAGAGAAGAGAACACATCAGTCCAATTCTTGATGCTGTGCACTGGCTGCCTGTAAGACAAAGGATTGACTTTCAGGTCCTCCTCCTCAAATACAAAGCTCTTAATGGGCTCAGATCGAGTTACATCCGCAGCTCTCTGGTTATCTATGAGCCTTCAAGAACACTGAGATCATCTGCTGCTGGTTTATTGGAGGTTCCCAGCAACAACCGAAAGAAAATTGGGGATTCAGCTTTTGTCAGCTACGCTTCAAAGCTGTGGAACAAACTACCAGCAGATATCAGGGAAGCTAGCTCAGCTAATACCTTTAAAAGAAGGCTCAAAACATATCTCATTACACTAGACTTTAACCAGCTACTCTTGAAGCTCTCTTGCACTTGCCATGCTCTTGAACTACAGTGGCTTTGAAATGCATATTGCTCATTTTATATTTTGACTATATATTTTGATAAAACTTAAAAAAGACTGATATAGTGAAAAGGGAATTTTAGTAGCGTACGAAACGGGTTGAACCCATGTGAGTTTTTAACTGAGGTTTAGCAGAAACCTGGAGGTACACTCACGAGCCTACTTTAAAGAATTTACTAAGACCACAGCAGAAGAGGAGATTTAATCTCTACTGTATTACTGGGTAACATTATAGACCGTGTGAAGTAAAGTTCTAGAAAAGTGCACAAAACGTACAACTGCTACAACTGCTTTTTGTGCTACTTCATATCACGACCCAAATCAAGTCTACTTGTAAATGTTATGTTTCTTGTGCATTTTATCTGTTCTTACTCATTTTATCTGTTTTATCAGAATAATACTGTAGGCCTTGTCAAAATTAGAAGAAAGAGAGAACAGCTTAAATAGTCTTAAACAAATTAGAACAATTTTTCAGAATTTTTAAAAGACTTCTAGAGGTTTCCACTCAGTTTTTAAGTTTGGTTTACTTTCATAAGGATTTTGGTGACCCACTGAGCACCATTGAATAGTGTTTCCACTTGTACACAAGAAATACCAAAAGGCAGATTGCCAGATTGCTCCACAAACTATGGTTTCCATTTTTCTATATCAAGTGTGTGTGTGCACATGCATGAGCTTCTACACAAGTATGTACATATGCTTAACTATGTTTAAAGCCACAAGATAAGCACAATAAATCTGCGATAAGGCCAAGCTGTAAAATTGTCTTAGAAATGTGTCTCGTTTTGGCTCTTAACACTGGATGAATGAGTAAAATGTGAAAACGCTCAACGCAGTTATTGGATTGATTTGCTGAACACACTCAAAAGCACAGATGTGTGCGCATGCACGGATAGGCAAGTACTGACCTAAATGTATATCTTTAAATATCCACTGATGTAACTGTTCACATCATTACATGCATTGTATCTGCAAACACTGCTAGTGAGTGTTTCTATGATGTTGCAATAATTCAATAGCTCACCAACACAACAAGACTTGTTCATGACCTGGGAAATCATTTAGTATTATTGTAATTAGTTGGCTCAGTCTGTGTTGAATGGAATACTGTGTTGACTCAAATATCAATATCTGTTCTGGCCTCAAAAAACCTGATAAATTCGTGCACCTGCAATTCCAATATTTGACACAACAGTTTGAATGCACAGTACTCAGTTAGAGGGGCGCCACATTGAAGATGACACATTTTTAATAGAAAGCCAGCACTGCAAACTGGAGGAGTGGTTTGTTAAGACAAAAGCTTTCACCAGGCAGGATGGGTGACTGAGACATGTTAATTGACAATCAAGCATTTTTACAGCTATTAACGAGAGTCAGGATGTGTCTGCTGCATTCATTTTTACCTTCTTTTTTTCTTATGTCTTGCAAATCCTTCAAATTTGTGTCAGTTTGTGCTCTCAGGAGCAGCCGCCACTGTAAAATTTATTTTAGGTGATGTGGGTGAAGTGACCCTTGCAGCAACTAAGCTTTGACCATTCCTTATTATTTATTTCAGTGCTTAGCAGTGAGGAGAACAAGAGGTTGCTTAACCCTAATACCTTTGTAAATAGTCTTATTCCAAACCATCTGGTCAGAGGCAGATACTGGGAATGTTGGGCTGAGGATCAAAAGGGCCAGAAGAGAGACTATAGGGAAAATACCAGAGAGGCATTGCAATTCAAAGCAGAGCTCCAGCCTCTTATGGGGAATAAGGATTGACACTTGTCCAAATCAGATTTAAAAACTTCAAGAATTTCCTGATGTTCACAAAATCGCCTTCCACTTTGTGTCCTTGAAATGTGAATCAACATACAGTTTTTACTGAGCATCTATTTTTCCCTTTTCTTTGCCTTGTTTATGCTTGATTTAATATGTTTCCCCTTCCATCCGTTTATATGTTAAAGGGTATTGTGTATCTTTAGGGAAGCATCCATAAGAGCTGCTTAATTCAAAGCTGGTTTAGTAGCTCAGCCAGACGGCTCTAAAGAGCTCCACAGAAATCCAATTGCAGCTATAATGGGATTGCAAAACAAAATGAAGCTTCTCATGCAGAGAGCGAAAGAGAGGCGCAAAGGAGATGCAGTACGTTATGAGGGACGATGTCATCCCAATGACATACAAAATAAAACACAAGCACGATATCCACCATGTGACGCAGCCTCGTACCGGGAACAAAGACTTTAACATGAATGAGTATAGATTCTAAAGTAAAAAAAGACAAAAATAAGAAAAAACTGAATAGCAATATAGAAGAGGGCCAAAACATTTCCTTCAGCTATAAAAGCACTCAAGAGTCCACTCTTTGTTCAGTTGTGCCTGGGGTTCAGGGTTTCATGTTGGCATTTCTGCATCTTGAAATATTCAGTGGAAGAGAAAAATAGTGGAGCAGAGCGTCAGAAAATTAGAGTATTTGAAGACAGAGAAAAGGAAAGAGCTTCGGAAGTGAAAAGAGGGTCACGCGATGAGTCAGATAGCAGACTCTAGAAAAGAAGGAGCAAGTAATAAGCACATATAGAAAAATAAACACAGATACACTTGCATATTTAATTATTCATTGGAAAACAAATACAGATGATCGAGGCTTTCCAACCGTGACAACATAAGTCTGACAAAGTAAAGGGATGACGCACGAGAAGATCAACAGTGGGATCTTTTCAGATGATTTTCTATTGACACTCCATGCATTTTTGATATTTACACATCAGAGCTGTAATAAAGACACAAATTCTGCAATGTAAATAATATCAAATGTAAACAAAGACAAGAGTATAGTCCCCTCAGAGTTTGGCATGTAAATACCATCACATTGATTATATATTGTCTCTTCTTTTTTTTTCCCACACAAAGCACATAATCATGCCATTATCAGTGTCAGTTGGTAATTATCATTTTAAATTCCTTCACAAATAACGTTGAAATTTCATGAGAAGTTTTTTAATAATTTATTTGAAACTATCACTCAGAGGCTTTTCTCTCTTTACAATAATTCAAACCAAAAGCAATGCTATAATACACCACTTCTATTTTGTGCCATTGCTTTAAACATACAAGCTGCGATTTAAGTGCATGCATGCTTAGTTGGATGTGTGCAAACCGCGTGCCCCTTCCCATCAGTGCTCATTCAGGCAAATGTGTTTGGCATCTCTTGTTTGTGGACGCATTTTCAAGTGACTACATTGTGCATTGAGTGCAATTTTTTAATGAGTAGTGAGCAAGCTTGTAGAAAAGTGCAATATTACAAAAGTAGCATAGAATAAAGTGGCCACCCAGGATTTGCATGTGTTGGTACAGTTATAGCTTGCAAATTTTTTAAAAACCTCTGATGCGTGGACATGTTCAAGTACAGCTCAGGAATAATAAATAAAACTGACAAGTATTTTAGCAAATATTAGAACAATTTTAAGTTGCAGTCTTTGTTTATAATGGTTGATTGAAGTCCAGGAAATCTATGAGCAGTCAGTCCAGTAAACAATTCCTAGTCCTGTCCAGTGAAGTGAGATCGTTCTTTAAAAACGGACACTAAAACATCTTTAAAGCATCAGTTTCCCCCACCATAAATGATTAAAAATGTCCTTTGTGCTTGTAGAGTTCTGATGAAAATTGTGCAAAGATAATAAAAGACAAAAATAGGAATTAGGGTCTCCTGGCTGGAATAAAGGTATTATTGTTGTCCCACAGTCCAAAATAAACACCTGTCCTATTCAACATCCACACAGGATGAATAATGGCGTTGTAGATCATTTCTCATGTCCTCCAGGCCGACCATGAACAGTAATGAGGGCACACAGAGCTCTTCCCATGCAGGATTTGGCGGCAGCTTCATTCTCAGCAGTTCAGACTGTTGCAGTTCTGAGTGTATTTCCATAGAATAAAGAGCGAAGTAAACACGTCCCTAGATGGTTGCAGTCCAAAAGTCCCAGTTAGTGGGAAGAAAAAAATATATATATCATGGAACAATTAACCTCCCATATCAAGAAGCCCTACCTCAGTCACATTGAAGATAATACCGCTTCGCCTCTGGCCCATTGGACCACTTTGGATGCAGTCCGGAGAGCCTGCAGGCCGACAGATGAGGGAAAACTAAACACGTCATGATGCGAACAGCTCGTGTTCAGGCAAGATGTTTTCTCAAACCACTGAAAGGCAAAAAGTAAAACATAAAAGGTTACCTTTCCCATATGAGGCTCAAGCACAATACTTTAACAATTATCAACAAATCCCACCAAAAAAAAATCCCTAAAAAGGTATTGCTGTGCCGTATTGCCTCCATTGTTGTCCAAAAGATGTGAAAACACAGCAGTAGAGCCACAACCTTGCACTGGTCCATAAACAATGCCACTGTAGTGTGGATTAATCTGCGGCTAAAAATAGTCCCCAACAAAGACATTTGCTAATAAAACCTGCAGTGTCCAGCTCTTTTACGCAATAGTTGTTTTTTTTAGAATACAACTAAATTCTCTTTGACCTCACAAAGGAGAGCTACAGACAGAAAGAGGCGTTGGAAATCATTGAGAAACAGCCAAGAACATTGTTGTTTTTTTTGTTTGTTTTGTTTTATCAGATTTGTAGACAATATTATAAAATAATGCCAGCCTTCTAACTTAATGTCTATATCTAATTTTAAACTACAACCACTGACATGCATACAATTTTTTACAAAAACTAAGAGATTTCATTTATCTGTATCACATGCTCACCTGTACATGTATGTATGCGTGTACACCCTGCCTAAATACAGCCAGCATATGCAGCAACTATTGTACATCTGCACTCATTTCATTCTTCACTGGCTTTCGACTCTTGTTCTCTCATGTTCATGTAATAGTTATAGCATCCCCTGCAGCTGACATGTAAAAAGAAATATGACTTTACAAATGCACTTTTTACACAATAAGGAAATAAAGACAAGTACCACTCTCGGATGGATAGCAGGACGCTCTGTGCTTTTCGGTGACGTAGTGGTGTTGATGGCTCTGCCTGCGACAGTCCTGCCTCCACCAGTAACTGAGGGAGAAAGGACATGTATCTCTACATTAGCTAAATGAAAATATATCTACACCGTTATCATCCTAAACACCGTACAGATTATCAGCTATGAAGCCAGTGAACCTGTTAGTTATGTACTAAAATATGAGCTACATCATCTAGGAAACTTACTGTAAGAGTGTGCACAACACCATGATGAGAACACACCCAATCACACACAACACCAGCACTGTGGCAACGGTCTGCTGTCGGTGATTGGTTGCTACCACAGCGAGTAGGTCTGCATGCTCGCATCTCATCCCGACGAAACCTGGATGACACCTGGAACAGAGATGGAAAATCTATATGATCTTTGGGTAGCTTGAATCACAGTGATTGGCTGACAGGGGAAGTTTTAATGCTTCTAGTTGTCATATCAAAGCTGGATTACTGAACTTTTATTATTAATAATAATAATAATAAAAAACTTTATTTGTAAAGCACCTTTCATACAAGAAATGCAGCTCAAAGTGATTCACAGCAAGATAATTACATGCAGTGTTTCACATAAAAACAGATATAAAGGAACATTTAAAAATACAGAAAAGAAATTAGATAAAACAGCTAAAATGCATAAGAAACAGATAAAATGCATACAAATGAATACAAGTAGACTTGATTTGGGTCGTTCTCTGGGATTCAATTTATGATATGAAGTAGCGGAAAAGCCGCTGTAGCAGTTGTACGTCTTGTGCACTTTTCTAGAACTTTTCTTCACATAGTCTATAATGTTACCCAGTAATACACTGGAGATTAAATCTCCTTTTCTACTGTGGTTTTAGTAAATTCTTTACGGTAGGCTCGTCAGTGTACCTCCAGGTTTATGCTAAACCTCGGTTAAAAACTCACACGGGTCCAACCCGTTTCGTACACAACCTTTAGAAATAACTCAACATCTGTTGCTTTCCAGCCAAACGAGTTCACACGATGCTGATTAGGCTTATAACCTCCAAATGAATCTCTCTGTATTTCACTGTATACAGAGTTTTTGAATGTGGTGTCTGGTGAGACAGTCCAACGTTGACACCGTCAGTGATGCATTTTATGTCACCCAGCAATGACTGTTGCAACCACAGCGATGGAAAGGATTAGGATGCAGCAGCAAAGTGTAGGGCAGAAAACCTAATAAGCATTTAAGAAATGTTTCTGGAGTGGATGCTCCTCATTAAAACATTATTATTATTATTTTTTTTTTTAACTCAATGGGGAGGAAAGGTACGGATGTCGCGTGACTGCACTGCAGGTTTAAAGATCTCTTTGTTTTTTCAGTAAAATCATATTGATAGCACACACTTGATTGTGCACTTTGCAAAACATAAAACAAAAAACAAAAAAAGGGTAACAAAATCACTGTTATAAACGGAACTGAAAATAATTTTTGGCTATTAATGTACAAAACAAGTACAAAGTGGATTTAAGATTGTAATCTGTCCTTATTTACATCATCTTAAAATACTGAAGGCAAAGGTACTGAAATTATTTAGAAGTTTTAACATTAACGCCTTCAACAAAATGACATGGGCCACAGAGGCAAACAGGTTTGTAGCCTGTTAAAAGTTAGACATGAAGATTTCTGTAGATATTCTGTGCAGTGGATTTCGGGATGTAAATTTGTTTTCTGCTAATTTAGATTAAAGCGTCTGCCTTCCTGCAAGTTTCCTCTCTTATTTGTCGCTTCTCCAGAAATACAAAGACTATATCGCCCCAATTCCAGCCTTGAACCACAAGTTCCTGAGTCAAACAGCTTTAGATCTTAAGATTTCACAAATGTCTCTGTTGACAGATGGCCGTAATTTGCTCCAACATAATGTACAGAACCAGACGTAAATGTGCTTTGAATTGCTAAAATACCAAAATGACCAAAGACATGTAAAATACAAATGTAGAGGTTGGTGAAACATATTGTTACGCGTGTGTAAATTGATGTGATCAACGATTACAGTTACAGTGCTGTCTCTTGTTTCAGCTATATCGGTAAAAGTCATGTTATTTTTTAAGTCGGAATCACAAACAGTATTCAATGGTGATATTTTAGAATTTAAAATCTATTGACTTACACACATGCTGGTGTTTCCTCCAGTATCAGGAAGCGGCACGTGCCATGAAAGCAGAAATGTTGGTGTGAGTCTGGACAGTCGTCGAAATGAGACCGAACAGCCGCTGCCACAAACTCTGGTAAAACAGCAGATAATGTTGTGGTTGATATTGATGTTAATAATATTGTCAAAGAAATGTACACAACTTTTTGAATGTAAAGACTTCCCACTGAAACCAGTAACTTTAATTAAATCATTATAGTTGGGTGTCTACTAATACTTAGGTGCGTTTTTTAAGATTATGGTACAGAGGGCAAACCATTGGGTCAGGAAAAGGTGAGTTTGAACTTTCCGCCTTAACAAGCAGTTAAATATACACATTTTACCAAAATTAGAATATCAAATGTAATGGAAGTACCCATATTCAGAAGACAGAACATGACACAAGTGAATATCATAAATCTAAAAATAGCCTAAGCCTGCAGAGGCCTGAAACAACATGTACTAAATCCTAAAGCTGACACCCACGCCACCAACAATAGACTGAAGCCGTTTGTTCCCGGTTGCGTGTGGATTTGTGGTGCATCACATCTCTCGCTGTACCTGGGAGGGACAATTATAGTCAAGAAAAGTCAAAGAAAATTCCCAGTAAGATGTTGCAAACAAAAACCTCTGTCCATCAGCCTGCACTAGGACTCAAGAGAGAGCACATCCCTGCAGGAATTGTAGTTCTTAGGAAGAATTTAAAGCCTTCAAGTCACCTTTTTGTCTCGCAAGTATATTAGTTTTCACTCTGGCAAACAAAACAGCAGGACAAAAATATCTGACTAATGAGCATTCAGACGAAACAGAACACCTCTTTAACATAGGCTGTACAGTCAGACAAATTCCTACATTACCGACTCAAGCAAAAGTCAATGTTGCACAAGCACCCGAAACAGATGCCACAGTGTTGCATTCAGGGTGAGAAGGAGGATGAACATCCAGACAGATAGCTGCATTACAGCCTTCGTCACACACTCCATTCCAACGGTAAATGGGCTCTTGGATTTCAGCCTACATGCATTGTCTCCTTCTTTCAGTCTCTGTGAAAGCCCTCTGTTGTCCCTGAGGCATCTGCCTACCAACCCCTCTCTCTTTCCATGTGATTTTGGCAGTCGAATGAAAGCAACATTGAGACGGAAACAAGCCCTTTAGGGCAAATAAGATGCTTTTCAGATAATAATTCAACACTGTAGGTGCGGCTTTTTGTTAAATAGCGAAATATACTGCTCATATATAGCGCTCCTAATCTTTAATTTACTACTATCGGTGCCCCCACTCACACTAAGAGGATCAATTATCAGTGCGCGCCACACTGTCTGCATGATGTTGATGCACTGCAGCTCAGTGGGAAACTGTGTTGGGAACTCCTGCTGCAACATTGTAGTGAGAGTGGATGAAGAGGACAACTGGCACATTTAATGTGAAACACTGTGAATCATTTTCTTAAGAATCAAAATGATTAAACTCTCTCTGTTTTATTATAAGACAGCTGAGCTAAAACTTACTTTTAACTGGGTGGATATTGGTTGTAGTGGTTGCAATGGGGCTTCTGGTTGTGGTGCTGCTGCTGCTGGTTGCTGGCAAGCTGCTTGTTGAGGTGTTGGGAGCAGCAGTGGAGGTGGTATTGATGGAAATGGTGGCATCTATAATTGTTGTGTTCGTCTGCCTTGCTCCAAATGTAAAGAGGGAACCTGTTAACAAATGATACCGCCATAGTGTGAGAGTTATAGGAGTAAGAACAAATCCCTGCAGGAGTGTAATGTGGCCTAGAAGTCTGAGGGCTTTTGCATTGCAACTGCAGTGAGAGTAGATAGAAGACTTTAATGGAAACATGCGTCACATAGACTACAGGGATTTTCTTTCTGAAAATGCTGTAATCATGAGTTTCAATCATGCATCTTCACATAACATGGCTTACTTTTAACTGCAGGGATATTAGCTGTGGCTGCAACCGTTGCAGTGCTTGTGCTTCTGCCGCTGGTTGTCACAGAACTGTTACTGGGGGTGTTTGGAGCAGCAGTGAGTTCAGAGTTTGTATCAATGGGAATGTTGGCTTCAATAATTGCTGAACTGCTCTGCCCTGCTCCAAATGTAAAGAGACAACCTGCAGAGAGGAAAAATAAACAGCTCTTAATGTATGGCACAGTCCTGATGTGAATTTTTTTTAGGAATAACAAAAAATCCCCGCAGGAACATAACAAAGATACGTTCACCGTAAACTCACCGTTGAGTACCACAGACATACTAAAAGTACCTACAGGAATATAAAAAAATATATATTACTGTAATGTGACTTTATTTTTTCCTCCAAAGGAAAACCAGGTGTCTCATATCCTACTATTATCACAAACAACCTGAGGGTTAGTTCTAGTATTGCACAGCTATGATCATGTGACCTGGTCTTTAATGTGATATCGATGCTTCATTGAGTAACTGGTACCCAACAATAGTAACAGGGTCAGGCATCCACTAAAAGGATGAAACCAAAGAACTATAAATACAGCAGGCACTGTGAAGAAGTGTAATCACAACCAGAGACTGGAAACTGGCAGGATAATTTAAAAATTTAAATAGATTAGATTAGATAGATAGGAGTAGATTTGAGTGAAACCAAAAGATCATAATTTTTTCTTATTTCCCCCTTTTTTCTCCACAAAAATATAATGCAAAAATCAATTAAAATAGCACACCCAATTAGGTTTAAATACTGTATATTGACAAAAGCCATTAAATGTATAAGGTCAGCACTCTAAGGTCAATACAACCAATACAATCTATGGAATGGATAAAAACACTTAAATGTTTCATATTGTAGAGTTTGGCATTTCAAATCGTAGTTATCCACTGAATTCATGTTAAATAATAAAATTAAAAGAGAAAATCTCACATCAAGCACTTTAATCATAATTTTTAAAACATTTATCTAAACGTTTAAAATAATCTTGACAAGTCTGGATGAAATTTGAGCTCAAATAAAACTCCCCTTCTCCAGCAACATTAACTACTTACCGCTTATGAGGAAAATTGTATCCCAGAAAATCCGAGTCATCGTGACGACTAGCGGTCTAAAACTTGCACTAACTTCAAGGGCAGCTTCACTGAAATGCGGGCGTGTTAAGAAACCACATTAGTGTTGCAGGCTGCAGGGCGAGCAGCAGCAGCAGCAGCAGGAGGAGCAGCAACCATCAGCAGAGAAAACATTTAATCCGACGATCACACAGCAAACCTGTCGACCCGTGTGAAACACAAACATCTGATGACTTTAGATGCAGCGGTAGAGAATTATCTGTACTTTCTAGTGTCTGTAGTTTTCTTTCTTCCCACTGGTCCTGGATGTTCGGGCGTTTAACTTCACAGTGTTCAATTGAGGAAACTCGTGTAATCCTGTCAGAGCTGACCAATTAGAGAATGAGTGGGAGGGGGAGGTATCATCTCATTGTGACCTCAGCATAACACTTTTTTTTGTTGTTGTTTTATTTTTTTGATTTATGCGCTGCAGCACAAATATAGGCAAGGCAAGTTTATTTGTATAGCGCATTTCAACATTAAGGCAATTCAAAGTGTTTCACATAAAACCATTAAACCATAAGGCAAAAGAGAAGTACATTTAAAAACAATTAAGAACAGTGATTAAAACATTTAGCAAGCTAAAAAAAAATAAAAATAGGATAAAAGTTACAGTGCAGTTCAAGACATCCTCAAATCTGATTCAGTGAAATGCAGCAGCAAACAGAAAAGTCTCCAGTCTTGATTTAAAGGAGCTGAGGGTTGCAGCAGACTTGCAGCTTTCTGGGGGTTTGTTCCAGATATGTGGAGCATAAAAACTGAACACTGCTTCTCCATGTTTAGTTCTGACTCTGGGAACAGAAAGGAGACCAGTCCCAGATGACCTGAGAGGTCTGGAGGGTTCATAAGGTCGCAGCAGATCAGAAATGTATTTTGGTCCTAAACCATGCAGTTCTTTACAAACCAACAGCTGGATTTTAAAGTTGATTCTTTGTTCGACAGGAAGCCAGTGTAAAGACCTCAGAACTGGAGTGATGTGATCCACTTTGTTGGTCTTAGTGAGGATTCGAGAATGCTGCAGCTCCCTGATTGACTTTTTACAGAGACCTGTAAACGCACCGTTACCAGTAGTCGAGTCTACTGAAGATAAATGCATGGACAAGTTTCTACAAATCCTGTTAACCATTCAGTTTTAGCATGATTTAATTTATTCTGAAAGTGAGAGTGGTAGAGATTTCCTACTCTAGTTTTATTTGTAGGACATTCTGCAGCATACGGAATTGTTGAAGCATTAAGAGTTGAAGTATCACTCTGTGAGAATTAAATTTGTTTAGATTTTTCTTATTTGGTGTCCAAGCAGCATAGCTGCACGGAACTCTCTTCTTTCTTCTTCTTCTTCTTCTTCTTGCTATTATTATTTTTCTCCACTAAAAGTGATCGGGCAGCAATAACTGTAAATTCAAACTTTACCAAATTTAGCAGCTACGTTGCAAATTGCCCCCACTACGAAAGCACAAAAAAAATCAAACACACTGACCTCAAATCGGCGCTATTACGATACGTTTTAAGTTTTTGTGATTATCTCAAAAACCGCTTGGGCTAAATCAAAACTTTGCTCACTATTGTAATTTCTGAATGTAACTGCAACTTTGCTTCGATGGTCTTCTGTTTTAAAAATTTCAACTTTTGTGACTTTTTTCAATTTTCTGTAAAACCTACCTGCTAACCTGCCAAGTCGTCCTAGACCGTTGGGCCAATCGTTTTTGTTAAAATATGCTAAATTAATAAACATCTATAACTCCACAAATATCCATTCAAATGCTACCAAAATTGACACAGACATTCTTTGGATAGTAGATATCAAATGTGCTCAAAGGGGTTCTGTTTGGTCAAACGGGAAGTCCACAGTGATATTCAATATCTTCCTGTAATTTGTATTCTATGCACATTATTTTGTATTTCCCTAAACTCCATCTACCCGTTATCTTTGGCCAATTTAGAATCAAAGGTCCCTGCCATAGTTGAGGTTTATACCAAGCCCCAGGCAGGACTCGAACCCTGCTTTGAGGCGACAATGCTAACCAGTGCGCCACCAATTGGCCTGGACCCCAATCATTGCCCCTCGAAGCTACAGTATGTTCACGATTCTAAATTTCTAGCTATTTCACATTCCAAACTTCAATAAATTACCGTTATCGCCGACAGAGCTGAATTTTTTTCAAGACATCCTCTGCATTGTGACAAAACCATGGCTCACTGCAACCTACGGTCAATTCAGAAATCGGTCACTCTTTTTTTTTTTAAGTATGCAAAATCAATTAACATGTATAACTCCACAAGTCTTTATTCAAATGCTACCAAAATTGACACAGATATTCTTTGGATACTAGATATCCCATGCTTTCAAAGGGGTTCAGTTTGGTCAAACAGTGAGTCCATAGTGATATTCAATATCTCCCTGTAATTTTTTTTTACTGTATGCACAACAGTTTGTGTTCCCCAAACATTCGATTAAACTTTACCAAAACATTTGACAATACACCTGACATCTTCGGAATGATGTGATTTTTTTTTTCTCAGAACTTTATCACCAAACAACCCCTTTTTTGCACATTTAATGTCACCTGAGTTACTAGATGGTTGTGCATCATCCCGAGGATCCGAAGGTTCATGGATCAAATCCGCTCTTGGACAACTCATCAACAACGTTGCGATGTGAGCACGTGGCTTACTTTCATGTGCTTCTTGACTTCTACTTGCGACTTGCTTGGATCCTGATCCTGATTCTTGCCGCTTGCGGCTATATTATTTTGCTTTTATTTGGTCAATGATTTTATGTTGTACAGGCTGTAAAGTCCTTTGAGTCGAAGCCTAAACTTTAAGCCACATAATTAATAATTACTTGATTTATTCTCCTGAAAAATCTTAGCTTATTTACATCACTGGGTTTTAAAAAAAAAAAATTAAGTTTTCATTTAATTTTTTCTTTTCTTTTCTTTTCTATTAGCCATGGGCTTTACTGTAGCTCTGTGGGCCCGTCTGTTCATTCATCTGTCCACCAGTTTGGTGCAGACAAAAATATCTTTTCAACTACTGGCCACATTCCCATGAAATATGTGGTGGATATTTAAAAACTCCAATTTCTAATGTTTTCAGTGACCCGTTGCCCTTTTGTGAATATGACCAACATGCATTTCATCAGGTTCAAGAAAGCTGAGATAGCTTTCTAGGAAAATACTGTTTTGGCCCCTCTGACAGATTTATTTTTACATACTGTATGACATCATTAGATTGCTAAGCATCAGTGTATAGGCAGCATGTTAATTTTGCAGCTGCTGCAGGTGGAGCTAGTTTGAACTACTTAATTTCCAGTTTTGTACACAGAGACAGCAGATACATCTGAGGGGTCATCAGATGATTACTGGGAGAGGAAAGAAGAAAAAACAAAGTTCAATTCTGTTTTCAGCTTTTGGGCTTAATTCATTTCTGGTAAGATATTGGTTCATTTAAATATCTACTGAAATGAAACCATGTGAGAAGTTTAGAGGAAGATGTCACTATTTGATGGAGCTATTAACAATTCATAGACATTTGAAATGTGACCCTGACTACGCACCGCTCTTATTTTATGCTGATCATTTGGTGAAATTGTATTGCAGTTGCTTCAAATTGACCTTGAAGATTCAGCCTCAAAGCAGTGTTGATTAAATAAGTCGAAAGGCAGAACCAAAACAATGTAAACAGACAGACAAACTAAAACAAAGCTAGAGGTAATGAGTGCCAGCCTTAACAACTGCTCTGCTTGAGCGTGTGTGTTTGGTTAACTGAATCTTTAGCAGTTGATTCTCTTTTGTGCTCCTCACAGTTTATTCAAACTTTTGTCAATGAGACAGTCCTGGAGCGCTGGGACGTCCAGTTGGAGGACTACCAGGTGACGCTGGTCTGGACAATCATTGTCTCCATCTTCTCGTTGGGGGGTTTGCCGGTGCTCTCATTGCAGGACCCTTGACCATACGCTTTGGGAGGTAATACAAGATGCTGCTTGTATGTAAATGTGTGAATGCACGAGTGCAGAAGGTTACAAATTGTGATTTTCATTGCAACCTGGGGAGAGTGAATGATCAACCCGTTGGTGTCCGTGTGTGACTTAATTAAGAGATTGTTCATTTACTTTCCTTGATCGTATGTACATGCCCACGACCCTATAGGTTATCTTTTTTTGTGTGTATTATTCATGCTTCCATAGTTTATCTTTATTGTAATAGAAGATAAGGCTGGTGGTATTAATTTTTTTCTGATTGTCAACAAATCCCACTAAAAACCAAATGTCCAACAATGTTCATTTTAATACTTTTACTTACTTACTTCCACCATGTATCTGTCTGTCACACTCAGCTCAAGCACACTGGTTATAGGTATAGTAGACATACATAAAACAAACATTATTTATCCGTTTTGTCCATTTTGATTTACACTCCAATTCAATTCTGTTTTCAGCTTTTGGACTTAATTCATTTCTGGTAAGATATTGGTTCATTTAAATATTTATTGAAATGAAACCATGTCAGAAGTTTAGAGGAAGATGTCACTATTTGATGGAGCTGTTAACAATTCATAGACATTTGAAATGTGACCCTGACTACACACGTCAGAAGACAAACAGGTTGAAATCCGCTGGTTTAATCTTTAACGATGTGTAGTATTTCAAAAGCTTGTTATATTATCCATTGCGTCAAATATTCATCTTAAGTAAATAAAGCAGTTAAATAAATGTAAGGGAGAAGAAAGTAACATTTTTCCCTCTGATATTTAGGGGAGTGGAAGTAGAATAGAATACAAATTCTCAAGTCAAGTATAAGTACCTAACAATTGTACTTACTTGAGTAACTGTTGTTACTTCCCATCACTGCCATTTATGCATGAACTGCCCTTTGCATGAGCTGCAGCTGAGTAGCTTGTTTTGTAGGCAACAATGAAATCCTAGAAAGATCAGCAGCAATATTTCAAAGCAGCTCCATCTGCTGGACATAAACAGTTAGTTTGTAAAGAACATGTGAAAATGTATAATTATATTTAAATGTCATTTGGAAAAGGTAATAGATATTATACAAAATTAACAGGATAGCAGTGTTATAACTTTATTAAAACTTTCTGTAAAACCCAATGTAAAGCCGTCATAATGTGGAGCTGCAGGCTTTATTGACCAGGAAACGCCAGCAAGCAAAATTCTACAGCTTCACTGCATCTCAGTGGGCGTAGTAATTTGACTTCTTGCAAATTTGCTTAGGATTTTTCACAATAAAAGTACAATATCAACAAAGGTAGTTGTGAATTACTATCAAACCTTTTTTTTTTGTCCTCCTGTCTTGCAGAGTTTAATCAAATCATTACAAACTGACACAGAAACCTTCAGGCCAGATCCCCGATTACACATGCCAGTGCAACCTGAAATATGTGCACAAAAGCCTATTTCCTGGAGCTTCACCCAGTTTAGTAATATTTCTATGTTGCTTTTGCTTGGGCCTATTTATTTATTTGTCCAAACTTGGGACTTGACCTTTAAAACTTCGACTGAATACAACCAAAAACACAATGAATGAAGGCATACACTGGCTTAGAGAGCATTACTTTCACGCGAAATGAAATTGCAGACACCTATTTACTTATTAAGAGAAAGCCCATGTGCCAGCATCCCCCTCCTTGTACCTGAACGTGATTCCGCTGTGGTTGACGGAAACATCACCAGGCTCGCTGCGTATGTGTTGTTGTTCTTTAATTACTCACCGACTCTGTGACAGTCTCTTGTCACACTCTTCACCGGCACACGGTTACGCACCTGACGGCACACATTTGTCAATCATTATTGTGACATTTGAAGAGTCCTAGCAAGACATCACCTTAGTATTTGGTCTGTGCGTCAAACCGGCTGATTGCGTAACTGCAGCCAATCATAAAAGGCCTAACGCCGCCACACGCACGCTGCATGCGCGTGCTCGGGCTCGTGCTCGATGGAATAGGTATTTGAGGTGGGCTAAACTCTGGGTTTCTATCGGACTCCAACAAGTATTTTTTTTTTTTTTTTTTTTTTGTACCTTTTTACCACCACCTTCGATTAACAATGTCGCATTCTGGTGCACAGAAGGTAAATGAGAAAATGATGCCTATCAGTAATTCATGTGTTTTGAAGTTTTCCGATTCCCTTGTTTGATTTATAAACTCAGGTATTACGCAGAACATTCTTGCAGAAAAGCTACCCTACTTTGTGACTGTGTTGTTCCTGTAAGTTGCAGCGTCATTAGAATGGCTTTTGTGTTTTGAATGTGAATTTGCATGACATGCGCTGGTACTCTCAGACGAAGTAACAACAAAACTATCTGATCCTGCAATTTCCAATTACAAAATATACAGAATATTTTGCCAGTGTCACATTCTCATATTGTCATATGTTGTATGTGTAAGCCTGATAATATGTCTCCACTTGAAAATCTATCTATCTATCTATCTATCTATCTATCTATCTATCTATCTATCTATCTATCTATCTATCTATCTATCTATCTATCTATCTATCTATCTATCTATCTATCTATCTATTTATCTATCTGTCTGTCTGTCTGTCTGTCTGTGTACTTGTATTTTATTATATTACATTGTATTGTATTTGTATTAACAGAGCAGCCCTCTGATATTGGTGCTGATGGTTGCTTCTGCAGCCATTGGAGGAACTCTTCAGTATGGCTACAACCTCGCCATAATGAATGCTCCCACAACTGTAAGTGTGTGTGTGTGTGTGTGTGTGTGTGTGTGTCTGCGCAGATATTTCCCACTGACTGCTTGTTGCACAGCCCAATATACATGTGTTTGTATAATATTTACACTTCTTAAAACCTATCTTTTTTTCTAAATGATAATTTTACTAATATCTTTGTCGTACTTTGATCTCCAATGGAATTTATATTTGTTAGGTACTTTATTATTTCTTTTTGGACTTTATCTATTCTGTAGTTTTAGTGACGTGTTTCTATTTATTTTATTGTGTTGAATTGTTTTATCTGAATTTTCCTATGTAAAGCCC
The DNA here is from genome assembly GCF_029030835.1 of Brachyistius frenatus. NCBI lineage: Eukaryota > Metazoa > Chordata > Actinopteri > Embiotocidae > Brachyistius > Brachyistius frenatus. Next base: position 215,298 of record NW_027210609.1, on the reverse strand, counting down.
TTTTTAGAAGTGTACATTATTATTGTTATTATTATTATTATTATTATTATTATGCAGGTGTATGTGCAGTATTTACATTACATTACATTTCATTTAGCTGACACTTTTATCCAAAGCGACTTACAATAAGTGCATTTGTACAATAAGTGTAAAATACATATTTGAAAGATAAGGGTCAAGGGTGAGGTTTCAAAAAGATTTAAGTAACATATACTGTCGTTGACGTAGCCTATATTAACATTGGCAGGGTGGTAAATTGACTATAGGTGTGTATTGTGTCGACCAACATATCTGTCATTTCACATTTGAGGCACAATGTAATGGCAAGTAAGAATTATCTTACCTGTGTCTGGGATTATCATTCTAGCTAACAACAATAAACATGAGATAAACATCCCATGTTTATTGTGCTATAGAATTTTGGTAGCAGGATTTGTTTTTTTCTGAGGCAGAGCCGCTGCGCTGTTAAATAAAGAACCCAAACTTAGTTTGACAGCAAACAATTGCTAATAACTTAGCAATAGATGCAAATATTTTGCATCTATGCTATCCATGCTGATCATTTGGTGAAATTGTATTGCAGTTGCTTCAAATTGACCTTGAAGATTCAGCCTCAAAGCAGTGTTGATTAAATAAGTCGAAAGGCAGAACCAAAACAATGTAAACAGACAGACAAACTAAAACAAAGCTAGAGGTAATGAGTGCCAGCCTTAACAACTGCTCTGCTTGAGCGTGTGTGTTTGGTTAACTGAATCTTTAGCAGTTGATTCTCTTTTGTGCTCCTCACAGTTTATTCAAACTTTTGTCAATGAGACAGTCCTGGAGCGCTGGGACGTCCAGTTGGAGGACTACCAGGTGACGCTGGTCTGGACAATCATTGTCTCCATCTTCTCGTTGGGGGGGTTTGCCGGTGCTCTCATTGCAGGACCCTTGACCATACGCTTTGGGAGGTAATACAAGATGCTGCTTGTATGTAAATGTGTGAATGCACGAGTGCAGAAGGTTACAAATTGTGATTTTCATTGCAACCTGGGGAGAGTGAATGATCAACCCGTTGGTGTCCGTGTGTGACTTAATTAAGAGATTGTTCATTTACTTTCCTTGATCGTATGTACATGCCCACGACCCTATAGGTTATCTTTTTTTGTGTGTATTATTCATGCTTCCATAGTTTATCTTTATTGTAATAGAAGATAAGGCTGGTGGTATTATTTTTTTTCTGATTGTCAACAAATCCCACTAAAAACCAAATGTCCAACAATGTTCATTTTAATACTTTTACTTACTTACTTCCACCATGTATCTGTCTGTCACACTCAGCTCAAGCACACTGGTTATAGGTATAGTAGACATACATAAAACAAATATTATTTATCCGTTTTGTCCATTTTGATTTACACTCCAATTAATAATTCAATCACTAAATTTCATTCTCCTTTCCCTCCCCTAGGAAGAAATGTCTTTTGTTGAACAACATTTTCCTCATGAGTGGTGCACTCCTGGCACTGACAAGTAGAGCTGCTAAGTCATTTGAAATGATCCTTCTTTCACGTGTCCTGGTTGGAATAAACTCTGGTATGTCAGTAAATATATGAATTATGAATATGTTTGATTCTCCTCTGGTATTATACTGTCTATCCATCAAGCCTACAACAGACTGAAGGGGTAACTAAACTAAACTTGTGATAATACGAAGCCATGGAAGCAGAAGATGTCAATAATAATAATACTTCAACACAAACTTACAGGAACCTGATGTTTCTTTTGCAGGAATCAGCATGAATGTGCAACCCATGTATTTTGGAGAAAGTGCACCAAAGCACTTAAGAGGGGCTGTTTCCTTGTCATCAGCTGTTTTCACATCATTTGGTGTTGTGTTAGGACAGGTGGTCGGACTCAGGTACGGTGGCTTATATTTGACAAAATAAGCGAAACTTTTGATGAGAAAATGTTTTATACATTTAAAAGATATTCACAGTAACACTCTTTATTATCTATTTAAAGAGAGATTTTGGGCAGTGAGCCGTATTGGCACTACCTTCTTGCCAGTAATGCCATTCCTGGCCTCATTCAGCTCCTGACCCTGCCGTGGTTCCCAGAGAGTCCCAGATACCTGCTCATCGACAGGGGGGACAAGGAGGCCTGTGTTAATGGTGGGAACTGTAGTATGCCAATCATAGGTGGAAAGTCATCAAAGACCTGCAATTTTAATGTAACTGTACATTACTTGAGATTTTAATACTTAATACTTCTGCTCCACCAGATTTCAAAGGTAATATTGGAGAGAAAAGTCAAAAAGTTTTAAGAAAGATTTGTAGAACTATTCTTAATTATCTCATACCTTCAGATTTATTTGGACATTTTTAAGGGAAGCCTTCCCCACTGGACTACAACATTATACTATATATACAGTAAACTACATTATTAAGCTGCAAGAGTAAAATGTTAGATAGGTATTGATGCATCACTACTGTAATGTAGGACAATATAGCAGTCAAAGAGGCAATTTTACTTTCGTTTTTGATTTTGCTGAAAACTATCTTTCTGTACTTTTAGGGATTTTGAAGGCAGGACTTTTACTTGTGATGTAAAAGTATTTTTACGCGTTGGTACTTTTAATCTTAGTAATTTGCCCTCCACTACTGTCAACTCAGCACATTAAACCACATGATGTATTTGTTATATAAGAAACATATTTTTAAAAATGAGCTAACTCTGAGGCATTAATCATGTTGGCCTTTTTCTCCTGGTCAGCTCTGAGACGTCTGCGAGGCTGTGAGGTCCAGAGCAGCGAGCTCGATGAAATCCTGCAGGAACAGGCTGAAACCAAAGGCTTGAGGCCAAGTCGACCCTGGGAGCTTTTCACTGATCGCTCTGTGCGCTGGCAGCTCATCTCTGTCATGATCATCAGCAGTGCCATGCAGCTCTGTGGTAATGACTCGGTAAGAAGAACTGCCACGCTCCCGGATAAAAATGGCGTCACTGACGTGATCTGAAAGAAAGTCAGTGTATGTGTCGTCTCTCTGATGGCTGGTTGTAAAAGATTGCTATGTGACCCATGAGCACAAGTGTAACTGATCCTGAGGTAGAGAAACAGACTCAGATGTTCTTTTGGCTGCAGTCCCCTGCTCGGCTGGAAGATTAATTAGAAATTTGAGAGGATCCATCAGCGGTGTCATGTCACGTTAATAATGTATGCTGGTGATGAAGCATCATCCCTTTCTGTATTGCTAACTGCATGAGCATTAATATGTGAACACCGCTTCTTGTTTTGAGTTGAGCTATGAACTACGGGGCATTGTAATTTTTGTAATTCTTATTTGCCCTGTAAATGAAAACATTAATAACTTGTTTCAACTAATTTTCAGAGCTACAAGATGCCCTCTCACCAGAAAAGGGTTTTAAGCACATGCTTGGTAGTTTTATAGAGGAGACTTAGCATTAACACAATCACTCAATGTACAAATATTTGGTAAATCAGCTTATCAGCTGTAAAACACTTGGAAGAAGCGATGAGGTTCTGCTGTACTCACACATCTTATGTTCTTGCAGATTTACTTCTATGCATCATATGTGTTTAAAGAGGCTGGAATATCGAATGAGAAAATCCAGTATATCACAATTGGCACTGGGACATGTGAATTCACAGCCTGTATAATGTGTGTAAGTATCTGTCATTAAAGCACACAGTTACAGTATGTAACTAGCTAGAGGCAGAGAGAAACTGTTGTTTGCATTATTTTTTTTAAGCTTTAATGCTGACTAAGGACTAGAAACAGCCCCAGCTGCTGCACATAGAGTAGGTTTTAGATTTGATTTCACTGTTGGGAACACATACATATGGCAACAATTTACAGCAGGATGCACAACCTGCTGTATAGCTACTAATGTAATCAAAAGGAACAAACTTGGAATTAACTGCTAAATAGTCAATATAAACCGGTATCTCTATTTGAATGGAATATATACAGTAGTCAAAAAATGTAAGTTAAAGGAATAGTTCAATATTTTAGGAAATACAGTGATTTCTCAATCTTGACAAGATTTGCAGAGAGGAGTTGATCTACATAACCCACATGCAAACTGTTTGTTTTTTAAGTTTTTTTTTTTTTTTTTGTATGGATACAACAAATAAGATGTTAGTTACTTTGGTAAACTTTAGACATGCTGGTAGGCTGATCTTGTTGCCCTCAGAGGAGGCATGCCAGCTGTTTACACATGTTTCCATCTTTTTGAGGAGCTAAGCTAACCACCAGCTAGCTCTAGCTACAGATACAGAGTCATGTGACTGCTTTATCTAAAGCAGATACGATTATTCACTGAAATGTTAATAAATGTGTGATTATTAGCTCCCTGATGCAAAATTGCACAAAGCTACTAACTAATGTGCACGTGCATCATTATTTGTTGTATTCCCATCAAGTGAAGTAGTTTGAATAGAAATATGAATTTCATAAAAGACACAAGCCAGAGATAGGTTGAGTTTCAAACATAGGTTTTGTCATATTTTGAGCATGTTTACTCGATATTAATATCAGACATTCATTCATTAACAGTATCCTGATTTGTTTCCTGTTCAGTGGTTACTGCTACTAGATGTATTGAGCTAAAGTCTTAGATGTAATTTGTCATAACAAGAACAGAGACTGAAACATATTTCAAATTTTTTTTCAGAACCTGATGATTGAACGGAAAGGTCGGAGGTTCATGCTGATGGGAGGCTTTATCCTCATGACCGTCTGGGCTATTGTCTTTACAATCGCTCTGTCACTTGAGGTAACCAAATCACTTCACCGATTTATTGTAACTTTTTAATGACAATTATGGACTTTAGATTGTGTAAATGATCTATAACAGTTCATTTTTGCGATAGTTACTGCTTATTTATTGAATAACAGTGTGGTTGGCGTCGAGGATCTGCTGCTTTGTGAATGTAAAATTATTCCCCGGGTTTAACCAGATTGACTAATGGTGAGAAAGAAAAAAAAAGAAAAAACATATTGGCACGTTTTATCAATCATTTGTTATGTGCTGAATGAAGGATTGTGAAAAGTGTAAGAATCAAATGATAAACTAAGACACTGCAGTGTGACAGTCAGACCACTAGGAGGCATTGTGAGTCAAGATTCAGGCAAGAGTTCATATCTGTTTTGTGTGGGGGGAAATTACTTCCAGGAGATAGAGGGTGGCTTGTTTGGGATTTGGAAATTTCCCATCTATGCCAATTAATTTCCCCTATGGTTTAAGTGTCAGACTGCTTCATCTAATCTCTTGACTGAGTAGCTTATTACGGTACTTCCCTCCTCTTTTACAAACAGCACCTTATATCCTGGATGCCGTACCTGAGCATGACATGCATCTTCACCTACATTCTCAGCTTTGGCATGGGACCAGGTCAGACTCTAAAACTGTCTTGAGATACAACTATCAAACATGCATATTAAAATAAAATATGGTTGATTTATTCTGATTTACTCATATTTTTGGAACTAATGGAAATATTCACAACTGTTTCATTTTTCACTAGATCTTACTAATTACCAATGGCACAGTAAAATATTTAAATGCTACAAAACTTGCATGTTAAGTCATTTATCATCGAAATTAGCTTTAAACACAACTATTAACATTAAAAAAAAAAAAATCAAAACTGTTTCTGCATTTCAAAGTAAACTCTCAGAGCTGTAAGAAACCATGAGGGTTTTCTTTTCTTTATGTATCTTTAATACTGAAGCGAGGTGACTGTCCATTGTGATATTTTTCATGCTAATTATCAATAATAATCACCGCATTAATAAGTGATGAAGCTAGTTTTTATTATTGTATTATGTGATTTACTGCAGTTACATCTGAACATACATTCATTTTGGTGAAACCCAAACCAATTAAGCGTGAAGTGTGAAGCAATATTTCTAAAGATGTGATAGTGACATTAACTTTGCTCAATATGGTTTATCTTTTTCTCAGCTGGAGTGACCGGCATTCTCCCCACAGAGTTATTCAATCAGACCGCTCGGCCGGCCGCCTACATGATTGCTGGCTCCATGATGTGGCTCAATCTGTTCATCATTGGAATGATCTTTCCATTTCTAGTGGTCAGTCTGTCGCAGCCTCTGTGTCTACATCCAACCATTAACACGACACGATAGGGTGTTTTATTTTAAAATTGTGCCAACAATTTAAAACAAAGCATACACATATACCTGCAGCATTATTATGAAGACAATACAAATTTAAAACATACTGGTTTATGCTTGGTATTCTGGCTTGGGGCTACAGTCGCATGTTCTTCCCCTCTATGTCCCCTGTCTCCATCTCCTGACCTGAAGGCAAAAATGAAGAAAAAAAAAAAAACATCTTAAAAGCTTTGCACCAAGTTTGAGCTTCTTTCTCCCTGCTGCACAGTTTTGAGGGAAAAGAAAATCAAGAGTCCAAGGTAATATGGTTACACAGGGTGAGGTTCCAAATGAACAACACAGGAGGTGAAAGGCTTAAAAACTTTACTTTAAAAACTAGTTCAAACCCACAGGCAGCTGAGCCCTGTTACACAAACAGGCAACCAAAACATAGGGAGCTCGCTGATATGGTGTCCAAAAAGTCTCGGTCAAAGAACACAAAAGTATAGTATAGAATATAGTATATAGTATATATCACAGTATAGAAAAAACTGTGAATGTAGAAACTTGCACTTAAAGAGGAATAATTAACTGGAAATCATCCTCAAGAATAGAAACCATGAAAAAAACACTGGAATAAGGATGTAGGCACAAAGGACGAACTGACTCTAATGAGAGGGAAACACACCTGTAGACTGAATACATTAGGAAGACGAGGACAACGAGGGACAGATAAAACTGATCCCAGGCAAACTATCACATAAGTGGGAAATACACAAGGGCAACAATCAAACTTAACCAATCCTGTGTTCGAATTGTTTCATTATATAGCAGAAAAGATCCCTTTAAATTAGTCACTCATCCATTTCATATTCCACTCTATAGTTGACAAGTGGAGAAGAGACAGGGGGTGAGTGATTACAAAGTAAAACAGGTAACTCAACAAAGAAAAAGGTAGAAGCGCGACACACAGTGGTGAGAAAAAGAAGACAAATAAGACTATAGCACATGGCTGTATTAGAATTATAAAGCATTTGTGCTCTGATGTTGTATTTTATAGGAAGTTAATCCTTGTCTAAGCACGGGTAGTGGTGAAGTGAAGCCAGCAGGTCCCTGAAGGTCCTGGTGTTGAAGGGGGGCGGTGGGTTGCACACTGGAAGACAGAGAATTGCAGCAAATTTAAATGGCATTCATGTATTGATTGGCTTGCAGATACACAGATCGTCGGTCCGTGATGTCAGGGCTGTGAATGTAGGCTCTACAATAATAACAGTGGAAGTGACAGAGAAGACGGCAAAGGGGAGAAATAGCAGATATTCAGGCACAGTCATGATTAGTACCAGTCAGCTTGTGAAAACAGTTGTATAATGCCTGCTGTTGCTCTGGAGGGAACTTTGTCATGTAGGTTGTGGATGCTAGAGGGGCCATTGAATTGCATTAAGGGAAGTTTTTGTTTTTGGAGTTTGGCCCACACTAAAAGTTAAAGACCTTGGTCAATGAGGATTCATCATAGATTGTTTTTGTGCCACTTCTAAGTCCCCGAAGTTTATTTAAGCGTAATGCTATATTGTTGCAGTACCCCTTCATAAGTTATTTTCAGTATTAAGAAACCCTTAAAAACTATAGTTTACAAAGTTAAAATTTTAAATTAATAGAATATCACTTTAATGATTCAGTGTAAAAGCCATCCAAACATTAAAGCAGGCCATGCGATCGAGGAAATATATGGTTACAAAAGACCACTTAAGATACTTTAAGATACATACAGTATAACCATAAGTACAGTAATATACCTTCAATATAAAAACCTTCATTGTCACGAAGCAAGTATATCCACTCAGTTTTCTGCTGATTACATTTCATCCAAAGTATCTTATAGCACCTCCCAGAGTTTAGAGCCTGACACTGAAGGAATGAGAGATGAAGGCTGTCTGTTGGGACGCTACTCGGTGCTGTTCCTTTTTCTGAGATATAGAACATGAAATGAATGCTTTACTTTGTTTCCAACATATAGAACCTTTTCTTAAAATTGTTAAGGGAACATACTGAACTTTGCACTCAATAATAATAATGACAATCAGACATTAGCTACCTGTGTAATGCCTTACATCTTGTCTTGACAGCTTCTTGTTGCCTTCTCTTCACAGAGCGAGTTAAGTCAGTACTGCTTTGTGCCTTTCGGAGCAGTCTGCCTGCTGTCTGCGCTGTATGTTGGCCTGTTTCTGCCCGAGACCAAAGGGAAGTCTCTGTCAGTCATCACAAGTGAATTCCACAAGCTCAACTTTAAAGGCCAAGACAAAACTTTTGAGCCGCACACTCAAGCTCAGTATAAGCTGGGTGAGGTGTGTCTTTCCACGGCCTTGTAAACAGACTTTTTCTCCTGAAACACACGGTCACATCCACAGCGAGCCTCACTTTGATGTGATCTGCTTCAGTGCAGTCTGAGGGGAACTTTGATATAACTGAAAGTCACATCGATCTGACTCCTCTCTCTGGAGTGTTTTCTATTCAGAGAATGGTCACTTAAATGCTTTATCTTTTTTTTTTCACACTATGTTCTGCTGGTCCGTGTCACTGTTTGATATGAGACAAAAATCATTAAATCTGCTCTACAAATATTAATCTAACTCTGTGGCAGAGGGGATGTGTTTTATGTTACCAGGCACAAATGAACACTTATTTACCATTGCCTAAAGTCACCATTGCCTAAAACAAATTTCACATACATTTATAAATAACTTTCTTTGTAAGAAGCAACCATTTCAGCCTAGCAAACAAAAAGCAGCGAATTTGGGGACATTTTTTTAAAACTTTTTTTTCCCTATCTGATGGGTCAAAAAAAAGTTTTTTTTAATCCATTGTGGCAGCAATGTTAAAAATGTATCTCCTCTCAACTCAAGCACATAAACTATTTCTTGCCTTATTGTCTCATTTGGGAGGTCAAAGGTCAGAGTAAGCTGTACATCAGGCCTTTCTACAGGGTGCTTTACTTTCTACCATGTAGCACATGGTGGAACGTATCAATGAGAGTGTATTTAGGTAGAAACAATTAGCACCTTATTACATATAAACTGTACAACCGCATCAGCGTGTGCACCTTATTCATAGATGATGGTAAGCATGAACACTTTTAGTAAAGACTGAAATTAGTGATCTGCTGTTTTTACATGAGTGGAATATGTGTAATTGTTTATGTTGAAAATGTATGTCATTGTTTTTGTTTTAATGAATAAATAAAGAATTACAATGGTTTTTATATTCAGTTTACCATGAAAGGTCTGTATATGATCCAATACAGGCAAAATACAATAAAGGAATGACAACACACACAGTAGTGTAATGGAAAACTAAATTTGCCGGATTGTAGTACAAATAGTATAAGATGGACTTTAGCATTATTTTTGTTTTTTTAAACACTGTTGAACTGCTATGCATTGACTCAAGTCATCATGCCAGTTGTAATGTCTTTCCATTCATAGTTTCAATGTTTTATTGTGTTTTTGGATTGTCTGTACGTATGTACACATACGTCCGCCCTGTTCTTATGAGCTCAGGAATGCCTTGAGGAAATTTCTGTAGATTTGGCACAAACATTCACTTGGACTCAAGGGTTAACTGATTCAATTTTTAGAGCTCAAACATCTGTGACCTCGACACCTTTGTCACCTCCGCCATGAATATGCTTGTAATTTCAAACAAATGTCTAACAGGATAAAACAGCCCAGATTTACGCATTGTGCAGAAACACTTTGTAAAAAGGTACACAGAATTTGATTTCAGATTTACAATATACCAAATACATGAGACTGTAGTTTGAGTATAATGAGTGTGAAATGATGCAGAAAACAGTAAGATTAGTTACATTTAATGTAATGAAGTAGCCTTTTGAATATTTCACTCATCATATATCTTTAATTAAGTAATGCCTAATCGAAACTTTAGAAAATAAGATGAAGTGGGAAAGTAGATCTTTTTTTATTGAAAAAGTACTGTTTCTTGATGCTGCACATTTCACATAAAATATCTCTTGTGGAAATAATTATCATTCACAGCAAACTAAATTCATGAAAATGCTGATACAACATATTGTCATACATCTTGGTTGGGACAAATATGAGTAAATGGATATATATCATTTCATATGTATATCATGTATATCATATTGCCTGCACGTTCAAGATGATAATAGATACTCTTCACATAAAACAAATGTTCTGCTCAAAATATAAATGTATTACTACAGAATAAATGTAGTTGCAATAGTTGGTCCAGTGGTAGTTGCAATAAAGGGTTAGTTACACAAGTTGCACTTTACAACCTTTGTGGCAAAAGCAGCAAAAATATACTGAGTTATATTTCACTCAGAGGATTAGTATTCCTAATTAGTTTGTGTAAATGTAAATTTAGTGCACAAATTTGTCAACATGCTCTCGATATGATCATTAAAATGAAGAAAACCCAGCATGGAATCATTGATCACTCCAAGTCTTCAAACTGTGAGGCTGCTGAAAGTGGACCAAACTGTGTTTGATGCTGCACACAATCATGTGTTTTTCACACTTGAAGGGTCTAGAAATGGTTATTGCTATTAACATTACAGGTTATTGCATATTATAAAGAAGAAGTGAGTGACAGAAAATTAGAAATAGTTTATGTTTACTGTTATGTTTACTGTTGTACTGTTTCAATCACTCATAAATTACCTTGAATTGCATTTGATTTTTATGGAAGTTTGATTCATTGACTGATGATGTAACTAAGAGTGGATCTAATATTTTTCTGAAGTTTTCCATTAAAATCTAACTTCTACTTGTATTTGATGGTTTGTGTGTCATTTAGAAAATATCTGATGAGTGGTAAACGAAAAAAAAGTTTTAAAAGGGCAGTCCAGCAAATTATTTTGACACTTTCATAATCTTCAGGTACTTGCAAGAGACAGAAAAAAAAATTTAAAAAAATCAATGGTTCAGATCTGAGCAACAGAGGCTGAGATGTTCTGACTTTTAGTGTCTTGCTTTGGTCAAACTCTAAAGATGCTGCATCCTACAGTCCCTGTTATACAATTCAAATGTGCCAGAGAAACACCCACATCCTTGAAACCTCACACCACCTTCTTTTTGTGATGCAAATTTGAACAAAACTTGTTTGTCTATCGCTGTAAAACAGCGTGAAAGTTAACAGTTCATGTTTTGTACTGTAACAAAGTGAACTGAAGACATTACAAGGCTGCTCAGATAAGAACTTGAAGCATACCAGAGATGTTACAGTTCAGTGTGTAAATATCCTGACTGAACATAAAATTGCTCTCACTTGTGGAGACCTCTGATCTCGGTATGGTGCTGATCCCATTTGCAAATACTTTCATGATTGTACAGCTGTACAATAAACTCACAGAAAGGCATTTTGGTTGCGACTGCATCTTTTCACCACACTTTCTCTCATACACTGAATAACTAATGAGTGCATGTACTTTATCGACAAAGGTTACTGATGGTGTGTTATAGAAAAGCTTTTTGCCCTTTCTGTGTGTGTGTGCGTGCTCGCGTGCGTGCGTGTGTGTGTGCGTGCGTGCGTGCGTGCGTGCGTGTGTGTGTGTGTGTGTGTACGTCCCTCCCTCCCAGACAAAAATGTCTAACTGATACACAGAATATACCGTAAGAACATGCTGCAGTTGTAACAATTAAAGGAATCAGCTAGACAGACCAGGTTTAATCTAGTGCAGCGTTTGGTCATCCCTATCACTCACGTCAAAACATGACGATCTTGTTCTAACAGCATGAATGGACAACTCATTTCTATTGATGTGTAACTTGAGGGGCAATCCTTTATATATGCTGGTCCTCAACTACATCTGCAGCCACCATCCAAGAAGCCAGTGCAAAACATGGAGTGTGCCACAAAAAAGGTAAGTGGATGCTGTTACATTCCAATACTTTTTGTGGGTTTGAAGTGTTTGTAGGAAACTGTCTCTATAAGCTGTAATACTACTAAATGCTTTTTTTTAACAGCAGATTTTTATTCAGTAAAACAATTTGGGTAAAACTTCATCATGATGTTTAGAAAGCAAAAGCAAAATAAGGAAACATATTGATAAATTTGATAATAACAGACTCTATAACCATAAGCATTTTCCATTCACATTTCCATTAAATTTGTTCCATTTTTTCCCATTTTTTCCCATATTTAATATCATAAAATAGCACGTGTTTTTTTAAACAGTATGTTGGGCACTTTATTCTCCTTATTTTCAATTATTACAGCCTAATTATTTTGGAAGTCAATTACTAGGGATAAGTTATAAAATTATAACTTTATTATTTTTGGGGGGGAATTTTGTTTTGCTGCAAGACAGTTTACAACTTTGTCATTCTTTCTGGTAACCTCACATGAAGGCCTGCAGAGCTTTGCACAAGTTTGTCCCAATTAGCCTCAAAACTGTAACCACCTGCCTACAACGCATCAAATTTTACAATTTGATTATATTTTGTTTGTAAAACCAAAGAGAGTGTTAAATAAATGTAGTGCAATATTACCATCTGAACTGTGGTAGTATAAAAGTATAAAGTATACACGTACAACAAAGAAACTTAAGGATATGCACCAGGATATCATTGTAGTTGAACAGTTTTTATTTTAAAACAAACTATAAGATTTGCATATGTATATTTATTATAAGAGAGCTCAGCTGTACTTGTCAAACATCTGTAATCGAGCAGAGCACGGAGGACCTGTTGGGCACACAGCGTGATGTAATACTGACGATCATGAGGGTTAAAGAATGTTGAGCTTATGGATATCATTTATAATCATTAAATGTGTTTGAGGCCCATGTGAGTGAAATGTTAAATTAATCAGTACATACAGTACAGCCCTCTCCCACAGCATCTAACTACTGACCAAAAACCAAATACTGTTTATATAATGCTCCCTTTCACGCCAGCTGCAGTACTGGAGGCTTTACCTGCTGTCGCTGGTGTTGGGAATTGGAGGATCATTTCAGTATGGTATCCAAGTTTCTCTCATCGCTTCTCCAGCAGTGGTAAGATCTATGTTAGTTTCAATCAAAGTACGAATGAAAACCATCACCCTCAGTACTATGTTTTGTTGTGGTTGTGTCAAATTCAAATTTGCCATGTTGCGATCATTCATCATTACATTAAATGTGGTATAATTTATTCTACTCACAATTATGCAATAATTAATTCTTGGTCTTTTATGAATGGTTTCAAAATTATATCTTTTTCTTTAGAGTTTCATTTTGATACCACTGGAGTTATTATATTTCAAGTGATTTTTAATGTATTCAATATAATGTGCCACAAAGAACCAACTTTCTAATCCTTGTAATTGTAGCAGCAGCAATATCACTGGCTAGCTTCTGAATGTCATACTGATAACATCTGACTCTCTAATCTAAAAGTCAGTGCGTCATTGAGTACAAAAACAAAGTCAACTTTTGTGTAGTGTCACCAACAAAAATAACAAATAACAGCAACTGTGTCAAAGTAAGAGGGACAAGGCCAATAAGCTTTTATTTATAGCATATGGGCACAAGAAAACCCAAAATGCTTGACATGAATATTAGAAGAAAAGAAAGAAATGGTTTCTCATTTAATTAGAAAGGCAGAAGGCAATATCACAGATCACATATTTGCCAACAGAAGTTTGACAAGCTGTACAGCAAACCACAATCCTCATTTTAGTCATCCATAATAGCATTACATTACATTTCATTTAGCTGACGCTTTTACCCAAAGCGACTTACTATAAGTGCATTTTAGAACACACACTATTGGACAACAACAAAGAACAACAACAATCAAGAAAGTACAATCGGATGGTTGGACAGAATGTCTGACTGGATCCGAGGTTTGATGAGGAGACCAAAATATAGGTGACAATAAGCACAGCCAATAATGACATTATCTGTCAGGAACCTAAAACATTAAGCTTAATATGTCCCTTGACATCTCTGACTTACCTGCAGCACGTTCAGAGTTTTGTGAACTACACATGGATGCTGAGGTATGATGCTCCAGTGGGCGAATCTACCAACCAGCTCATTTGGTCCTTCATCGTGGCTGTGTTGAGTCTGGGAGCCTGGGCCGGGGCTATTCACAGTGGTAGCCTTCCAGTCACTTATGGCCGGTGAGAGAGAGACACACAGACACACAGACACACACACACACACACATGCACATTATGTTATGTTGAAAAATAACCTGCTGACATCTGGATTTCAAAACACTCTCACCTGTTAATTGTGGGTTTTGGAGCCAAAAGAACCATTACAGCAATGTTCAGTTGCACCAGTTCTACAGGTTGCATGAAAAAAAAAAGAATTTATCTGTTTTATTGACCATAAATATGTTCATTTGTGTGGTTGGTGATTTAAAAAAAAAAAAAATCAAAACCAGAAAAGCAACTGAATATACTGATAAACCACTTGGGTAGCCTAGATCCTAGGACTAAATAGAAATTTGGGGAAATACGTTGTACATTTGCTTTCTTTCTTGCTCATCACAGCTGATTGATAACACTATTTCTCTGTCTGGTAAATATAAAGATGGAGCAAGCAGATTGCATTATTTTAGAGTAATGACAGGAGAAACAGGAGGTAACAGTTAGCTTGGCTCATGGGCCAAAAGACAGCCTGGCACACAGGCTAACCACCTGTCAGACTGCATCTTGAGGTTTTCACATTACATTTTTTTGTATAAATTAAACAAACTAAATAAAAGGGATTAATTAATGAGTACTAAGATGACGGTTAGCCAGTTTAGTTTTTGGAGAGAGCTAAGCAAATTGTTTCTCCATTTCCAGTCTTTATGCTAAGCTAATCTAACCAGCTGGTGGTGCTGATTTTATCCTTGGGCTAGAAAGCAGATCTGTATATTTACCAAAATGTCAAACTAAGAAGATATTACAGGTTGTGAGCACCATGTAAAAGACAAACTGCTTTTTTTTTTTTTTAAATAAAGTGCTCATAAATCTTGCATAATGTCAAAACAGGTTTCCTCAAACCCCATTTAATATTCGTCTTTGTTTCTTTTGATCTTGCAGGAAAAAAGCTCTCCTGTTCAACAATGTCATTGCGATCATTGCTGCCTTGCTCATGGTCTTCAGTCGCATGGCCAAGTCTTTTGAGATGATCTTGCTGGGACGATTTCTCTATGGATATAACGTTGGTATGTTACAATCATGTGACATGTGTAGTGTCTCTTTTTCTTAAGCCAGGCTCTTAGCTCTTTATCTTGTCTCTTTCCATAGGTCTCGGCCTCAGCGTTCACCTCATGTACCTGGGCGAGAGTTCTCCGAAGAAACTCAGAGGATTCATGACTCTCACAAGCTCAATCTTCATTGGTTTGGGGAAAGTCACTGGTCAGATAATTGGCATCAAGTAAGAATCAGCTGCTCGATTTGACTTATACCTGGAGCTAAAACACAAAAAACATCAGTCAAGACCAACAGATAAATATCATCTTATTCATTCACTTATTAAAGAGGCCAGGATTCACAAACACTGCTCTGGCAGTCTTGTTAGTATTGTCCTATCATAATCAGTCTTGGTCCAGATTAAAGTTTAACACCTTGTCTTCCTAATTAGTGACACTGAATAGCAGTAAACCATAGTGTAATATTTTCCTCATGTTTTTTTCATTATCAGCTGCTCCATTTTGTTGTTGCTCCACCTGGCTTTCTAAGCTGTCTTTGTTGTATGCTCTGTTCAGGGAGATAATGGGCTCAGAGGAAATGTGGCCGTATCTCTTAGCTGTGAGTGGTATCCCTGCCATCCTGCAGTTTGTGATGCTGTTTTTCTTCCCTGAGGCCCCGCGACACCTTTACATTGATAAAGGAGACACTGAGGGAAGCAAAAAAGGTGAGTGCGAACACAGCAGACTCAGCATCTGATTCTTACAAAAGATTCAAAATAAATCCAAACATTCAAGGAATTGATTGTCATGTGTATTACAATTTTTAGAAATAAAGTCTCAATGGGCGCTATTTTCAAGAATCTATTATATATTAGCCAAAAATAAATCCTCAGCCGATGGTTAATCTTGGAATAGTTTGGGGAACTGATCTTGACACACCTCTTCTCAATGATCTGTTGTATGAAGTTTTCGAGCAAATACACTCCTCCTCTTCATACAGTAGATAATGGACTTATACGATTTAAGATTGTTTATTGCACAAACCCCACCAAAGCCAAACTAGCTAAGATTTAAAAAAGCATTTACCCTGTTTAATACATGTTTTGTTGACATGCCTGATTCTATGGACATTTTGGCAATATTTATCTCCTTCAGTGAAGTTTTCAGTACAATTAACCCACATCCCTTAATTGCTATAATCAGGTGAGACCAAATGTGGTGTAAAATCATACAGTATTCAATTTGAACACATTTGAAGAGGAAAATAAATGTTATAAGTGCATTAACAGGCAATGAAAAACATGTGCAGCAGCTGCACGATATACTGTATATTCATACCAAGACACATAAGGTAATATACAGTAAATAAAAGCATGCTTTTCTAATGAAAAGACTGGATAACAAAGTAATCTTGAAGCATGTTTAAAATAAATGAACCTACAAACTGTTTTCTTGCCTGATGACAAGCTGTATTTAAAGTTTCTGCCTTGATGCTGTGATGATGTTTAAAGTGTTAGTGCAATAATGGTTAGTGCAGCTAACTTCCTGCAGTTTGTACTACATACAGTATCATATCCAGTTACGTCTGATTGCTCCTTGTTATTTTAAAGGTTATAATTTACCTCTGGTCAAATACAGACAGCCTCGCAGAGCAAGCTATTAAACCTCCAAAAAAGATCCTCTCCAACAGTGCATTGATAGAACAAACAGCAAACTTCTGCGTGTTTGTTGTTACCATGTATATAATGTACGTGTGTGTTTATATATGTGTAACAGCCTTACAGTGGCTGTGGCAGGAGGACAACTTAAAGCTGGAACTGGACGACATGCAGAAAGAGAGAGAGAGCTCACAGGGAGAGAAGGCCAAGACTGTGAAGGATGTTCTCACCTCTCGCTGTGTGAGATGGCAACTACTGACTCTGGCCATCCCCTGCGCTGGTGTTCAGTTCTGCGGCATCAATGCTGTACGTTTGTTTAAGTTCTCTCCCTCATAACACAGGGATTATGGACTAAGCTTTCACATGACATGTTTTAGTTCCCTTTTATTCCGTTTGATGGCCTCTCATCTGTTATCCTCTCTCTCAGCTGTACTTCTACGCCTTTGACATCTTTCGGGAGTCTGGAGTGCCAGAGACCCAGATGCATTACTTGGCCATTGGAATTGGAGCAACAGAGCTCATCACCATAACACTGTGTGTAAGTATCTGTAAAACGTAGCATGAATTGGAGTCTGGATCTAAGAAGCCGTTGGGCAAGTCTGAAATCTGGGTTTGGAGTGTATGTGTTGAAAAAAGTAGTTCAGTTTATGAACATTTACTTTACTGTATGTGACTTATAGCTATATCCCTAATTTGTAAAAGTAATATTCAGTTGTATGGTTTAGCAAAAATACTGAGTGCAATATAGTTTATTATGAAGTGGAGAAGCAGAAAAAAGACTAGAACAGAGGAAAGCGACGTCCACAACGGTTCAGTAAGGCTCACAAAAGGTTTGCTTGTGTTGAATGGGAAGATAAATTATTCCATTAAAGTGTTTCTTTAGATAAAGTGAAAATAGCCTTTGCATAAGTCCAAATTTCTTAGTAGACTCTTGGTGAGATGATTTTCTGCATCACTGTTGTGTCTCAGTCATTCCTGATAGATCGTGCCGGCAGAAAGAAGCTGATGGGCTATGGCTATCTACTGATGGGGGTCACCATGTGTTTACTTACTGTCATGCTGTCCATCAAGGTAAATACAGTCGGACACTGCACAGCTCCTCCCCGCTGTCCCATAGAGGAGCAATTCTAATGTTTGTCTCTTTATACAGGATCTGAATGCATGGATCCCCTATGTGAACATCGGCCTGATCTTTTGTGTCATTTGCATTTATGGGCTTGGGCCTTGTGAGTTTTTTGTCCACCTACAATGAGCACAAATTTATCTCAGATAGTGATAATCTGAATTTGATCGAGCTTTTATCGTCTCCATATTTTATTTCAGCCGGAGTGTCTATGGCTCTCCCTGCTGACCTTTTCTTACAAGCCTGGCGACCTTCTGCTTATGTGATCAGTGGGACCATCAACTGGCTCGGCATGTTTGTTGTTGCGATGTTGTTCGGCTATGTAGTGGTGAGAGACACACTGTGCATGTACTGTTATATATCTCCACCTTTATGTCTGTAATTATGTAACACAATTTTTTTTTTGTGTGTCCCTACGCAGGATTTACTCGGGCAATTCTGCTTCCTGATTTTTGTGGCTTACTCCATTTTCAGTTCAGCATTTATGATATATTTTGTCCCAGAAACGAAAGGAAAGACGATGGTGGAGATTATGGGGGACTTTGACAAGCTTAATTACAAGAACAAGGGAGCTGACATTGAAAAGACAGATGTTACTCATGAAACTCAGTTTTAATTTTTTTGGTATCTTTTGTTTTCATGAACTAAACATACAACCATTCCATTACTTTTATGTAATTTTATGCAAATAAAGATATTTATTTTTTAAGGTGAATTTTGAAATCAGATGGTATACACAAAGTGCTCACTTTAAAAATATGGATTTTGTAAATATATCATATTAATATCATATAATATCAAATTAATGTCGACTTTACCTTGAATAGGTAGAACTTTAGTAGCGCTTAAAATGGCACTTACTTTTAGCACTTTGTAGTTTGGCTTTCTTGAAGAAATTGTATTTTTTTTATTCTTGTTGTTCTGGGTTTTGTACCCTCATGGTTGAAATGCACTTATTGTAAGTCGCTTTGGATAAAAGCGTCAGCTAAATGAAATGTAATGTAATTTGAATACCGACTCTGGTTTTCTGGTTATTCATCACAATGTTATATAAGGTATTTGTAGATAATTTTGTGTTCTGACTGCTCTCCTGGCAATTCAAGTTCAAGGGTTTCCTGTTAAGATCTTTAATTTGAAATGGGTATCTAATCTATCACTGTATGGGACATTATTATTGTGTCAGCTTGTTATTTTGACTGACATAAACTAAAGGCCGTCGCTATCATGGTGTTTAGAGAGGTTTGAAGCCAGACGTGACCTCAAGTGGACGAGCTGAAGAGGAGCGAGTGCTGGGTCTCACTCTATCTGATTGGGAACCCGAGGACACTACGCCCTGCCTAACAACAGCAGAAACCTGACTGCACCACAGGCCTGTCAATCAATCATACATGGCCACAAAAATAATTGTTTTTGAGAATCTTGGACGTGTGGGGGAAAATGTATTTACTTTATATTTCACATGAGAAGTTGGAGTCTATGGAACCAGAGACTTTTTGAACCAACCCCTAGAGACCCTCGGTGGTATTGCAGCTTTGGGCACTTCCAAAAAGGCCTTATTTTCCAGACAAAAAAGCTACGTCGACTTTTATATTCAATCTATGCTTTATTCTAAAGAGAGGTTAGAATACACTATTTCTTCTTCCTGTCATGCTAGACTGAGGGCAGACTGGACGCTACAGTGACTCACTATCGCCTGTTAAGGTGTGGGATAGTGTTACCGGACGAGCCGGGCCGGGGCTAGCTGGTTAGCTAACTTCAGTGTTAGATCTCTGCAACACAATACACAGACGTCTTTCACATGACATCAAAATTGTGGTTTCTTCATATTCTGTAGATAATTATAGTTAATCTATAAATGTTACAAAGTGCAGAAAGACCACGGCTCCACCTGGCTGAATCTGTGCTAAGGTGCAGGAACCATCAATAGGCGCAAACTGAGACAGCCTCTCACCGAGATCCGAGCAGTATTTCATTTTATTCTAAGCTTTCCGTCTGTCAAAAATGAAGTGAAATACTGCATGGAGCTAAGGTGAAGGAACGATGGAGAATTTAAAAACACTGTGTGGCTATCTCCTCTGCCTTGAGTGTTTGAAGGTAAAATTCTTGCTGACTGATCAAACTAAATATGCTGAAACCTTATCATTTAAATGTATCTGCAGTCAAAGGTGATAATGTGTCACGTAGTAGAATATAAGGTGTATTTTATTTATAGTCAACAATGTCAATAATCTTGCCACCTTTAGCAAATAGCTATATCCACTCCAATTATTACCATAACAGTATTCAATAGTCCCATCCCGGAAAGAAAGAGTCAGCCAAACTCTTCACAAGAAACCAAATGAGCGTTGCTGGGACCACGTAGCAGCCCTGCCGAATCCACTCGTGTAGGTGTTTAAAATGTAGCGGCCCGTCATAAGGGTAGCCGGGCTGCTGCAATAGACCCGTTTTAGAGAGTAACACCCTCCTCTCCTTCGCGCAGGCAGACATGGACATAAGGGGTTATACTGCTGTATACATAAACCAGAAGGTGGATTTATTCTTTCACTATCTACCAGGAAAAATTACAAGACAAATGTTAGGTGCTTTTCAGTTGCAATTTATTTGACGCTCATCTCTGTCCCAATAAGAGAGACGAGTCTCAATAACGGAGTACAAAAACAAATATCTATAGAAAAGTAAGCTTATATTGAAATATGTCCAAAGACGTAATAACAAAACATGTAGCTCACATGTTTTAAGAGCAATCTTGTTGAGTACGATGATAAAATACCAAGTTAACATATTGTACATTTTGTGTTTTTATACAAAAGTGTCAATGCAAGTCACTCTGTACAATTCTTAACCTTTAGAAAAGAGGACCTTTTTTAATCCACTGCTGTGCACAATCAGTATTTGGAAGGCACTTTGCAACAGACCAAAAGCAGAAAGCAAAACATTTACGCCTAAATAATTCATGAAATAATTCACCTTTTACATTTGAGTACCAACGGGACTGAAACAAATCATACAACCCAGTGAAGAGAGAGAGAGAGAGAGAGAGAGAGAGAGAGAGAGAGAGAGAGAGAGAGAGAGAAAAAAGCTCATCCTTTTCTTACAGAAACTTCCACTTGTCTTCAAATAGGAATAATAACAACACAACCCTTAATACCTTTTAAGGAGTAAATACTAGTGCAGAGTGGATCAAAAAAGGGAAAAGAAAATCTTGGTCAAAGACGTGAGTCGTGCAGCTGGCAGTGTGAGCCCTACCAGAGCACAGTGATAGTACAGTGAGCAGTGAAACCGTTACTGCCACCAACCAGTGATCGACATTCAGTCCCCAGCTCAGCTCGCATGCCACAACATGTAGTTTACACTTCAAATGGCCATAACTTAACATCCCTCCACATAACAGACGAGGGTGTGGGGGGGGGGGGAATCTTTATATGTACAGGACCACCACTGACAAACACTGATCATATTGGTTGGTTCATATATATTTATATATATTTATAGAGTGTGTATATGGAAGGTATATACACTTGTTACAATCACAATATAACCATAAATAATATAGGAATGTACTGAATTTAACAGACTAAATTACTCACAAATAATAATTAAACAGAAAGCAGGAAACAGAGATCAAACACGGAAACGGACACACACAAAAAAAACAAAAAAACTTTCTCTCGCACGCACACAAACACACGCAAGCGTGCAGACACACACCGCCAGCCCCTTCGCTGTTGGACTGAGCCTGATTTGCATCATGATACATGTTTTACAACACAAACAAAACACCAGCATAAGAGAAATATGTAGATAATATGTTAATGTGTGAGTTGTGTGACAGGTCCATATGATATCACATAATTACAGTTTGCATGGAGTACTTTGCAACTGTACTAATACAACTTTGTGTAGCTCTGTTCTCACAAATGGTTTGAAGCCAACTACCTGTGATTGGTCTTTTTTTCCCCGTTTCAGTTATTGAAGAGGAAATAAGAGGACATCATGATTGTGAAAGAGAGTGAGTTTGGATTTGTCATTATTTAAACTAAATCTGAATTTAAGCTGTAACAAATAGTTATATCTGCAACAATTTTGAAGATTGATGGATAGTTTGGGTAATTTTTCTGCAAAAATGCAAAATCATTGTCTGGTTTCAGATTCTCAAGTTTACTGCATTTATTTTTTAATGTGTGACAGTTTACTCAATATCTTTGGGTTTAGATCCGTTCGTTCGACAAATAAAGCAAACTTAAGACATTGCTGTGGGCTCTAAGAAACTGAATAGCATTTTTAACATTTTACAAACAAAAACTCATCATGAAACAACAGGCAGATTAATCAATAATGAAAATAACAATTAATTGCAGCTCTAAACAAACTAAACTGTCCTTTGTAATGTAAATTGATCTATGAAACACATTTTATTATTATTGTAACCAATATATTGGGTTATTTAGGATGCGAAAACAATTGAGAATCACAGTTCAGGTGAAATTTAGCAAAGTAGAAGTGTGAACGTGAGGCTCCCACTGTGTATCAGTATGAGGGAACTATTCAAACCGTTTTTCGTTTAATCACAGGACTGTTTAGGATTCAACACATTTGCACTGCAAGACACCCGAAAAAGGTAGCTTGCACTTTAATGGAGCCACCATTTGGTGCAAACACGAGACATGCCAACAACACAAGAAACTCTGAGAGGAGGGGGAAGAGCAACATGTGAACTGCAGGTGATGAAGGTGAAGGAACGATGGAGAATTAAAGAATGCTGTACTACGTTTTACGTTTTTTTTTTTTTTAGCCCAGAGGCTGATGGATCAAGGTGTGAATCCTTCTCCTACCCTCCAAGTCTGTTGCACAACACACACATAACAAACACACATCTCCATTTGACATAATTTAGAGTGAAAAATAATCAAAGTGAGCCATTCACATGATTTTTGTTTGACAATTTAAGAAAAAAAAAAAAAAAAAAAAAAAAAAAACTGTACACAAAATTGTGGGCATGAATAAGTTAATAAAATATAATCTACATTTCTCAAAATATATACTGAAAATATACCTGACCTTGGTCCCTGTTTCATGTACACAACTGACTTAACACCAAACAAACACGACTGGGAAACTTGTAACGGGGAAACTAAGCTCAGTCCTAACAAGCTCAGAGCACGTTTCAAGACAAGAGTTTACGTCCAAATTTATCCAGACTCATTAAAAACCCCATTTAATTTCAAAAGCATTCCTGTACTAATTGTAGATCGTGATGACGCATGGCTTTTTTCTCCTTACTTCTGCAATTTTTCCTATGAAAAACTAATTTTCGAAAATAATCAGATCAAAAAAAAATAATAAGAAAGGCTTTTTAAAAAAGTGCTTCTACCTATAATCCTGCCAACAGTTTTTCAATGACGTCCATGACAGCTACCAGTGCCACTCAGTGGCAAGAAAACTGACATTTTCTGCATGAAGCTGGAAAAAAAAAAAGAAGCTTAATAATCAATGTGTCGTGAAAAGTGCTGAGAGCCTGTTGGGAATGTTGTTTCTTTAACAAATAACAGGTTAAATAGAGTAAACCTGCTGTCAAAACTGACGCCAATTTAAACCGCTGTCCTTAAAAAAAGCAAATCCTCTTTTAAAGAAGGTAATAAATAGAGAATTTAGCCCTCTTGTTGCTCTGAGGTAAAGACATCTGTTAACAGCCTTGAGAGGAACGAGGAACATGAAGCATTAAAAATCATTGTAATGGCCAAGGTTCATTTTAACAACTACACCAGAGCAGTTTAATTGGGCAAAACGACAACAATTACTTGTTTTGAGTATTCAGTAAATAATTCATCTTTCAAGAAAAAAAAAAAAATGGTGCAGCTGAGAAACCTCAATTACACACAAGTTAAAAAAAAAAAAAAAAAAACAGCTGAAAGAAACAGAACTTCAACAGATCCATGTTGGAAATAAAACCTTCATGTAACTTCTTTATAAGGAAAATTTCAAAAACGAAAACACCCTTTTCATACTTTGAAAAAGTAGAAAAAGTAGGAATTTTATGGCAGTCTTTTGACAAAAATATTGGATTCACATTAGGCAATGTGACGAACAGAAGAAGTCTTGAGGCAAAGTTATTCCCAAATACACAGCGTCTTCTGTGGGCAACCCGGCTTTGTCCTATAAACCAGAGGCTTTGCTAAAGGCTTGTAAAGCCTCTAGCAAAAAATGTCACTTCCCTCCAAAGTCAATTCCACTTTGACCCGCCTCAGCGTCCACCAATGAAGAGGCGAAAGCGGACTGCACTATCTGAAAGCCAAAGGACTCGAGCAGAGACATGTTTTGTTGAGGGGAGAATGGAGAGGAGAGGGAGGGGGCCATCTCATTTAAGCCAGACCCTGAAACCCCCTGGGCCTTCTGGGCTTTGTGAACTCTGTGCTGGTGCTTGTTGAGGTAGGACTTGGTGCGGAAGGCCTGACCACAGATCCCGCAGGTAAACTTCTTCTCGGGGTCCGTCTTGGCTTTAGATCCCTCTGGGGAGGCCAAGGCCTCCGCGGAGGCCCCATTACAGGCTAAAGAGGGCATCTCGAGCTCCGGTACGTCTGGTTTGTGGGGAGATTTGAGCTCACCACCGTTGGACAATTCTCCAAACGAAGGATCCGATTCATCTGCTTCAAGATGGGGACATTTCCCAGCATTTTCCTGCCCGTCTGAGGTAAACACATCATGGATAGGAAGAGGGGAGTGAGGCAGAGAGAGGAAAATGGGAGAAAAGAGAGGCATAAATTAGGAGAAATAGATGATAAATCAGGATTTGTCAAATATAACTTCTAGATTCCGGTGGCTGGCTGGCACCTGCAAAAACATCAGTTAAACTTCAGGCGTTAAGTGAGAAAGC
Source organism: Brachyistius frenatus (assembly GCF_029030835.1). NCBI lineage: Eukaryota > Metazoa > Chordata > Actinopteri > Embiotocidae > Brachyistius > Brachyistius frenatus. The sequence continues at coordinate 190,375 of NW_027210609.1, read as the reverse complement.
ACCAAACTGACAACTGATTTAAGAAATCACAAACTAAATACAGTTTTATAAAGAGAGACTTCCTTCAAAAATGTGGCTACAGCATTTAACCATACAGTAATCTAGCTCAGTCCATTTGCCCAGTGTCTTCTGTGCTCATCCAACCAGTAGGCCATGCTTGCACCATGCCCCCACCCGCCCCTCCTGCTGGACTGTACTGACCTGCGACAGGCCCATGGACGGGGAAGCCAGGCACCCCGCCAGAGCGACACTCCCAGAAATATGGAGCCCCACCTGGCTTCCCCATGGGCAGCTCAGGCTGCAAGCAGAGGCTTGAATGGCCAGGCTGGGGGAGAACTGGGTGTCCAGAGAGCCCATGAAAGCGACCCTCTGCCTCAGACGAGGTGAGAAGCAGCTGGCGACTGGCGCACAGGTCTACACAACACCCGGCCAGGGAGAAAGGAAGGGGGAGGGACAGACACAAAAGGCCGGCGGAAACCATATGGACACAGTTACCTTCACGTCATCACTAGTATTTGAAACACAGTATACTAGACAGGTATAGTAGTAGGAATAAGTCCATGCTGGGTGCCTTGCATCACTAAAGCTTTCAGCGATGAATGGAGTAACGTTCCTCTTATTCCCTTCTATAATCCCTGAACACTGGGATTATAAAATCTAAATGGTTATTGAAATAATTCTCCAAAAAAGATGATGTTTGGGAAAAACAAATCGGATGTGAATCATCCACTGGCTAATAAGCATCTTTTAACAGATCAAATTATATAAATGATGCGAGTACAGTTCTTTCTCAGAGTGGATACAGTGATCTGTTAAACACAGGTGTGATTAACAACATTAAAAGTGACTACATTTATTGCATCTGCAACAAGGCAGGACCCTGCTGTTGCATGCTGGCTCACCGAAACCGCTAAATAAACTGAGCCATCATTAATATAGTTAGTTACACCTGTGATATCCTGGTGTTGCATGTCAGAATATCCTTGACTGCATATAACAAAGACTGATGACCACACACGACCTATTTGTCTCACAAATGGCATGACACTAAATGAAGACTTCGGTGAAAACTGCAGTAAATATAGTGACAGTACACATTTCTGTCTATGGCCATTTACGAAGGCTTTTTTCTCCTCATTTATATGATGCGCTTGGTTTGAATGTTTTCATTAAACCAAAAAACATAAAACCACTTCATGTCAAGTAGAGCCTACACAAATTGTATCATTCAAATATCCTTGTCATCCTTATGTGGCAGTTATTGGCTTTACAGAAATCTGTCGTCAAAAAGACTTTGTCAGCATCACTTTGCTTATTAGTAAGGTTCACTAATATTCTTACAACTTTGGCAAACAAGTCGAGAATTAAAACAAACTCGCATAAAGCGTAACATAAATGAGCAAATTAGAAAAGTCTGCAAAAGGACACGCATGATGAAGTCCACTATTCATTGGACCAAATTTGAGAAGCTACAGTATACCTGCGATCCAATGCACTCCGTGACATATTGTTCTTGTCACAGACATGACAGAGGCGGAAACTGATTTTAACATTTTATAATTGGTTTCATCTTAAAAGAAATATACTTTCTCCTAATAAGCTTATCAAGTCTCCTCTTGCCAAAGAAACCATTTTTTTCCGCCTGTACAGACTAATATATACACATATTTTCAGCAATAAAAGATGATACAAAGTCTGCAAAAGTTTTTACAAATGCCAAATAAAATGAAATAATACCCTCCCATTGTTCCATAGATTTTAATTTGACTTTAGCTTGCCACACTTCATGTCTTTAACAAAATACCATCTGTAAGGCTACTTAAATGGGCTAATCAAACTGTTGTCAGTACTTCTCACGTAATCAATGATTTTGATACCTCTGTTATCAGGCAGTTACAAAAACAAATGAACAGTGGAAAGCCTTTTCTTCCGTATTATTTTTTACAAATTGTGGTAGTGGCTCACAGTTCACTGTGCACTGTCTCCATGCTACTGTTTTTTCCACAGAAATGGCACCACTACAAAAGTATCAATGAATCCAGGGCAAATGGAGCACACATCAGGGCGGTCATGCAACACTGTGCACGGTTCAACAACTGCTGATGAATCCAGCCAAGCACAGACGGACGCTGTTAACCGTACGGCCAAGGCCATGCTGGACAGACACACACACATACAAACAAAAGCAAACGTGACTGAGCACTCCAATGTCTCACGGCCATGGGTTAAAATGGTCAGCTACGAAGTCAGGACAACTTAAATGTCTTCAGTTACTGCATGTGACCGTAGGAATGCAAAATGTGGCCATTCTTCCAGGTACTCAATTTCCAGCCTCATGAATAGTTAAGTATTCAATTTAAGTAACAACATTGTGATTTTGTGGCACAGACGTAAATAGTAGCAGGTGTCTTTGTATTTGTCAAAGCACAAATAAAGTCAAGATTTCAACTGTAGTTTCAAGTCTAGCCAAATGTATGCGAGTTAATGAGTTATCTGCCGAGTGGCGTGTATTTATTTTGTAGTAACAGATGCACTGCTCTAAGCTGAAGCAGTGTCCCGCGGCCTTTTCTACCATCCTGTCCTTTGAGTCGGTGAAACTGCAGTGAGCATGCTATATAACATACACTTTCCCAAATCTTAATGTGACCTTCTACTGAAAGAAACTGACCAACTGCTGAATCATGGGCTACTAAAGCTGCAATTCATAATAAAATTGGTGTCACAGAAAGAGATGTGTTCCAGAAAAATTTCCTCAAAGAGGTGTGCAATACTTGGCAAATGAAGTTGGAACAATAAATGTTTCAGCAAAAAGCCTGGAAGCAGGAATTGATGTACGCTGGTGTTTATAACACACAGAGAAGCGGCAGCATGTTTCTCCAAAAAGCAGCAGAGCAAATGAAAGCCAGAAACATGAGCGTTGGGGATGGAGCGGGCGGCTGCTTGCCTTCCACTGAGCACTGGCGTCCCATGTGGTAAGGGTTGCCGTTGTGCATCTGCAGTTCCCCCCTTGGCTCAGGGAAGGTGTGCATTGTGGCAGAAGGGGGCAGTGGAGAGCCATGGTGTGTCTTTATATGCACCTTAAGGTAGGATGCAGTGGAGAAACCTGGGACCAGAAGAACAAAGAACAAGGCAGTTGCTTGACACACTCGAAGCCTTGGCTCTGAGAGGAGCACCCTGGAATAAAGACAGGCCATCTGATATGGATCAAAAACCCATAAATTGGTTTGACTGGCGTAACTCTGGACATCGTATAGTGAATTGAGACACAATTAATACCCATGTTTTAAAGCTGTTACCTCTCAACAGTGTAGAAACAGTCGTGAGTGAACATGGCTGTGACGCGTATAAATAAACGTCGAATGACAGACAAGCCCGCAGGAGAAGAGCTCAGCTTTGAGGTAATTTTGATGTAGGCGCAAAAGTCAACACTATTGCGGGATCATGTGAAGCACCCTGGTCCACAAAAGATGTATTTCCTTTACACAATCGTTTTCTGAGTGTCACAAACACTGAAAAATATCTTGAAGACTTGTCATTGGACAAAATGATGAAATTCAGAGTCAGTGAATTATTTCATTTAGCCAACAGGAGGTCAACCAGCTCAGACAGCAGAGTCTCTAACACGCATGTTCAGCCCATTGACTGTATGTAAAATGGGACATAGCCTCCAGATCTGAAAAATGAGGCCAATGCGGAAGTGTTTTAAACTGCAATACCACCAAGCGCAGCTAGAGGTTGGCTCCAAAAAAAATGCAGGTTCCCACAGACGTCTCTCGTGAAATTCTCAGTCAAAATTGTTTTTCCATAGGTTTCCTGCAAGTCATTCGTTAAATTTACTTTTTCAGATTAGTGTTCTGGTCGTCCATCTGAAAATGATCCCATCAGTAATTATAAAAACAAGCTTCAAAAAGCCATGGGTTTTTTTTGGGGGGGGGGGGGGGCGTGTCTGTTTGATTGACAGGTCGGTGCTGCAGTCAGGTTATGGCTATCGGTGGGTATAGTGTAGTAGGTTGGGTTAGGTTAGGTAGTTACTTTATTAATCCCCGAGGGGAAATTTTTTCGCTACAGCAGCATACAGGAAGCAATAGATAATAATAGAATAATAGAAAGCAATAAAATAGCAGTAAATATTGTAGTAGTATTGCCGGAGGTCCAATCAGATCGAGCCAGATCCCTCGCTCTCTCCCCCCCAGCTCGCCCATATATGGTCACTACTGGCTCCAAACTACCTGGGACTAGCAAGATGGCGCCGGCCAAATTTCCGAACTCGAGGCTTCAAAACGGCCGCTCGCAAACCAATGGGGGACGTGACCGCTGGTTGCCGCATAGTTCAGCCAAACTCGGGACTCCTGAGAGTGTTCTCTCTGAGCCCAAAACAGGCCAAACCTTTTTCAGCCTCTGGGACCAAGACTTTAAGTACAAGTTAAAAAGCCCAACTTTGCTCGGGTATATTTGACACATTCAGGACTTGCACATATTCTCAACTTAAGACAAAACATTCCCACATATTTGTGTAACTTCTCAATGCAACTGGCATAAAACAACTTGAATTAGACTGAACTTTGTGCGGCAGCACAATGTGATGTCATTTGGTGGTGGGCTTTGAGGAGTAATTTTGCACCCGTGTAGTGGAATTAATCTTCACAATGTAAAACTGGGGAGATAAGAGATCATATTTTTTGGCACATGCACTTTCACGTATCCGAGGGGTCAACACACTGCATCACGAGATGACATTGATCAGCTTCGTCCCACCAATCAGTATAAGCACTGAAATTTGGACAGTCTATTGTAATAACAGGATGTTAGAGGAACGTTTTATTGTTTTGAACCGGGTCACAATTCAACATTAGAAATATCACAAGATTTAAAAGTATATCTAATGGCTAATGCACCTCAAACCGTAACTCTAGACGTCATAACTCAAGACATTAAAAGCTGGACATCGTGTCCAGCTCTTATTTTCTGAACGACCACACCGTCCTCTCTGTTGTCAGAAAATGTGGGGCTGAGGAGTTTGTGTGACATGTGAAGATTTTTTTACATGAAGGAATTACCTTTGTTGCAAATGCCACAGTAGTTATGAGTTCCTTCACTGTGTTTCTTGAGGTGGTCCGTCATGTAGGCCGCTCGCAGGAACTTGCCACAAACCTTGCAGGGGATTTTGTCCTCATGGCATGCAAGGTGGGACCGGAGGCGATCTCTTGTCGCAAAAGAGGCATTACAAATCTGAAATACAGAAATCAACATGTTAACGCCTCTCCCACATATTACTGCTTCAAACCCTCTATGATATATTAAACAGATAACTGGAGGAATAAAATTACCTGGCACTTGTGGGGTCTCTCTGTTGTGTGTACTTGTTTGATATGTCCATTCAGGTGGTCTGGTCTGGAAAAAAAAAAAAAAAAGGGGGGAAAGAAAAAGAAGAAAAAAGAAAAGAGTTTGAGTATGTCCATGTATGAATCTGCCTTTTCTTACCTTCAGCATCCCTCAACTGTATGGAAATCTGTATCCTGTCACTGAAATCTTTGTTGTGCAGGCCCCTGATTGTGTTGGCGTTGCTTCGGTATTTACTGAACAATACCAACGATACCAAAATGTCCCTTCAATCACCAAAACAGCTTCAATAAAAGAAAGAATAGCCCATCATTAAGGATTAGTCATTCTATTAATCATTTTGCGGATCGAATAATTGTTACATGTCATACAAAACAGGCCTAATATTTGCTGGTTGCAGCTTCTCTCTGTTGTGGAGGTTGACTTTCTTTTCTTTGTCTGATTTAAGACAACTTAATTATAATATATTCGAATCTATTTGAGGAACAATGCAAACATTACATGACATGAGTCAGGGGTTTTAGTAAATCGTGATAAGCATTTTTTTTTTCCTATTTTCTAACAAGTTGCGATACATCAAGAAAAATAACCAATGAAAATCATCACTAGTTGCAGCCCTAAAAGAGCCATGGTTAATGTTGGGAGTACTTGCATGAATGTAACCTTAAAAATCACAAAAGGAATCCTGTTCCAATTGAAACCGTTCGTGCACAGACGTCTCAAGATGATGTCCTCTCCCAGTGTGGAAACAGGAAAACGGTTTCCAACCAAGCGCAGGTGAGATACATGAATTACCACAATGGAGCCTCAGTAAAAGGGGTAAGAAACACCAGAAGCTTCACGAGACAATATAATCACGATATAGTATTGCGATTAGCTGCCAATCGCAATAGCATATATTGTGATATATTCCTTTTTTTCCAACTGCAAATCATGTCCCCAAAGAAAAACATTTGTTTCATCTAGTGAATTTTTATTGCAGCAAAATGGGATTGTCAAAAAGACAGACTGACCAACACGGTCCTAAAAATCCCTTTAATAATGTTATATACGCATGATAGACATTTATATCGACACAAAAATATTGGTGTCCATGTGTCAGTACAGTATTGCCATCATAATATCGCAATACTATGCTGTATTGATTTTTTTCCCTCCTCATTACAGAATAATTACATTTGTTTTTATCCTTGTGTTGTCGTAAATTTTGAGCAATCTCTGGCAGAAGAATTTCTTTTGGGATTAATAAAGCGGCATCTTATTTTATTTTGAAGTTTAAAAGGAACACTGAACACATGTAAAATAAGGCAAAATGGGCTTTTCCACTGCAGACATTTTGACTTGGCATAGTAGTCCACAGCACAAGTGTTACTTATATTACTAACGGATGACACTACTCTATTAAAATGCTCCAACAAGTCATAATAGTGAGCTAGCATTCATAACTTATGAACCCCTAAAACCAAAGCAACTAAATAAAAGCCTGTCTCCTATGAAAAAAAAAAAAGATATTAATACACCCAAAAAAAAAAAAAAAAAGTCAGTGAGAACTCATCAGTAATAAGAGCTACTAAAGATACTAAACCCCCAAAACACACTTTCCTTAATATCGTTTCTCTTAAACTTAAGGCTCCTTAAGGGAACTCCACCAGCACAAATCCTTTCACTCTCATTTTGGTAAAAGGCTTTGCCTCAAACTTTCACCCTACGCCTCACCAGATTTATGAACTGACCGTTTCTATTTATCACCGGTGCCATATTTCAACCTCCACGGCAGCAGGTGGAGACAGTGAGTTAGAAACACGGCCGGAGGACACTGAGCCTGTTCAACTGGTTTGTGTGGGTTTAAGTGAACATTACAGTGGTGGCAAGTAGAACAGTTGTTCAGCCACACACACACACACACACACTAGATTTCTCAATAAGAGTTGATGGGGCAGGGAAGGAAGGGCTCACGGAAAGCAAGCTTCTTAAAATGTGTGAGAAACACCGAGACCCCACCAACTCTGTACTGTTGTCTGTTAATGCAACCAATGTCCTTAATCTGTGGGCTCGATCCTAAAAAAAAACCAACAACAACAAGCTGCTGGTTATAAAGCTGCAGACTGCAAAATGTGTCTGTGCATTTGCCAAGCTGATTTCTTTATTTCTGAACAGGGACAGCAGCAGCAGCAGGCCTTGCTTTGTTTTGTGTATCTGAATGCTCACTTGATACCTGCAGTTACTCTCTTTCAGGTGCATCTCGTATGCAGATAAACTGTTGCATCTGTAAACAAAGTAAGGAGACCTACTTCTTTTTTTTTTTGGGGGGGGGGGGTGATCGGGAAATCGACATATCCCAGACATGTTTACACCTTTCTACAAACACATCGCAGACGGTCAGCGGACATGCAAGTTTGAACTCACCTTGAAAAACCTTTACCGCAGCTTTGGCACACGTAAGGTTTGCCGACTGAGCCGTCGTGAGACCGCACATGGTACGACATCCTGTCTTTGCGTTTGAACCGGAGCCCGCACACATGGCACGCGTACGGCTTCTCCCCGGAGTGGGAGAGCTTGTGTCGGTTCAGGTGGTACACGTCGCGGAAAACTTTCCCGCAAATGTCACAGCCGACATGCCGCCTGGTCCTCTCCCTTTTACGGCCGTTGTCCAGCGTCAGTCCCCCGTGTGACTGCACGCCGTTTTCCAGCAGACCAGGCTGGGAGAGTAAAGGAGCCGACAGGCTGTCGCCGGCGTTGTTTACGCCTCCGGTGGAGGCTCCGTGCTGCGCTTCGTGGTTCTTCAAGCGGGAAGCCTCCGTGAAAGCTTTGCCGCAGGTGTTGCACGGAAACAGCCCGTTGTCTTTCTGGGAGCTGTGGTTGAAGTGCACAGCCTCCACGACTCCGACGGCTTTCTTCGGTCTCCCCCTGCCTCTTTTGGACTCCGGGGAGCCAGCGTCGTGATGAAACGTGGTGCCCGGTATTTCCGTCGACGGGGAGACGGGCGGTCCGTCGACGGGCTCCAACAGCGGCACCGACGACTCGCCGCCGTCCTCCAGCATGATGGCAGCGGTGTCTTCACCCACATCCGCATGCATCTGCGCGCTGTTAGCGAAGCTCTGGCCGTTCACCAGCATCCCCGTCCCGTTCACCAGACTCTGCTGAGCCCCCGGGAAACCCAGCTCCGCGGCCGCCGCGGCCTGGAAAAGACTGGCGTCTCCTCCCCGAGAGGTCGGGACGAGGATCTGCACGTTGGACTGTTTGATCACCTCCTGACATATCTCGATGACGGAGCGCATCAGCAGGAACTTGGCGGCCGTCATCAACTCCGGGAAGCACTCCAGCCGCACCACGATCCTGGAGGTGTAGGCGAAGTCCAGGATGTCTTTAAAAACTTTGGGGCTGATCGTGTGCATCTCCAGCTCCTTGGCGTCGCCGTCGCCCTCCGGCTGACGGCTGAATACCGACTCGAAGTACTCGCTGCACGCGGCCAGCACCGCTTTGTGAGCGGGGAAGCTCTCCTCGCCGACGCGTAAAAGCACATCGCAGAACCTGCCTCCATCTTTCCTCTGAACGTTGAGGTTGTGTAGCATCTCCGCACTGTGCTTGCTCACCTGGTAGGTGTACGAAGAAGTCCAAGACGGCTCCGCTACTTTCTCCATGCCGAATTCATCCAATAACAATGGTTGGTAAGCGACCGCGGTCGGAGAAACGATTTGACGATGTGGATTAATTTCGTTCGACTGGAAAGCAGCTAGCTACCAAAAAAATACAAACCCAACGCCAAGCCGCCCCTCCCGTCGTTTTAGCATCTAAACGTTAGCGGTAGCAGCAGAGGAAAAAAAAAATGGCAGCCCCCCAGCTTCCTGTGAACTTTGACCCTACTTTTCTTCAAGGGGTGGGGGTCGCGCTTGTTTGGTTAAAAAAAAAAAAAAAAAAAAAAAAAAAAAAAAATTCTTTACGCTTCCGTAGTGAATACGTTTCATTTATGGTTCTCTGGTTGTAACAGCGGTCACTTCAGAGTGGAGCCCCGGCACCGCGGGGGTCTCTCGTGTCTTTTACGCCTGAACAACGCAGGTCTCTTCCTGCTTGGTTGTCTGTAAAAAAAAAAAAAAAAACAAAAAAAAAAACCACCCCTCCCCCAACCAAACCAACCACAAACCCGAGGGGGAAGAAAAAACAAACCTTTTCCTCTCCGAGCGCAGCCTGGAAGCCCATTTAAAACACACGCGATGCCTCATAATAAAACACGAGTCACCGTCAGGTAAACGCTGGCTTCACTACAAGACAATAAAAACAAAAACAAAATATCCCCGGGAAAGTATGAAACACCGAAATCAAGCGATGACGACGAACATATCGACTCCCGTAATCTGTGGAAATAACTGAAGGGCTGATTAGTTTGGAGAATTGGTTGTACATGTTTAGCATGATCTTTATGTTGTTCCGAGTGAAAATATATCATCAGTTCTTTTTCAAATATACAATCCCAAAGTGGGAAGACACTGAATGACAAATTGGGTCTACTCCTCTACAGGGGGCAGGTTATTAGTAACCTAATCTATTCCACCATCACCACCTACAAATGATCAAATTAAAATATAATTAGTAGAAAGTACAAAAAAAAAAAAGCCCATTTATTGGACCCGAACCTGACTAATACTGGATTTTTTTTTTTTAATACATAAGCATACCTTAAATGTGATTATTAAAGCTTTTGTGATCAATTTCAAAACATGTAAAGACAATATTTCTTAAAAACCCCAAACACATCTTTGATATTTATGCAATCATGTTTTGCCATTTATCCGGATGCCATAATATCTACAATAAATCAATATAAACAGTTAATCCACCTAGATGATTGATTGGTCTCTCGACACCCGAAGTGTTGAAGAAACTCCGGTAATTAGATGTATAAATCGGCACAACTAAAATATTCTGTCCCAATATTTTGGGTGACAGGAAAGAAGATGTAGGACAATTTTTTTTTTAGCAATTTTCAAGTTAGTCCATTAAGAGTAAATACATAAATCGCATTCACTAGTTTTGAATAGCTACAAGGTTCAGATTTACTCTCAAACCATTTAAAAAAAAAAAAAAATTAATAGGTAAACCTGTAAAATAAAATCTAATGTGATCCAAGACAAATTATAAAGCCTTCAATGCAGTTTTGTTGATACCAAGAGTCAACTATGTTATAAATGGGATTGTAGTTAGTGGTTCTGTGCTGCATTATCTCTTCATAATTTACTCCACGTGTGTACGTACATGCAAAACAGGTAGGCAAAAAATTATACACATTTCAGTCTAATACAGTCCAGAATAACACCACCACAAAGTATGACCTCATCATTAACATAGTTGAAATAACACCTGAAATAACAGTTAGGCTTTCATAAGCTTGGCAGAGGTCAAATTTAAAGCCAACTAGGTGTCTCGTTACCGTGTGAAATTGTACAGGTGTACCTTAATAAAGTGTCAGGAGTACGCATTCACCCACTGAGCTCAAACCAGCAATAAATAGAGAAAACAAAATCATTTAGAAAAAAAAAACAATTAAAGCTTTTCACTCAAGATTTTATTTATTAACTCTATCTGTGCTTTTTATAACTTAATAGCACACAAAAAGAAACTGAATCCCAACCACCCTCAAAAATGACTGTGTGAGCAGTGCTGCCCCCCTTGTGACAGGTAGGATTGGAGAGGATACAGTTAAAAGGAAAAAAAACAAAAACAAAAAGGCACAACCAGCTCTCTGTATCCCCTGGAGGCGTCTTGAAATACTCCATTTCTACAGAAAAGGGCCACTAGCCCATGCCACAAAGGAAAGGTGGAAGTATGCACTAAAGTTACTCATCAACCCAACAATTCCCACCAACAGTGGCCCTCTCAGTGTAGTTCAGGGGAAAATTAAAGGTGGACACGACAAAGGAATGCTACCAGCTCTTGGTGACTTTGTCTCTCGCAGTTTTCAGTTTAACTGCAGGATTGTTTCACACTTCCCCTTACCAAGAAAAACACCATAGCTATATACACAGAATAAGATTCTTCCCACGGTCTGTACAATTGGGCCTATACATTATTTACTGTGCAGAGTCTAATACAAAAAACAAATAATAAAAAAAAAAACAACAAAGATCACTCAGCTGGCAATACATTTCTCCATCACTCATCTCTTCAAAAGCAGTGACTTCAAGGTTTAAGACGAAGCATGGTATGGTTAGGATGTCCCGTTCTGTGCACTGTCTTTCAAACTAAAGTTCACATTTTCATGGTAATGAGGAGGTGGAGATGGGCAAAAGGGGGGGAAAAAAAAAAAATCTCACTTTCCAGCACATTGTTTTTTGGTTCTTATGGCCGGAACTCCAATTCATCTACACTTATGACCTTGGCCGGCATGGAGGGCAGCGGCTGCTCTAGCACGTCTGATCCAAACCACTTGGAGAGGCCTAGAGGGGGGCTGGCCTCGTGTCGCTGGGAGCCATTTGTCCGGTGGGGGCCTTGGCTCTGTGACTGACTGGGATGCACTGCAAGATAAGACAAAATAATGTAATCCGATTGCTGACACAAATACCATATTATAAAGATATATGATATATTATGTTCAAGCACAGTACAATAGTTTCTGATCAGTGCTTGGCACTTTGTACAGTTTGAAAACTGAAAGCCTGTAAATTACAAAATACTTTCTTCATGCAGAATCACTTGAATATCTAAGAAGCAGAGTACTGACACGCCAAGTTGTAAACATTTAGATAATCCAAAACTACTGTAGAGACATAATGCTGCTGCTACCACATGCTCACACCGAGTCGTAATAGCTGACAATTTTTCCACTCACTTGGTCTTTGTTGCTGAAGTTGCTGCTGCATTACTGCTATCTGTATCTGAGTATTGGCTCTGGGAGGTAGAAGTGGATGACCTGTTGCACCAAGAGGGTACAGCGGTTGTCCCAGCAGAGCAGGAGGCAAGCCTTGAAGTTGTGCAAGGTCAACATGTGATGGAAATATACCTTGAAAGTACAATTCAAAAAAGTCCATCAGAAACTAATCTAGGTCAAAGCTGTAACATCAGGTCATTTACAAAAAGCTGTAACGGTTAAATATACAGGTTTGTACAAAAGATGAGAGTGTTTGGGGAAATAACACTAACCTGCTTGCACAAGGGCAGGTCCGAGCTGCTGGGGCTGGATACCCTGCGCCAGCATTCTTTGAACCATGTTAGGGTGGAGCTGAGGAGGAGGGCGCACCACGGGTACATGGGATAGCAGCGGTACCGGGTACATTGGTCGAGGAAAAGATGAGGAAGGTCCTGGAGGTATCATAGCGGCCGTATGATGTCCGGTGGAGCCAGATCTGAGACGCTCATGGTCCTTGCTATGCAAGGTCTGCGAGCCGGTCTTTACTCCCCCTGACTGGGCAACATTTCCATCCATTGCTTCCAGGTATAGCTTTGGGGAGCTGCTGCCTGTAAACGCAACCCACATTTTCAATATTATAGTACTGCATTACGTCAACTGAAAAAGGTCAAATCAAGTGGTTGTAGGTAAATAATTCCTTTGTACCTCCTTGAGAGTGTGCCGCCGCGTCCTCCTTGCTCTCGGAACGACTCGATGGTTCATCTCTGCTTTTCTCTTTAGTCGCATACATTTTGCGGATCACAGATGTTGGTGTAAATGACGGGGACAACTGCCATGTTAAAAAAAAAAAAAAAAAAAATACAACAAATTAATACTCCCAATAATGAGAAGTTAGTCTTTACTGAACTACTGAAAAACCAGTGTGGCGAGTAACATTTATGCTCACCATGCTGGTGACCGGATTTCCTGGAGAGTTTCTTCCAGCAGGTTGAGGTCCTGGGGAGCGATTAACACGCTGTGGCCTGTGGATCACACGCGCACACACACACGTGCCATATATAAGCAGCAACCACGTCACCTCGTCATCTTCGTTTATATGCATAAAATTAGTACACCGATGTTTGCAAATAGGTAGCAAAATAATTACCGTGGTTGTTAAGAGGAAAACTAATGGTTGTACTGCAATAACATGCAACAGACCAAGATACATTTACCATCATTCTAGTTGCTAAAACTAGCCGATAAAACCTGTAGTCCAATACAAATGTGTCCTTAATACTGTAGGATTTTAAGATTGCTGAATAAACAAGGAAGCATCAATCACATTTAACATGTATTATTTCATCATGAATATATCGAAAATGGGCAATATGAGAATAGAATTGAATAATAATAAAAAAAAATAAAAAAAGCTCAACACAAACCTGTTGCGAAAAGACATGTCCAGGGATTGTTTGTTGTAGCCTGACTGGAATGAGTGGTGGGCATGTAAAGCAAGGTCCTGCTGGAACGCCAGAGCTTCCAGGTCAGCCTGATTCACAGGCATAGAAAGCACCCTCATCTGGACGAACAATACACAGCAGATATCAGGACGTGTTACCTTTCTCAAACAAGTTGTACTGTATCATAAGCAAGTTATTGCATTATTGAAATTAAAAGCAAAACATTTTTTATTTATTTTACAGCTAGGTATTTGGGCTGTCAATGTGACTTCTGTTTCACTGAAAACTCCCATACCGTGTACACGACATCAAACAATGTGTAAAATATGTTTTTTCAAATTTGATGGTAATTTACATATACAATACACAGTTATGTATTCACATATGAGCAAATAAAACCAAATAAACATTATGTGTGAAATATCTTTTCAGTTATCCAACAACAAAGCTATGAATCCAAGTCCACTGCATTCAAACATTTGAGTTACCTGCTGCTGTGCAGCTGATACTGGGCTGATGGACCTGTGCAAGTCAGCAAACTGTTCTGGCAGTATGGGCTGAGGACCAACAGGAAATCCTTGAAGCAGGAAAGGAAGAAGAGACATTTCATGATCCAGTTTGCCATCTACTAAAATGTAATTCGAGGACAATCATTTCCTGAGAAAACATTTGGGATCACTTAAGAGTGCAAATCATTTTTGGGGGGTCGTACGAATATGCAGGCGAAGCCTGGTGGATAAAGAGAACATCGGTGCATACAACACGGACTCTTAAAGACTTTTAAGGTGAACTTACCTGCAGAAGTTTGCAACCGACTATTGAAGTAGTCAGGTGATGGGGCCCTCTGGGGAAAGAGAGGGGCTGAAGGGCCCTTGTGTAGTAGGGCATGGAGCGGGGCAGAAGTTTCTTGAGCCTCAGAGCTGCGCAACAGACTGCCAAGCTGCGTGGGGGAGCTACTACGGCCTCCCAAGAGCTCCTATAAAACAAAGAACGTACATTTCCCAAGAAGAAAAATTTATGTTAACATTACAACTCTGGCAGTTAGATTTAAGTGCAAAACTGGACAGAGAAATATCATTTGTATTAAGTTTTTTTCTCAAAGTTCACTGTGGAAATTTACCGACTTGGGACCTAGGAAGCATCTTCAGAAGCTCAAGTACATCTACACTCTTTGATGTAGCACTCACAAGGTCAAAGTGTTGTCAGACATTTCATCTTTGCAGTTTGGTCATACAGTGAACCCTCGCTATAACGCGGTTCACCTTTCACGGTCTCGCTGCTTCACGGATTTGCATCTGCATTCTGATTGGCTAAACAGTCTCTCCGCTTCTTCTCTACCTGTTTGTCAATAACGTTGCGGTTTAATATGTACACGTACGTAAAACAGCTTGCCAAATTAAAAATAATCGATGGTGGCATGTCGGTTTATAAGAATCTTTTTGCCCAGAAGAAAAAAGAGCGACAACAACTACCGATAACTATGTTCTTCTCTCGAAAAACCACACCTGCACCGCCGGCTTTAGAAGAAAGAACCGCTGCAGAGCGGAGTCAGGATGCAGCGGCTCAGTCAGAAGAGCAGTGAAATACACGAGTCACTATTTGTCCTACTGTACTTTGTATTTGTTTTCATAATCATTTTTCATTTTCTCCCGTTCTAATCCAATGACTCGGGTCGCAGTGGGGCGGTGCCGATCTCAGCAATTTGAAGCCTTCAGTTCGTATTGATGATTAAAATTATTATTTTACAGTACAGTAGTTATTTGTAAAAAAAAAACATTTATGCAGTACTTTTATTTGTTAAACAAATGCTTGGGCCTGTAAAAAGGTTTTGTTCTTTGGTTTCAATGTATTATGGAGTATTTCATTGTATAATAATTGTAAAAAAAAAAAAGGTTACTACTTCACGGATTTCACCTATCACGGTCTCTATTTGGAACGTAACCCCCGCGATAAACGAGGGTTCACTGTATTTGAAAACTTAAGTTGCACATCAGATTTCCTTATCTTGGGGGGGAAGAAAGAAAAAAAAAAAAAACAATACCTGAACAGGTATAAACAATGTTTATAGAAAGAGTATACTGTTTGTACCAAACTGCTTGTATAAACTTTACATTTTCACCCACAGGAACAGCCTCTAGTTTACATAAGCATTTAAGAATTTTGTCATCATCTTGGTGCTGAAATATGTATTCTCATAACCTCCCTAACCAACACTGGTGGCAGCAAGACCGTGCCACAAATTAGCAGCTGTTGTTGTTTTTTTTCTTGCTCTTTGGTTTACATTCCATCTGCTGCACAAAACTGTTTTTCCCTGCTTTTGGCCTTACAATTAGTCTGGTTCTACCAACATTGAAGATATATTCAGAGTAGATCTGTACTGAAATGTTTGTCAATACTATCCTAAGATCATCAACATACGCACCTGGAAAATGTTCTTCTGCTGTACTTGAGCATCAGACAAAGTGACCACAGCTTGCTCGGAGGGTTGCTGCTGTGTACAGAGAGAATGAAAATGTGGTGCGACGCAATACAGTTTCCTCACTAAACTGCAAAACAGCAATCCCACTGAGATGGATACGCACATGTCCAAGCCCATAATGCTTTGGATTAACACACCAATGTAATTTTCCCTAAAAGATTCTTTGTCCAGCTACATTTTACATGGTATTCATCTCAGTAGTTTAAATAGTCCAATTTATTTTTTCACTATCTTTTTTTTTTCTTTTACACAAAAGGACAGTTTTCAGAATTGGCATTTCAAAATATATGAAAAAAAAACCCACAATATCCAAAACAGTTAATCAAATTTATGCCCATCGTTTTCTAGTTCATGACATTTTTCAGAAAGGGTTGTTCAAATTTGAAAGCTTGCATGTAGCATTACACAGGGTCCCATTTTAGGCGCTCAAACGCAACATGCACAGCGATGTTACTTATCCAGTGTAAACCTGTGGCAACATAAAACAGTATATACACTAATACTTACATTGTTTGTGTTGGTTTTGGGGTGAGTTGGCAGAGTTCCACTTGCCTTCATGCTGCTGACCAGTTTATTGAAGGCCGACATGTCTGTGTCACGTGAGCGTGGACGACTGCTGGAGCCACCAGTTAAAGCATTCTCTAAATGCTCAGCCATGAAGGGTGTGCCATTTCCTTTCTGTGGAGGTGCCATCTTTCTTTTTATTTGGCCGTGTGGTTCAGAGTGAAGCTTCATCCCTTTCATCTCTCCCTCCACCTCCTCCAGGGAGAGCACCACTCCACAGTTGGCTGGAGAGGAAAATAGATAAATATATTGAGTTTTGTAGCACTGTCAAAACAAAAAAGGTCCACCCACTAGTGAATTCGGAAGTTACCATTTCATTTTAATTATGTGAAAATTTAAAAAACATTCTTAGAACTCCATCTGATAAAACTCAGATTTTAAGAGCTGTAATAGGACTCCTAAGTAGCAGAGACTGAATGATCTGAAAGGGTGATCAAGCCAAAAACAGTAAGAAACTTTAAAGGTTATAAAAAAATAAATTAAAAAAAAAAAAGCCTACTGTCTTCAGAGAGTGTAAGAACTTAGCAGCAGGATGTAATACACTGCATTAGAGATGCAACGATAAGCACTAATTGGCACAGGAAAACTGTCAAAGACACCTGAAAGCGTGATTTGTCTAAGAGGATGTACGTCACTTTAAACACTAAAAAGCGAGGCTTAAGATTTTTTTCAAGTCAGACGACACTTTCAGTACAACTCGGCTGTGGAAAAGTTGTAATGAACTGGCACTCACTACTTTCCCGTAACCGAGCCTTGTTGACCGAGAGGGTGGAAAGAAGGGGCTTCAGGTCTATTTTGGCTTTGTGCAGGAGCTCCAGAATGTCCACCTTCTCCTTGCACTCCGATGACTGAATAGGTGTGAAGAAGGAGACCGGGCCCTGGCTGGGGGATCTGCATCGTGGCTCAAGCCCTTCAAAGAAGCAAAACAGTCCAAGATTTAGGACATCCAACAGAGTAATTTAAGTCTTTTTATGGATGGACACTACAAAGCAAGAATGCAGAATTGCACTCGTTTCTCAGGAATCATTAAGGCTGCTTTTGAAGAAAATGTGTCTGATCTTGGGGTTTTAATTCTGAAGCCTGTGAAAATACCAGCCTGGTCATACCAGACCCAAATTCACTGCATAATTGTTTTGGCTACGCTTCAGCATAATCACAGTGAGGCCTGATGCTGTGAGCAATAGGCGGAGGGAGCGGGGCTACCGACACACAGCTTCCCCAAAGAGTGCTATTCCTGCACAGTTAAGGCCACTTTGTGTTTTATATGTCCACAAGGGTCTGCGTGACGTAAATTTCATCATCTGGCCAAGTTCGCAAGGATCCATGCAGAAGTCGCTGGAAACATCCACATGCAGCCCAAAATTTGTGACCAAGTGTGCTTACTGCGTATGCACCAGGAAAACAATATGGATGTTTATTTTGAGGAAAGGCTGTGCAAAGACATTTCAAACCTTTATAATCTTTCACGGATACACAGATGATGTTAAGTCCAAAATAAGCAGCCATGACTTTCACAACTATCTGCCCCCACGTCCGACATTGTGAAGCAATAATGTGCATCATATGCAGCTTTGAGAACAACAGAGTAGGTCTGTTTGTAATTGAAGGAGATGCTGCTGGACTTTGCAGGTGCTGCAGTTTGTTCTCTAGAAATCCTGAGCACTGACCGGCCTGCTTCAAGTCCATGGAGCAGACCGGCACGCACCTCAATTGTAGTATGAATGAAACGTCTGTGCACGTCTGCCGTTAATGCACACATTCAAAATCTGCATCAGTTAGCACACGGGGACGTTGAACCCAATAATTAGCCCTTACAGGACCTTCCTTTGGGTGAAATCAAATCCCTTACCTGCAAGTTTTTCCAGCTCCTCATGAGGGGTGGACCGCAAACTGCTGGACCGGCTGCCTGATGGGCTCAGATTACTGGAGAACCACTGACTGAAGCGGCTAGCCGATACAGGGCCTTCTCCCAAAACATCCTCTATCATCTGCAAGACAGAAACAGGAGCCTGTAAAACAGACTGGGAAACAAAAATCTGCCTAACAAAGGGTGTGAGATCAAATGAGGAACTTGCATTTAGAGCATTGATTCAGCACAAAATGTGCTAGAAGCCTGAGGGCAGTGAATGCACTGCTGTTTGACCCTTTATAATTTATTGCCACAAACTAGCCAGTACACGACATTTTCATTGAGTTTGGATCTCTCCAGTCAGTCGGAGGGTCTAACTTAGCTTTAAATGATGGGCTTAAATTTGGATTGTCGATACCTTTTTAACCTTTCGTTGACCCCCTACAAGAGCCCAAAGAAAATATCATGAAAGTACACCAGTCAGCGACAGTACTCTCCAAAGACCAAGTTCAGTGATATCCAGCTGACACATAGTATTTTGCACACTCAATTTAAAATCAGCTTATTCAGTTTTATAAAACACAAACTTGGGATATGAGCAGACCTTGAAATTAATAGGCTAAAACTGGGCCACAACTGCAACTCTACCAACTAAAAGACTGTATAAAACAAGCTTAAAAAATAAATGACCTGTAAGTCTGGCTTGGAGGAGGGCACTTGAAAACTTCTACTGTTAAGCTTATAGTGATTATAATACTGCATAAAGAAAAAAAAAACAAAAAAAAACATTGATAAGGCTTTAAGAGTTATTCATCTGTGATGTCGACACCTTTTACCCGTACAAAAGCACAGTGCACCTCAGTACTTACAGAGGCCAGTCCTGGCATGGTCTTCTCTAGATTGAAGAATTCATTGAAGTCAAAGTCTCCAGTCGACTGCTCTGGCAAAACATCAGGGTGAGGAACTTCCTGATCAGCTGTCGACTGCAAACCCACATCTTGCTCCTCAGCCAGTCCACCATTACATTCCACTGCTGCACAGGATAAATGTGACAGTTTTAACATAATAGTCACATTAGGGTAGTTTTCCAAAGAATAATACATGTTGGTAAACTTTTAAAAATATCAACCAAAGCTTTGACCTACCTTCTTTCACGGACTCTGTCCGCTTCCTTGATCGCCTAGTTTTGCGTTTATCATCTTCCAGGATTTTGTCGTCAAATCCAATAAGCTCAATTGTCTCAGACTGGCTGGTGGGACCCGCTGAGAACCACTCTGGCTCCTCCTCTGCATACGAGTCATTCCTTCTCCTTTCGCTAAACACACGTTTGTCACCAAAATCTCTCTGCAAACAATTACACAGTAGAACACCATTCTTGTCATGTTGATAGTAAATATTTGTATACATTGCTAGAATGCAATTGTCTAAAAAAACCTTTTTAAAACTTTCAAATGTTATCCTTAAAATTATCTTATTTTCAAATGTAGCTTTGACAAACAAACTGAGGGGTATATGTGGCTTCCATAATGGCTTTTTAAAGAGATGGCAACCTCAATGCATTGTATGCCTCAACATCCTAACCCTAAGGGGTATGCATTATGGATGGACTGAAAGCAATGAACACCAACCCTGAATCTTTTATCCTTAAAGTCTCTCTCACGTTCCCTCTCCTTCTCTGCACGGGTTTCTCTCTCAAAGGCACGGGCAGCAATTATGCGTCCACTGCCAATTCTGCGTGCCCCTCCTAGACGGAGGGTCTCATTTTCCTTATTTTCCAGGGGGCTGATTGGGCGACGAGGGTGGGGTGCAGGTGCAGCATTGCCTTGACATCCACCTCCAAAGCTACGTCGCTGTGGGCTCAGAATCACATCCAGATCATCTTCCTTTAGCCGCTCACGGGGATCTGGATGAAATGAAGAAAATAGGTTGGGTTTATTTAGAGTACGCAGACTACACCCACAGTCACATTACAACAAGGAAACAGTTGTGTTTTGCAGCATATTCATTAATGAGCAACACAATAGCAAAAGATTATGCAAGATAATATTTTTTTCTGCTTCTAGA
Source organism: Brachyistius frenatus (assembly GCF_029030835.1). Classification (NCBI taxonomy): domain Eukaryota; kingdom Metazoa; phylum Chordata; class Actinopteri; family Embiotocidae; genus Brachyistius; species Brachyistius frenatus. The sequence continues at coordinate 169,796 of NW_027210609.1, read as the reverse complement.
CTTGTTAGTAGACCTCAAGATTCCCAAGAGCACAGGGTAAATTTCACATTTGTTTTGGTTTAATTCTAAGTGCGCAGATTTCTGGTATTGGCCACAATCAGTCATTTACCTGGGATTCTTCGTTTCAAAGGAACTCTATCATCCACGTAGTCCTTCTTAAAACCTTCCACTGGAGAGTTTCGCTCTGAAGTGGGATACAGTGAGGCATGCCATTTCTCAGGATCCCAGACACCTTCACTGTATCAAAAACACCATTTGAACCAACAATTAAAGATGTACATAACTAGCTTACAAAAAAACTGATTGAACTCTCCACTGGGTAAAAGTCTTAATATGATTAGCTTTGTTTTTGTTTTTCTTCCCCTTGCAACATTAACTATGAAACATACACACAAGTCACATTAAAGCTGTGAACTGAGATGAAACATAAAAATTCAAATCTGAATGCAATCCATACAATACGTGTACTTGGAAAACAAAATCTCCCTTGAATGTGCCTGTTTCAAACTGCTGAACGGCCACTGCTCATCTGGCTCAAACCAACACTGCCTCTAATGATCTAAACAGGTTTGAAAAGTGTCAAATAAATCATTCTAATATAAGAATTAACGAGAGAAATCCAGTGTTTCCCCTTCAATTGGGACCCCCTGGCCCTCCTGAAAGAAGCGCATGTCTAGGTCAAAACCTAGTATATGGCTGGACCCTATGTGAAACTGGAGGCTGTTAATTTGAAGTGTCGCAGCGTTCATCTTACCTGCGGTGTAACTTTGATCCTTCACTCACTCAGTGACAGGCACTCGCTTTATAGCTCTGGCCCCACTGTTGTCCAGTTCAAAACATTGTATTTATGTTATTTACCTAATTTCTGATCTCTGTGTGTCTCACCCAGGCCAGAGCTGAATCTCTGCTGCACTGACACAGTTTGGAGCAGACGAAGTAAAGGGAGTGAGGGGAGATTGTCCACTCATTAATCAATCGCTTTGACAGTGTTGTTCTCTGAGGAGTTAAAATGCTGAAATTGATCTCCAAATATAGCCGAGCGGCCTGACCAAGTAAGTCTATGTGTGGGAAAAGTGCATATTGTTTGGACCTTCCTTGATCTACTCACAACCGGGTCACAGGCTACTGTTAGTTCTCCAGCTATGGGTTTGTGAACCCCGTTACACACACACACACACACACACACACACACACACACACACACACACACACACACACACACACACACACACACACACACACACACACACACACACACACACACACACCATTCCAGCAGTACAGACAGTTGGACAAGGCTTAACTTGAATACTTTGATTTCTATGCTGAGATGTGGTCCAAACTTCAGATGTGTGTGAAGACAAGGTGCTATTTTCTGCATTCCTAAGCTCTCGCAGTCAAAAACAATGCCAGTATTTTCATGGTTTTACACGTGAAAAATGATATCCTATAATAGAATCTGAATTTTTATTTTGTTAAAAATGACAAAAGTGATTCATCTCCTTTGGCACTTTCACACTAAACATTTCTGGCACTCCCATGAGAGGAACTACAAACCCTGTAGGGATGTTTCTCAGTTTGCACACACCACACTGTTACTCTTCAAAAGCTACTGGACTTCTTGACGAAAACAATAATCGTACTTCGCAGAACTCTGGAATTGACTCAGGCTCTGGTTTCGACCCTTGCCTCGATTGATTAGTTTGTTTATGTTGCCGTGTGCCTATTGACATTGAAGAAAACTATACAACAGCTTCGGTTCCCTGTCAGAAAAGCCTGTCTGTAAAGGTGAAGTGGTGAAAATATTTTAGATATAAAAATATACTACCATGTTGCCAGAACGGCATTGGCTCGTGTTCAACTTATCAATGTACACTTGCCTTACTATTAATACTTTGTGTTGTAAAAGTACCGGGCCTGTATAAAGGAGCTAAAAAGGGTGCCTATGTACTCCAACGTAATCTTAGAACTGCAGATGACACTCACTGGTGTTGTAGACTCACAATACTTTAGGTTTTTCATTCTCATCAGCTCATACTAGTTGAGGGAACACCAATGACCAGTCATGTAATTAACCCAATTACTGTCAAAATTAAGTCAAAGGGATGGTATTAATATTTCTTAAACGCAAGGTCAGTCATTTTATTCTTACCTGTCATATTTCTCAGCGAGACATTCAGGCCTTTCATTGGAGACTGGCAATTCTTTTATTTCCAGAAGCTCCTCCTGTATAATAATTAATAATGGTTAAGTTGTGTTAGGAAGAACTTAGTGGCCCCTAAACAATAATACAACAAGTATTCTCATCACCTTGGTGTATCTGAAAGGTGCTGCTGCTGCTGCTGCTGCTGGCTGTTGCTCAGACTGGTCCACAGTGGCGTCACCATTCTTCTGCTCGACACAAGCATCTTTCTCCATGACTGATTTCAGGCGGAAAAAGAAGCTTCTTGCCCAGTAATGACTCTATACCTGTTAAGGGAAAAAATATATATTTTTTTACCTTCATTAGTTGAATCATAGGTTGGACACTTCCTACTGGAAAACACAGCCATACAGGTTAACTGATTGCTTCAGTGGATGCTACTCAATTTATCATTCATGTCAATCAATGATAGCTTTTTTTTCTTCTTTTTTTTTTGCATCATTGTAGCGCTGCCCAGAAACACAAATGACATTTAAAAAAAAAAAAAAAAAAAAACACCTCAAACACCTCAAAATAGCAACAACAATAATCAAAATCGGGGTTTCCCTACCATTTTAACACTTGTGTGTCTCACCCACGCGTTTTTCCACAACACCAAAGCTACTACAGCGTCACTATACGCTTTGTTGTTGTTGTTTTTTTTACTAATGCTCGGTGATTATTTGTTAATCGCAGATAGCGCATTGTTAAATGAACATTTTAACGACAATAGGCCAAAAAAATAAGTTGTTCAGTAAAAATACACGCCCACACCGACACCACAGCACCTACGACCTCCAGAAACACCCTGAAAACTGACAATAAACTGAAACTAACGACGAGTTCACTCACGTGGCGACAGTTTTTTTTTTTTTTTGCAAATGCCGCGAGCATTTAATTGGTTTGTTAATTGACAACAGCCGCAGACAGCTGATTGAAAGGTGACACGACAATTACAACAACACGCCAAAACCATCGGCATTCATTTAAAAAAAAAAAAAAAAAAAAAAAAAAAAAAATGACTGAAACATCTCGTCTTTGAACGAAACCTTTGGAAAAAATATATATATATTATGTATTAAAAAAAAAACAGCCAGTACAAAACGTTGACGATTCTTAAAACGTGAATTTTGTCTCTTGACAAGAGTTTCAGGAAAATAAATATACGCTAACAATTTAGCCCCGAAAGGTTAGCTGAATCGAGATAGCGTCCCACGCACAGTTAACTCCAAAACACCCTCCGTGGTGTAAAAAAAACAAAAACTGTACAAACCGGTGACTAGATAGTACATCAGGGGAAAGACACAAATGATGAACTTACTCGGGTTGACTGCTGCGTGGTTGCTTACGGCCGAGCAGCGGCAGTTCACGTTAGTTAGCTCCCCCGCTAGCCTAGCTCGGGACTGGGGATAATGCCCACCCAGCGAGCACCAAATCGTAAACCGGTTTTGAGTTGTAGCAGTTATTTCAATAAATGTGCACTGTAGTGGGGGTAACTTAACAGAATAACACGGGTCTAAATAACAAATTAAATCACACGGAAACTGTGTAATCTCAATTGATTGTATGCTCTTTCTCTGTTTTCTAAGTCGTAGCAGCAATTTTCCTGTGATCACCGCTTTAAGAAGGTCCTAGGAAAGATTACATTGTGCCCCATCGCGCCTTTGTAGAATTGAAAATAGTCTGGTGTGCTTTGGCGACGTTGTATTTTAAAATTGAAACCATTACATATAAATCATATGGATCTAATAAAAAAAAGTTATATGCAATGCTATAAAAAAAATTTGGGCAAAAATCAAACTTGTTTTGCTGGGATATAATCGATACAAAATTTACAAAATGTTATGCGGCATTATTTGGGGCAGCTACTATTTGTCCAAGGGTTTGCTCGATTTGTTTTTCCCCAAATCGGTTTCCCTGAGCTTCTTTGTGAAAAAAGAGACTCCGCCCTCACGGGCGGTCCAGGCCTGATTTAGCGTATCGCCGTTGTTTTTGAGAGGACCTTAGGTGCGTACTGGACTCTACAGCGGAGTAAACATGTCATAATTTATTCCATTTTGTAGAGTGAAAGTTTTTTTTAATTTTTTTTTATTATCAATGCCTCACAAACAGCTTGAAAACCTTGAACGTTAAACCACCAACAACCCGAAAGTAGCACAATGTGCGCTCGGCGCAGGCTGTTGCCGTTGACAACCGTCCCCGCTGTCACACTCGTGCTCAAGTGACAAGGGAATACGCGCGCGCGCGGCAGTTCAATATCCCAAACAGCTTCTTCACATCGAAGTAGGAAGTTATTTTTTTAAATTTAAAACTGAGGGCTTCTGATTGTGGTAAAGTGCTGGTCTTTAATCATTGTCTTTTAAAAGTCGTGCTGTGGCCGTACTGTTTTGTTTTGCGTATTCGTGACTTAAAATAAGTACAATGCAGAGAAACGCTAGAAACCCTCCAGATCCTGTAAAAACACGACCAAGCAGCGTGGGATCCGGTGGTGCAAAAAAACAAGTGCGCAAAGTTCCCACTAGAAAGATTCCTTACAGAGTTGGATACAGCTGGAACAGAGGTGGAAGACTCAAGGAGCTGAGAATAAGGTGGAGACACTTTATTTACCATATTTCACCGAACAATTTTAATTATTCATGACTACTTTTTTTTTTGTTTTTGTTTTTTTTTTTTTTGTTTTGTTTGTTTTGTATCCCTGCAGGCACCTGGCAAGAAAGTTTCTGAAGATATGGATGCAGAACACGTTCGGTCGAATTCTTCCTCATGAAGCCAAGTAATGTGTTACACTTACTTTCCAAACTGGAGTTGTTGAAATAAGTACCTGCACCTGGTTGTTTTTAAAGCTCGCTACTTCTAATGTCCTACCGAAGCATTTTCTGTAATTCCAGGTAATATTATGTGTTGCAGGTCCCACTATAACAGGGTGGTCCTAAGACGAGCCTTAGAAGCATGGAGAGACGAGTGGTGGGCGTCCAGGAGGGAGTGGAGGCTTACACTGTGGGCAGAGTGTCACCACAGGTCATTTACATGACATTAATCAAGACGGCAAGCTGGCCTCCGAAGGATTTTTTTTTTTTTTGTCTGTGCTGATGCTGTTTGTGTTTTAGGTTTTACCTGACCAACTGGACGTTCCGTAGTTGGCAAAAGTTTGTTTCCTTGCAGAGGGAAAATAAATCTAAAGTGCAGAATGCTCAGTCATTTGGTATGAGTTTTACTCTTTCTAAATCAAGCCATTTGTTTTGTCAGATTTCACAGGCAGCTGGTGTGACTCACCACTTTGTTTCTTTAATCAGCTGACAAACAACGGCTGCGTCTGGTTTGGGACAGATGGGAGGTTTTCGCAGAGATGAGGAGAATGAAGAACCGAATGCTTGAATCAGCTCTCGTGCAAAACAGATGCTCAACTCTTCGGTGAGATGATTTATATATCCAATCTTTACTATCTTTAATATTTTAGCACAATATTAGTTTTAATGCTATTGTGTTTTGCAGTTCAGCATGGAGATTTTGGCGAAATAGGCTGCAGCACCAGAGAGACTTTAACACTTTAGAGCACCAAGCACTGAAACAGAGGGCACTGGTGTTACAAAGCAGGGTAAAGATGTGATCCAACACACTTATAAATCTAATTTATTCAACCTAATGTGCAATGAATGCTGGTGGTAATGTGGGAACTTTAATATTTTGTCAAAGGCTTGGCTTCACTGGATAGAAATGCACCGAGCAGCTCGTTGCCATGGAGAAAAAGAATCCAAAGCTGTGCTTCACTTCATCCTACGACTGAAAAGACGGACATTGCATCAGTGGATGATTTATGTATCCTTTCGTCACGGCAAGAAAAAAACACAAGGTCAATATAAAATCGTCCCTTTTCTTGAACATTTCCAAAACTTGACTATTAAGTTGTCTCTTACAGTTGTTCTTGTGTGTGTGTTTCTTTTAGCTGTGGCTCAGCGTGCCTGCTGTCTCCGCCTGGTGAGGGGCTGTTGGCATAAATGGATTAATGCACTGCAACGCAAACAGGCCGAGGAGACCCGTTTGGAAGCTGCAGGCCTTATGGCCACACGAAGCACCCAGCGCAGAGCACTGGTGCGCTGGACAGCTTGTATCCTAATGCATGCATAAAATTAAACCACCTTTAGTTTTTAAACCAGCTAAAGAATCACACACAGTTTACTGAAGGATAGCTTCTTTTTTTTTTTTTTATAATATTCGGTACAGATGTTTGATTCTTGACCTCTTCAATGGATGTCACTTTGTGCGGAGAAGAGGCTGAAAGAAACCAGATAGCAAGTCAACATCTCCATTATCGCTTACTGGTAAAAGAAAAAAGAAGAATCAACTACGAAGAAGCAGAGAGTGCAATTGTTTCATTTATTGGTCACTGTGTTGTTGTTGTTGTTGTTGTTGTTGCAGCGTGCTGGATTGCAGGGGTTCTCTCTCAACATCATGTGGAACAAAGCACAGCGACTGAACAACAACGTGGCTGTCCAACATCGTCAGCAAACAGTAAATGATGAGCACTCGGTGATCCTCACACTCACATAGCACCAGTAAAGTTTTGGAAACGTCTGAGGGTTTAACGTTTGTGTTTTTTGTAGATGACGTGTAAGTACTGGAGAATGTGGCGGGACCGTCTGGAGGAAGTTGAAGACCAGCGTTTTCAACCACTCACACAGATGTGTCTGACTAACTACAGGTGCTGTTATTTACATTTTCCAAGCTCAACAGTATTACAAGTTTGCCTTGGAGTGAGAAGTATGTTCATTGTTCTGTTTTATGGCATCCAAGCTACAAACATAGTTCATATGCTGTTTGCTTAATTTTAATCTAAATTTCAACAGGAAATGTTTTTTTCTTTTGTGTTGCAGCTCTTTACTGTTGAGGAACTGTTTTCTGCACTGGAGAGAGAAACTGGCTGAACAGAGACACAAACAGGTATTTTCAGATACCAGAGCGCAGGAGATAAGAGATACATTTCTATAGATTAGAGCAATCAATATTTATCTACCAAGAAACCTTTTATGGCAGTATTTTATTCCCTCATGTTGCTGAGTCAAATTTTAGTTTGGAATCCATTTAACTAGAAAGACTAGAAAACACAATATCGCAGTTTATGAATTCAAATGTCGCAGTCAAATATACTTATATCTAGTGTTGGAGTAGTGTCCTCTAGCACCTGCCCAGCTAGAAATGATGCAATGTTCTACTGATGTTTTCAGTAGGATTTTTTTTGTTTGTTCGCCAAATGTTCTTTTAAAAGGTAATGTTCCATAAAAACATCCTAAAAACACTTTTAAGGATGTTACCTCAAAACATTTGTGTCATGTTTGTAAAGCATGTTACGTCATTTTAAAATAATTACACTCCGGGGATGTTAAAAAAAAAACTTAGCGCATAAGGCTCTGACAATGTAATAAAAAAACATTTTAAGAACGGTAACACAAAATATTTAAAAAAAAAAAAAACATTTAAATTGAAGGTTAAATCACTCACTGTCAAATATATATTCAAGCAATCTGTATATACACAGAAAAGGACAGAAGCAAATACTGTAATAATCACTGACTATGTGTATAAACTAAGTAATTTATTCTCGACACAGCTAAAATAAATTCAGCACTCCATACGTCTTTGCACTTGTCAATTTATAAAATCTAAAGGAGCAGTTTGACCTACAAAGATTTAGCTCAAGTCAACTTTAATAAGGGTAGAAATAAATATTCATGCCCAATTGTGAATTAAGCACTTGCAATACATATTTAAATATTACATTTTATTTGTCAAGAGACTCAAATGACACCATTCTTGTTTCTTACTCTGGCACGTTTTAGTCTTTATTTCCTTTAATACCTGTTGTTGAATGAGAGCTGCTGCATACCAAAGACAATTCCATGTGTGTAATAATGTATAAAGCCCAATAAAGCTGACGCTGATGAATTCCTTCAAAATGTAGGTAAACGGTAGTTGAAAATATGAGATATATGATATAATCAAATTCAAAAACATGCTTTTCTACAGGGAATGGAGCGTCGTGCCGACATTTGGTTCGCTGAGCGCATGTTACCTCAGTGTTTTAAGTCGTGGGTGGAGTTCACTCTGCAGAGAAGACTGTGCGAACAGAGGAGACACAAAGCTGAAGTCTATAATCGGTGAGTTACCACCTTTTTCCAGCTACACTTTTAAACATGTTTTAAATTGTTCCCAAACAATCAGGCTGTCTTTATGGGATTTCTTTGTTTGCTGTGTTGTCAGGCAGCGTCAGTACGCTTGGGTGTTTTACACCTGGTGGGGCCAGTCAGAGAAACACAGGGAGGAGATGCTTTCTGAGCGGATGGTATGCCGGGACAACGACCGTATGTTGTTGATGAAGACCGCAGCTGTGAAGCAGACATATAACACAACATTTAAAAAAAAAAATGTTGTATGTATTTGCAGGCGATTCTTCATGAGGAGCGATGTCGCATGCAGACGGCCTGGGCTCGGTGGAGACAACGCACACAGCAGCAAATCAAAGAGGTGGAGACGCAGGAGGCTTCACACCGTCTGTACCTGCACAGGCTTCTCCACAAGACAGTGATGCAGTGGAAGGACAACAGCACTGAGATACGCGACAGGTGAAGCAAAACAAGTTCTGCTGACGCTCTTGACACATCTGCTGCGCGTTTCAGTGTTGTTAGCTAAAAGATTTTTTTTTTTTTTTTTATGTCAGGAGAAACAGAGAGCAGCAGGCCTGTCGGCAGGGGGACCTCTCCTGCATGAGATGGGCTGTAGAAAAATGGAAAAAGGTGCTGTCTTTGTCCTGTCCAGTGTTCACACCATCTTTTGATGTAGTTAATATACTGTACTTTAAGCAATCAGAGCTTTGGTGTTAAGATTAAAAACTGAGCTCTTTAGAGCTGGAAACTTGTTTCTTATAAATGTTCTGCTCAGCAAAGCTCTTCGGCAACATGTGCAGTGTTTAAATGAGACCAGAGCTCATGATGTTATTTAAGCTGATGAATGTTTCTCATCTTATTAAAGGTTCAGTTTGTAGGATTCTGGAGGATCTATTGGCAGCAATGAAATATAATATTTCTAATTATGTTTTCATTACTGTATAATGAATTCAAACTAAAAATCATACATTAATTTATTTTAAATCTTCATATCTACACACGGTGTGGGTCCTCCTTCACAAAGACCAACATGTTCCTACAGCCCAGAAGAGACAAACCAAAAACGGTCTCTAGAGAGGGCCTGACATGTTTTTAACAAGTTTCATGGCCACCGTAGATGAGAAGGGGAGGGTGAGGAGAGGAATGTTCAGTTGGTTTCAATCTGCAACCTCACTGCTAGATGCCAGTAAATCGTACACACTGCTCCTTTAATTAATAGCGTATTACAATCCTACATGTCTCATTTAATAGTTCATCATGGGAAGGTAACACAGTATACACGTATTTTTTTAGATTGGTATTTTTAAGACAATTACAGAAGCACATGCTGATGACACAAATCATATGTACAGTTCACTGTTTAAAGTCTGTGTGTGCAAGTGTGTGTGTGTGTGTGTGTGTGTGTTAGTCACTCCAGTGTGTGTGATCAGTTTGTGCAGAGCCAGAGGGTGAAGAAAAGCAGGCTGCAGCAGATTCAGCATTACCATGAAGTTAAACTTCTCAAACACTCCTTAATGACCTGGAAGGTACATAAGTACATGCAAAATGATCACATGATTTCATGCATGGGGGGGGGGGGATAAAATGAATGTTAAAGTCGTTACACTGCGGCCTACTGTATTCACAGAAACACCACCTCCAGATGTCTCAGATCTATGAGCATGCAGAGGAACTTCACAGGCAGAAAACACTGTGTTTTCTCAGGTAATAAACACAATCGTACATGCAGTATATTCTCCCTCAAAAGCTAAAATCAGAGCTTCACTTTCTCTATTTAGAAACCATATGTGTATGTCATCATCATCAGTTTCAGTCATGTCTCTCCAGAAAGGTTTTGACTGCGTGGAGGGAGAATGCAGCACTGCTGGCAGAAGTCCGAGTCGCTGAACGTCGAGCACAGAATCACTTCCAGCACTTCTTTCAACTTAAGGTTATAAATCAGTCTTATACCTTCATCTTAAAAAATATCAGTCATTATTGCATGTGTTTTTGCTTATTGCTTTGTTCACTCTAAAATCTCTAAAGGTGTTTCTTGTCTGGAGAGAAGCAACAACACATGCCGTGTCAAAGCGCCACCAGCAGGGGGAAGCACTCCGCAGGGCACAGATGTCTATGAATCAAGGTAAATAGACAACAGGTCAAAAAGACTCCTGGCTGCCAAGTTTGAGCTCCATTTAAATATTTCTTCTATTTAAATGTGTTCATGCGAATCTTTCATGTAACCATTAACAGAACTGCCAATCCTAAATAATAATTCAAATGTTTCACTGTATTTTTAGTATTCAAGCAGGTTTTTCTCACTCTTACAGCTGTTTAATGTGATTTGATTTGGTCTCATAACCACTGCTTACTGCCAAATTTTAAAGACCAAAAAAAATATGACTATTATTTGCACAGATGTTACATCAGGATCCTACTATTGAAGTAAGTCAAGCATGCCTGAGTTGTTTTACACTTTTAAACCTCGTGTTTTCTCTCTTTAGTGCGACTGCTGCGGTATTTCAGACAGTGGAGGAAACAAACCCGGGAGGCTCGGAGGGAGAGGGTGTGCATGGAAAAAGCCAGACAGCATCATAACTCAAAACTCCTCTCTACCAACCTGAAAGCATGGAAAAGACATCACTACCAGCACCAGAAAAAAAAGGTTGTAATTTCATTATCCCTTAATTGTTATATAACTATATATACTATACTATTGACATCACACTGTAACATGAATTCTTAAATGTGTGATTATTCCACAGGTGATGAAGCGCCAAGGAATCTTGCTGTTGAGATTAAGAATGTGCCAGACATACTTTGAACAGTGGAAAATAAAGGTTTGTTGAGGTTGTTGTCGTGCTACAGAATAATGAGATGTCTACCTGATGGTTTTATTTGGCATATAAAGTGCCTAAAACCTTCGCACAGTGCTGCATGTGGTTTGGTTCTGTGCAGTTAAACTGGCCATGACTTTGGTTTTCTTTGTGCTAACAGCTGCAGCACAGACGGAGAGAGGCTAAGCAGACGGAGCGAGCACTCTGGCACTGGTCTCTCACTCTTCAGGCCAAGGTAACACCTGCCGCCTCATTCTTCTCTCACTACTAAACTGAACCCTGCAGAAATGGTGCTTACAGGATTTAACGCGTCTCCGTGAACCTGCTGCAGGTGCTGTATGGGTGGAGGCTGTGGGTCACAGAGCAGCGCAGGAATCAAGAACAGGCAGCCAGAGCTGCAGAGGTCTACAGGGACCACCTGCTGAGGGAGGGTGTGACACGCATCCTCACATATGCCGCTCATATGAATGATCTCACAACGAGCCTCACGCAGCACAGCCAGGAACAAGTGGGTCATTGTTTTCCTCTCGTGGCTTCAGACATCCGTTTCGAGTATCATTTCGTCAAGTCTGCCTGCCTGTACCCTGCAGCGATCACAGCGTCTCCAGAGAGTTGTGAAACGCTACGCCATGAGGTGGAAGCAGCGGGCGCTGCGTAAACCACGAAGAGAGCAAGAGGTCAGAGCGCAACCACCACGAAAGAGTGTGACCTTCTGTCTGACTGCACCGAACAGCGTTGCTTCGTCTGACTCAGCGGAGCAGGAGGCCGATGATGGAGGGCTTAGCGAGCTGTGAGTCTGTGCTTCAGTCTTACAGGCTCTGAAACTTCCAACACATGGAGTCTTACAGTCTTACAGAGTTTGTCATTTTCTGCAGACTTCTTACCCGAACAACTCGACGTCAGCCACGTCGCTGGAAAGAACTCTTCGAGTATCCACTTAAAGTGTCGCCACAAAGCAGGTAAAGCAGTTGTCTCTTATTCACATTTTTCATTATACTTAATCAACAAACATTACATTGGTTTTGAAATATTAGAAATGTGAGTCTTGTCTTTGATGCGCATCAGAAGGCACTGACAAATGCTTCTTTTCTTTTTTTTCTTTCTAGCAACCAAAATCAATCTGTTATCACCAGCACTGAAGCAGTTCCAAGGCCCTTTGAGTTCAATTGTCCTCAGATAGAGCTTCCTGCTTCGTCATACAGCCTCTGTCCTGATAAAGTCTCCGTTCCCTCAACACATCAGAGCACCCTCATATCAACCGTATCACCCTCTGAAGCTCACATGTCCACCGTGGACTCTCCCCAGGAAACCCAAAACCGAGACCTGCTTTTACCTCCTTCTGCTTTCATGACCACCGCGACTCAGAATATGGTAATAATCACATCTTTGACTTACACGCATGTTGACAAGCATTCATTGCTATATTCAGTAACCTAACTTCATATTGTCATATTGTGTGTACTCTTTCTTTTCCAAGCTGAGGAAGTCCAGCAGCTCAGGTCCTAGAGATGCTCCACATGTGCCTTTTCATCATGTTTTCACTTCCTTTAAACACCGGTCATCAACTTATCCCGGTACGGTGCCCACACCTTTCTCTTTCGTATGAGTGCTTTGTCATTGTCTATAAAAAAAAAAAAAAAAAACACTGCTGTTAAATTTGGATTGTAAAAAAACATCACAAAAACCACTGTGATACTTTTTCAAGAGGTACATCTGAGGGCCTCCAGTGGAGAAACCGAGGTACGTCATGCAGAACCTGCAGCAGCTGATCCAGCATCAGCTCTGACAGAAGAACTTCTCAGCATTCAGCTGGACATGAAGAGCTTCCAGCAGAGCCGAAAGCAGCTCCGGTAAAAATCACTAAAAACACATTTTTCCCTCTTCTTTATATTATTTGACATGTCGTCTCATTGTGAGTGATGTTTGATTTTGTGTGTGTGTGTGTGTGTGTGTGTGTGTGTGTGTGTGTGTGTGTGTGTGTGTGTGTGTGTGTGTGTGTGTGTGTGTGTGTGCGTGCGCACTCAGGGCATGGCGAAAGCTGAAAGAGGTATTACAGAGCTGGCTGCAGACCAGTGGAAAGGACGAAGAAATGGAAAGAAATGCAGTTTGTCAAGAGTTGAAGGAGGTAAGGACATAAGATAATTTTGTCATCGTTTATTTGAAACGTTGCAGAGAGCACGACTGCACAAGAACAGAATTGTCAGCATCTGCATGGTACACCTGAGAAATAATACTGTTTCATTCATCTTTTGAAGATACAGGCCTGATATAGTTGCTGCAGGCCAAATCTCAATATTTCAACAGAGAGAATCAACATCGACTAAGGTTGATTCTGTTCAAATGTTTAAAAAAAAAAAAAATAAACCATCAATACCGACTGATTACAATATCAGTAATGCCCCCACCAGTCTGTCAGTGAGATATTTGAATTCCTTTGAAAGTGATGCGTCATATTATCATTTATGAAAATCTGCAAAGTGCACAACTTCTTATAACTACTGTAAACTTTACCCAACAAATTAGAGTGAGGCAAAAAAAAAAATCTTTTGACAATTTGTACACATTTTTACCATCTGATGACTGTAATTATCAGCTCATTTAATACATTTCTTTTATTATGTAAAGTAGAAAGGCATCTCATACAGTGTGTGAGGTCCTGATTGTGAAGCGAGTTGCCAGAAGTAACTTCTTAAGTTAGTATCACTGATGTCTTATATTTTGCATGTATTCTTCTGCAGTCTCATTTCAACAATAAATCTCTGACTGTGAATAACTCAGCAGGGGTCGCATGAGAGGACAGTTACCTACATCACAGACGCTGCACGTTATTGTTAATAAAATGGATTCTTCGTCACAGTTGACGTTTTTGATGTTTACAGTTGGAGGAGCGCATCGACAGACTGTCGACTGAGCTGGAAAAACGGAAACCGACGATGCTGCTGCACGCAAACAGAGTCCAACGTTTACAGTCTGTCCGTCGAAAAACAGAAGAGATGGAAACGGATAACTGTGTGTTAACAACGTGACAGGAAACAACGCAGGTCCTCAGACACTCACCTGCTGGTTGTTTGGACTTGTTGGTGTTTGTTTACACCTTATTACTGCATCCAAAACTTTGCCCTGAAGATGAATTGGGACAAAGCAGAAAGCTCTTTTATGAATTTTATATTTGTCTTAAATCAAAATCTTGTAGTGGCCGTGTCAAATAATGATACTGTCCGGGGTTTGAAGATTGACCCCCAAAAGGAAAGTACCAACAAACACAATCCAGGCTTCAAATTATTTTTTTGTGAATAGCTGAGTAAATTGAAATAATAAATATTTTAAACTGAAGCTTCAACCTTAAAATGAAACGCTTTCATTGCTGTCAAGTGCGCTTTGAGCTGTAAAATTACAACTCAATATCTGAATTCTGTCTGAAACTAATCTGAAAACTGAATGGAGAATTGAACGAGCGAAAGGTTCACCAGCTGATACATATTTTGCTACAAGCTCGCTTATTTATTTATTTAGATAGAATGTTTATACCTTTATTCCAAAAAATAGATATCCTATCACCAATGTAATGCTGCTGATTCTCATGTCAAATGTGTTCAAATTGATTCGGCATATCCAAAAACATTAAAACCATGTCCCTTAAAGCAGCCTTTACTTTTGTGTCTAGACTTTAAATGGGCAAAAATGTTGGATAGGGGTCGTCCTTGGGACAGATGGTGCTAAATATTTTCCATATGTGTGTAAAAAGTGACTCAACTGTTTTTAGAGGAGTTGCCCTTGCGCAATAGGCTTTCTATTTCCTCGTAAGTAGCAGCGCCTCTAATAGTTTGGAAAATCTATGCAGCTAAATCAAACTAACGAAGGGGACATCTGTCTGTTGCGCTCGTCTGACTGCATACGACAGATTTCTCTGACTCTTTGAACAGCTGCAGGTCAGAATGCAGCGACTTTATACTATTTTACTGATTTTCATCTTTGTCTGCTGCATCAGGGGTAAGTGTAATTACTGAACTAGCCTTTTAAGTGTTTTATGTAGATACTGAACCTCATTGTGTTGTTGAATATTCTGAGTCTTTCTATGCTTTTGTTTATATTAGGATTTGGTTGTTGCCCCTTTTTTGGAGCTTCTGCTTTTATTGACATTATTAAAAATTATTTTGACATGATAAAAGTTGTAAAATCTTTTCAGTTCACAACTTTTTTTTTGGGATAATGAATGCACAAAGAAATGTATATAATTCCTACGTCTTCTTAAAGCACAAATATGCATGAAGTTGACCAACATCTAAAATTCTCCACTGAAAGGACTGAATTCATTTTTCCTCTGACTGACTTGTGTGGACCGTTTGAACTTGGTAGCCAAGAAGATTCGATGGTGCACAGTTTCAGATCCTGAACAGAGGAAATGTGCAGAACTAGCTAAAGCTCTGGTGGCTGTGCTGCCGCCAGCTGCTGTAGCAGCTTTTGCCAGACTCTCCTGCATACGAGCGTCCAGCACGGCGGATTGCATCGATCGGATCAAGGTGAGCGACCTTCAGAAATGATATGTCATAATTTTAGCAATTGAGGCATGAGGTTATGTCTGCGTTTTTGAATATCTTTATGAAATGTCTTCTAAATTCAAAAAAAGCATAAATGTAAAAAACAGATGGATGTTGAAATGAAATTAAACCCTGCCGTACATGGAAGGCAATACAAGAAAAGTGAATTCATATTTTTTGATTAAACATAGACAAATGAGTACTATCCAGTGCAGCAGGGCAGCCGAGGACAGTGGCAGTAGTGAAGCTAATGGCAACAATCAAGGAAGCTGGAGGCTACAGTTAGTCTTGAGGACAACCTGTAATGCTGAGCAAGTGTACAAGGAAATATGAGGAAATATATAAAAAAAAAAAATAAAAGTAATTAAGATTTACTGTTTTTGTAAAGGCATCCTTCATAAAGACCAAGATGGCAGTGAAATATGTTAACTTGTGAATTGTCTGCCTTTAAAAAAAATAATCTTTTTTTAATTGTAAGCAGTATCCTTATCAAAATAGCACAACCAACACCTTAACATATAAATAAAATTAAAAACACTGAATTTGATTTCATTTTGTAAGGTATGATCCCACTGTCAGGTTTGTTTACACCTTATTACTTCATCCAAAACTTTGCCCTGAAGATGAATTAGGACAAAGCAGAAAACTCTTTTATGAATTTTATATTTGTCTTAAATCAAAATCTTGTAGTGGCCGTGTCAAATAATGATGCTGTCCGGGGTTTGAAGATTGACCCCCAAAAGGAAAGTACCAACAAACATAATCAAGGCTTCAAATGATTTTTTTTGTGAATAGCTGAGTAAATTTAAATAATAAATATTTTAAACTGAAGCTTCAACCTTAAAGTGAAACGCTTTCATTGCTGTCAAGTGCGCTTTGAGCTGTAAAATTACAACTCAATATCTGAATTCTTTGTTTCAGGCTAATCGTGCCGATACAGTGACGTTAGATGCTGGAGAGGTTTATTCTGCTGTCAAGCAGTTCGACCTTGTTGTTGTCGCTAAGGAGATATACAGTGATGGTAGGTCTCCTTGAATATATTTATTCAGTCTTGGTATCGAAAGAACACACAGTCACACATACTGTTGTCTGTTCAGGTCAGGGCTGGAGTTTCCCAGCCTGCTCTGAGCTCATGTGTTTGTGTTTAAGTAAATTGTTCTAAACCACCACAGATGTCTGTGGCAAACAGTATTAGCCTGATTGGTTTTCAAACTAATTCTACTGTGTTTCTAGAGTTGTACAGTTTGTTGTTGTGAAAGAGGGCTCGATACACCGTGAGCAAAATGGGTTGAGCATTGTTCTAAGTTCCCTCTCGTAAGTGTAAAGCTATGTGGATGCCGATAATGGCTTGATGTGCTTGCAAAATACAAAGTATCTCCTAGACTTGTACGGCGTGTTGAACAAAGGATTTGCACTAAAATTGACATCACCTCTTTTCCTTGATCTTACTACTAAGATGCAACAATACATTCACGCTTATGAACACCATCACCACCCCACTTTCAACAATAAATATACAGGAAAAAAATACATATCTAATAAAACTCTTTGTTAATGAGAGGTGTAGGGCTTTTTTTTTTTTTTTTTTTTTTAATTAGTTTTAGAACTGCCCTCATTTTATGTAATTCTTTATTAATTTAAGTCTGACGATCCTCCAGAAGTTGCATTAAAGTATCTCATATATTTGTCTTTTATCTTTATCTGATTTCCCTCTGGCCACATACTGTAGGTTAATTTCTCCAAAAAAAGACAGGACACCCTTTCCACACTGTAGGTGTTACCTAGAGGTTTTCCACCTCTACGTAATAACTCTCCATTGCCTTGCAGGCTTATGCTGTCGATAACTTTTACACAGAGTTTTGCCTCAAGGGGAATCTGTATTGCAGCTACATGAGATCAGGTTGACCTTGTCCTTTCAGAACATCTGGATTTTTTTTTTTTGGTATTCCATACAGTGGCAGCATTATCACTATTACAATTGTTGGGACTGTTAGGATTACACTGATGAAGGTTTTACATCACGCTTGTAAAACACTTGTAAAACACTTCTGCCTGTCTGAGACTCTGTTGATCTACAGGAGGCTGTATTCTGGCTGTGGCTGTGGTGAGAAACAGCAGCTTGGACATACGGTCCCTGCAGGGCCTTAGGAGTTGTCACAGTGGGGTTCGATGGACGGCTGGATGGAGTCTCCCGCTCGGCTTCCTGCTGTCCCGAAACTACCTGAGTTGGTCAAAAGAGCAGCCGCTCAGTCAGGGTAATGAGACTGTCATCATGCACAAGCTTACCGGTACTCTTTCTATTTTCTCACTTCTGATCGGGTTCTTCGGTCTTCTGACTTGTTTTTCTCCTCTCTGGCAGACGTCAGTACCTTTTTCAGTGCCAGCTGTGTTCCTGGAGCTGCTGCCATGGCACCTCCTCTGTGCGCTCTGTGCCAAGGCCAGAAGTCTTACATCCGCCAGAAGAATTACCACTGCGAAACGTCTCATAATGAGCCCTTCTACAACAACCAGGGAGCTCTCAGGTCAGATTCGACAGAAGATCAACACACTCTTGTATGATAATTTAGGTTTGATATATTTAAAAAAAATTAGGATTGTTACTAAACAATTGGTGACTAATAATTTTGGCCTCTCTTGCTCTAAAAAAGATGTCTCAGGAGGGGCGTAGGGGATGTTGCATTTGTGGATCATTTAGCCCTCGAAAGTATTGAAGGTAAGGTATTGAAGGTATTGTCCAATGCTATAATATCTTACTGTTTATTTATTCTATTGCAATAAAAAAAAAAAAAAAGGCCAATTCTAATTTCTAAGAGACCCCTGAAAGATGCTGATCGAGTATTTGCAATGATACCTTGGCTGCAACTAATGCCCCATGTTTCTCTCTTCCAAGCCGAGTCAGCTGTTTCACATGAATGTGAAGTGCTGCAATTCAGAGAAAACTGAGAAAACTAATTTGCACCAAGCAGAGTGGTTATTGCACAGATGCAAAACTAACCCATCCCGATGGAAAAAGAAAAAGAAATCAAGCTTTGACAACGACAATTCCAATATCATGATGTCTTGTATGAAAAAAATATTAAAAGATCTGCTTTTATATAAATAACAGTGTTAAATAAGGTCCAGTTTAAATTCACTCCAGTTACCATACTAGAGAAAATCCTGCTGACTTTAAAGACTTACGAAATCATTAAAAGTCTTTTTTTTTTTTTTTTTTAGGGTTGTAACGTCATCTTTTAAATTTTCTGTCTGTTCTGTCAGAGAGTGAGCGAGATGGGTTCAGGTTGTTGTGTACTGACGGCTCACAAGCTCCTCTTAGCCACTACAGAAACTGTAATCTGGGACGTGGTCCAGGAGGCGGCATGGTCACCAGGGCCAACTTTCGCAAAGTTGTTCGCAAATTTCTAATTACTGCGCAGGTAAAATGTTTTGCTCATTTTTTCTGCTTTGTCACACACTTTGTTTCTGTGCTTCATGGTTGTACCTGTCCTTTTCACCCCAATGAATGATTCTTTATTGATTCTTCAGATGCTTTTTGGTCAACAAGGCAGAGAGAGGCAGCGCTTCCAGCTCTTCAGCTCGTCAACTTTTGGAGAAAATGACCTTCTTTTCAAAGACATGACAGCTAAACTAGCTGTTCTGCCGGATGGCATGGACGTCAGTCAGGTGCTGGGGCTGGATTATGTTGCGCTCCTCAAAGGTCTTGGGCATGAAGGTGCTTACACCTGCCGATGTGCGGTTATCAGTTTTTACATCGGAAAAACAGACAGGCTGTAATGTCATGGTGTCATTATGTGTTGCAGGAAGCTCCCTGGAGGACAGTGTTGTGCGCTGGTGCTGCATCAGCCTTGCAGAGCAGAAGAAATGTGAGCAGTGGGCTCTCAGTATAAAGTCAGATCCGCTGGTGTGTGTCAGAGCGGTCTCAATGCGCGACTGCATTGAGAAAATTAAGGTAGCCGAAGTCACCTGAATTCTTATTACACTCTGTAGAGCACTATTATACAAGCTCCAATGACCGGTGCCTTTACCACAGAGGGACGAGGTGGATGCCGTCTCGCTGGATGCAACTCACTCCTTCATCGCAGGGAAATGCGGGCTCGTCCCTGTAGTGACAGAATATTATGGTACGACTGTTCACCTTCTTCATCCGAGTCTGTGAGTTTGTCCTCACGATGTATAAACACACAACAAAAAGGCTGCTCCAACATCGCAGTAGATAGAGTTTACTGCGTTTGTTATTGACGGATGGCCTTCATTGGTCATTAAATGGATGAGCCTAATTACTTTACAAAAGTAGATTTAACCAAAGCCATTTATTAAGCAACATGCTAATATCATCTGGTTTCAGCTTCTCAAATGTGAAGATGGGATTGTGAATTGAATGTCTTTTAGTTTTATACTATTAGTTGGACAAAAACAGCAATTTGAAGGCATTTGGCAAAGCACTGTGCCAATGATGTGGTAGCCTAATTATGACTGTGGCTCATGAGCAGTTTAATTATCAGTTCATTTGATGGGATTTTCTTAGTTCATTGACTCATTGTTTTGTGTAACACTGTCAGAAACCAGTGAAACATGTCCATTTCAGTTTCCCAGAGTTCAAAGATTTATATTTTACGTGTTTATATTTTACGTTTTATTTAACAGTCCAAACCCCCCAAAATATTTCATTTATATTGAAATAAAACATAGAAAAGCAACAAATTTGCACATTTGAGAGAATTGATCCTGAGAATCTGGGGTATGTTGTTTGGAAAGGGACTCGAACCGTTAATTAATTTACAAAATTGTTTAATAATTTTCTGTCGATGGATTATTCATTGAATCGTTTAAACTCTTACAGTTACTTTAACTGAAAATAGAAACCTTGGCTGTCCATGCTTTTTCAAGCATGTGCTAATGGGGAAAGTTATTCTATCAGTCAAAGACATTTTAATTGAAGTAAAACCATTCATCAACTGAAGGTGTCTCACTTTCTGATGATGGCGTTTTTGCCTGCAGCGCCTTCAATCCAAAAATATTTTACCACCTCATTTTGTCTTTTCTGAAGGCCGAAGACCCAAAGAAATGTCCAGTTTAAATGGGTTTTCTTCTATTTGTGGGAATTTTACAAACTACATTCTCAACTGTAAAAATAACCATCACAGTTATCATTAGATTTGCTGAAGTCCTTGTCTTTATTAATACAACATTTTTAGAAATCTGTGTTCTGTTGGACTCCCTCAGGAAAGAAATGTGTGCCTGCTGAAGAAGGATCAACACATTTAGAAACAGATGGTAAGATGAAGACTGGAAACAGCTACGTACTGCACTTGCAGCGGTTTTTCTGTGATTATTGTCATAAAACATGAAACCATCACTCTCTCCTCAGTGTTGCCCTCACTAGTTGGTGTAGCAGTTGCAAAGCGCTCCACCAGGAACCTATTTATCGGGAATCTCGGAGGCCGACGCTCCTGTCACGGCCACATGTATGGCCCCGCGGGCTGGCTGCTGCCATACAGACACAATTTAAGTGTAGAGCGTAACAGTAGCTCCCCCTGTGATCCAGACCAAGGTACTGGTTCCTGAAATGCACATGAAGTCCTGCTGCACTGAGTTTACTCACCAATAGTCTCTGATTATTATACTGGCTGTCCACTCTATGCGTGATTATCTTCTTTGTTTGTAACCTCTGGACCTTTGCTCTCATAACTGTTAGCTGCTCGTCATTTTAAACTTAATCCACAGTTGCAAAAGCTTCACATGTGGCTTCATTCTGCACCTTTGTGTGTGTTTTTTAGAGTACAATGAGGTGTTTTGGAAAGGCTGTCTTCCTGGCTCTCGGGGGAATCTGTGCAAAGTGTGTATGGGAGGCACAGGAGAGGCTGCGACCAAACGCTGCGCTGACAACCACAATGAGCGTTACTACGGCAATATGGGGGCTTTAAGGTGCAGTGGTTTCCCTTTACAGCCACCCTAAAGCCTTCAAAAAATGCATTTAAACTTGAATTAACAGATTTATTTGGCCTCTTAGGACCTGCTATAAAACAAACACTGACATGATCATACTCTTTCAGTTAATACAGAAAAGTCAGTTACAGTTACTTCACTTACAGTTGTGTTTTTTTTTGCTACGAGGCAGATATAAGTCCAACATTTACTTTCTTTTAGATCTGTTTTTGTCTCTACTAACTCCTAACAGCAGTAACTGACTCTTTAACTCCTAAGTGCTCCATTAATTTCACCAGTTTATTGACTAAATTGACACTAATAGCAACTGAGAGTTGTAGCTATTAATCAAAATTTGCTTGAAGAGCAGATTCAGCTGAATAATCTACAAATCACAGTATCAACCATTATTACCTTCACTGTATCACATTGAAGCAACATTTTACAGTTGTTTTGAGAGATATCCCTGAGGGAAAAAAAAGGTGAAATAATTTGTCTGAACTGTCCCTTTAATTATTTATTCATATTCAGGTGCCTGGTTGGAGATCCCAGTGGTAAAAGCTACGGTGATGTGGCCTTCCTTGAGCAGCACAACCTCCACACCAACATCTTGAGTGAGTATTCAAGATTAAGTTTGGACATGAACACACACACACACACACACACACTCACACTCACACACACTCACACACTGATGCTGGCTAACACGATTATGTTACAGTGTCCTTTTCTCATGTTGCTCTTCAGGTTTGAGTTCGACTGGCTGGGCAGAGGGGTGGATGTCGTCAGACTTTGACTTGCTGTGTGGTGACGGTCGCCGTGCCCCGCTGTCAGAGTGGGAGAGCTGTAATCTGGGCCTCATCCCACCGAACACCGTCATGACTCGGCCAGTGCTCACAGCACGAGTGTACGACTTCCTCATGAAGTCACAGGTTAGTTTTTTTTTTTTATTCCCGGTGGGAGTACCTACTTAATATCCTGGCAGAGTATTGGTAAAAGGCAGAAGGCAGCCATGAGTAACAGCACTGTGCATTATGAGTCTAGGACAGGTTCCTTAACTATTTAGCACCTGAAGTAAACTTTTAAAGCTGCAGTTTAAACAAACGGCATAAAAGCCGTTAAGGTCTTCCTTTGGTAAGTCTCCTGCAATTTGCAATATGTATCTCCTACATGTTTGTCATTGCTTTTAAAACAATTTTATACTGAATTAAAAGCACTTTTTTCATTCATAAAAATGTGCTTTTTTGCGTAAATGAAATTGACCAAATTTGTTCTAAAGCAAGGAATTAACTCATCAAAGAATAGGTTTTGTTTATACTATGTACCCAGTTTGGTTGACAACAAACAATGATTAAGATCCGATATCCACTTTTTACTTTTTTGCTCCCTCTGACGCATGTCAATGTAAACCAGGACGGACACAGACATCTTTAGCAGCTTTGCAGAGAGGACATGAGGAGTGTTTAGGCAGATATTTATTCTTTTAATTTTGAAAAATAACTTCTTTTTTTTTCTAATATATATACATAGGAAACATTGGCAGCCAACCCAAACAGAGAGTTCAAGATGTTTGAGTCTCAGCAATATGGAGAGAGTGATCTGCTGTTTAAAGATGCAACACAGTGTTTTGTCCACACGAGCCACATGGACTACCACTCCATCCTTGGACAGGAATTTTACACCCATGTAGAAACTGTCTTCAACTGCACACACTCTGGTACGACTACAACCAACCACACCGGCAGATTTCTTTGTATGTAACATTTATAACTAATGTAACGCTAATGTTTATTTAAATCTTCCTTACAACAGATATCTTGGAGTTTTGTAATCAGGATGTGTGCAGGATATTCTAATGGACACACAGAAGACAACTGCTGCTCAATCATTCAACTCTTCAGCCACATATTTGTTCTGTCCATATCTGATGACTGCAAACCCTCGCTGGTATCACGTTAATGCAAAAACTGTACTGCAGGACTGATCAGGAACAACAAATGCATTATTGTTGCTCTCACCTTTGCAACATTCAAATGCAATCATAATTCAAAATGATGTGTTATGTGGAGAATTTGTGTCTTTTATTGACACAAAAAAAACTGTTGTTGTCTTAATTGTAGTAGTTGATTTTGTTGATATTGCCCAGCCCTGGGATGTAGTTGTGCATTGCCTGGGGTTTATTTTATTAACATGTTAAATTGTAATTACAGACTTGCATAATTGAAAGAAATGTATTTATTTGGGCTCGTCATAAAGACTCAAATTAATTATATGTTGCTACGTCGGCAAAGAAAGCAGAATATAATTGCTAAAACCATGTGACTACAACTCCCAGGCACCAGCGCGGCTGTGTTTGGTGTTACCTTAAACTAGGTACTTCCTGATGCTGTCGGTGTCAGTCTGACAGAAGTTCCCATCTTATATCGCTGTCGTGGTTTGTCATGTTGTTCAACGACCTTTTACAGCTGCTGACACTTTCTGGTGCTGCCAACTAAAGTAACTTCATAGCGTAGTTACCGCTGTAAGCCACAAATAAGGTAAAGACGCCAAACAAAGTCAGCTGGATGTTAGTGACTGGTTGAAAGGTGAACTGAAGGAAAGTAGCCCAGTGTCTGTTGGAATATCTCTGTTGTGTTTTTATATTTTCAATTCATTTATTAAACTTGTATCGACGTTAATGCTTTATATAAAAAAAACCTAAAAAAAAAAACCTACAATGACAATGTTATTATGATAAGTAGGAGTGTTACAGCATAGCTAAACAGTTAGCGTGATGTCACACCGGGCCTCGCAGGGGTGCGCTTGTTTTAACCACCGCTTTGTCCTGCTACAGATGAAACTGCCGTGGCGGGTCCTCACTCCACACACAGCACCCGCCAGGAGATCCTCCTCAGTCCATGCAGGGATATCGAAGTTTGTGCCCGCCTGCAGCACTACCGAGGCCCAGTCCCTGGAGCTGCTGCAGGACTTCGTGAGCCGAGCCCGACGCCTGTTTGTCATCGGCGGAGCAGGTCTCTCCACGGAGTCGGGCATCCCCGACTACCGCTCGGAGAGAGTTGGGCTGTACGCTCGCACAGACAGACGACCCATGCAGCATGCAGAGTTTGTCCGTTGCGCCAAGTCCCGGCAGCGCTACTGGGCCAGGAACTTCGTCGGGTGGCCGCAGTTTTCGTCCCACCAGCCGAACTTCGCGCACCGGGTCCTGCAGCGGTGGGAGGAGACAGGGAAGCTCCACTGGCTGGTCACGCAGAACGTGGATGCTCTGCACTCAAAGGCAGGACAGAGACAGCTGACGGAGCTCCACGGCTGCGCGCACAGGTGGGAGAACAAGCATCTCGACACATTCATCATTGGCCCTCGTGAGACAAAGAGGCGTTCGTATACTTTCAATAAGCAACGGTGGCAAGATTATGATTGTATGATAGGCTACGTCACAAAACGTCATAAACGTCACAGAAGCCAAAGTAAGTTCATGAAGAAAATATAAACTCAACTCTTTTGTTTCTACTCTCATTTTTCACGAGTTGAAGTCATAGCTCTAAGACCTCCTTTGTGCACATAAAAGGTTCATTTCTTTTCAATTTTGTTCATAAGTTTGTTAAAATCCATGTTAATGAGCACTTTGACAAAAAAAATAAATAATAATAATCCATCCCTCTGCAAATAAGTGGCCTTTCAGTGTGACCAGTCCGAGGCACAGTGGTGCAATCATCTTGATGTCCCACACCTGGCGGGTCACTTACATAGATTTGAACACATTTTTGAACAACATTTGAGAAAAATAAACCTTTTGTGTGCATAAGAGAAGTGATATCTTTTATATTTTTGCTTGAGAGTGGTCAAAGTATCCAAAAAAACTCATAATTTTGAAGAAAAAAAAAATAGCCCCCTCCGAGTGTTATTCTGATTTATTATTCGATTATTCTTGCTTGTCGCGCTTACGTACACGGAGCACCTTATCAAAGCAGGATGAAGTGCTGCAGACTGTTGCGTGGTAAATCATTACACAGAAGATTATGGAAGAGGTTTTCTGAATTTTATTTTGAACAAACAATTAATGGCAAGAATCTCAAACAGGGATGAATAGGAAGTATGCGTTTGTCATGACTTGATAAGACTTTTTAAGAATGAGATGCTGGCTTCCTCAGGGTGATGTGCCTCGGCTGTGGCGCCATCTCAGCGAGGGAGGCGCTGCAGAGGCGGTTTGTGTCGTTAAACCCAGACTGGAGCGCTCAGTCAGGCGCTCCGGCTCCGGATGGGGATGTCTTTTTGGAGGATGAGCAGGTTCTCAATTTCAGAGTCCCTTCCTGTGAGGACTGCGGAGGGATACTGAAGCCAGAGGTCACGTTTTTTGGAGACTCTGTGACTAAAGCAACGGTTCAGTTCGTGCACGACAGACTGGCAGAGTCAGACGCTGTGCTTGTTGTGGGGTCGTCGTTACAGGTGGGGGTTTTAGAATAATGCGAGAAGCAATTCGATGAACAACACTTGACTTACAAAACTATTTTTTTCTGGACCTTGCATGTAATTGTGTTCCTCTTTGTTGTTTCCTAGGTGTACTCAGGATACAGGTTTCTACTGGCGGCGGGTGACAGAAAAATGCCAGTCGCCATCTTGAACATAGGGCCCACCAGAGCAGACCACCTGGCTGAGCTGAAGGTGAGCGGCCGCTGTGGTGAAGTGCTGTCGGCCCTTCGGCTCGTCTGAGATCAAGGTCAGATCATCTGCTGGCCACGGTGCTGACAAAACTACCTCCGACACAGCAAAATAATCTACTTCGGGGTGAAGTGATGGGGAAGGATCCTGAATCCACTACTCTTCAGGAGGATTCACTGTTTTCAAAGTAGGGCAAAAACTGACGTGTCTACGCTCCCATTCTGTATGCAGCACAATGGACTGTTAATTGGAAATCCGACATCAGATTGGTGTCCGGGGCCGATGTCTTGGCCCTGTGAAGAGACAGAAAGACACCAACTGTATTGTTGTGTCATTGCCGTTTGGGGTTGGCACACTGACGGTATCTGTGGGTCACTTTGTGGAGGTCATGAATTGAAAACTTGTATGAAAAAATATATAGTTTTTGTTCCCAGAATCACTGTTGAATATGCTGCATTGAAAGAGCTACAAGAGGCTGTAATGATGACCAGATTGAACTCTGTTTTTATGACACGCAAATGTAAGATATTTGTGAAGGCACGTGTTGCTGTTCCATAAAAATATAAAATCACATAATGGGAAAGATGCAATAGATATTTATGTTTCCACTACTTTTTTTGGTGGTGGAAATTGTACAAAATGTACTGCAGTCAGGTATGTTTTAAAGGGTGTGATCTGTGCTGTCCTGGATTTAGTAGTTTCATGTTTGCCTGTCATGCGGTACCGAGATTGTTAACAGGATAAAAACATTTTAAACGGTGCTATCTTACATGTAATTAAATTGGTATAGTTGACAAAATGCAGTACTGAAATTGGTTTTGTGAGTGAAACTTTCTGAACTGCATTTACTTACTCTTTTTAAAAGGAGCAGTATTTGATTTTTGATTATAAAGCAGGTGTAGGTGCAATTAATACTCTGTATAAGTGTAAAAACAAACTGACACTTGTGTCATACGTCAGCCGTCAACGGCCAACTGTCTTTTGTGTGGAAGAAAACAAAGAGCGGTCATTCTGTCTTGTAGCTTCGTAGCTACAAGACAGAAGAAATACTGTAGTTGGTCTGGGCATGCGTCAGTCAGATAAGTCAGCCAATCAGAAGAAAGGGCCATGACATCAGTGCACCTTAAAGACAACACAACGGCCTGTTCTTGGTAAACAAGCTGAAGAGCAGAGACGCAAAACTACATAAAGATGAATATGGGATGTTTGATGTTTTTAAAATCTTGATATATTTATGTTCGTATAGAGTTCCGATGAGGCTTTGGTTATGTTCTTCGTGTTATAAATGTGGGCTGAAACTTGGGTCGACCAGCATTGAATAACACGGCATATGAAGAAGTGAACAGCTGTTTTGATTGACAGTTTATTGAAGTGATAAATAAACCTAAATATACCAGAGCATTTTATTTTAAAGACAAAACTCGCACTATCATCATAAACAGACAGAGGGCAGAGTGACTATGGACTGATTGATACCGAGATCCTTCAGGACGTGCTGCTGCACAAATCTCTCTTGCAGCCGAAGCTTCCAGTTCTCCAGGTTGGACCGCGTCTCTTGGCGCAGAGCAGCGGGGATGCTGAAGGAGTACAGACGACATCTGTGACCCGCGCCGTCCGCCCGCCACGTTGCCGAAGCCGTGATCGCCATCAGCGGAGTCACGGACAGACAGTTTTCAAAGCTCTCCGTCTGATCAAACCAGTAAGTGACGGGGTATCCCAGCAAGAGACCAAACACCGTGCACAGGTTCCAGTCCTCCGATTTCTCTCCAACATAAAGAAGTTTCTCTTCTTGCTCAGACCCTCCCAGAAGAAGCAGTAAATCTCGAGTTGGGCTCTCCAGCGCTGCTCTCCGCGGGTCGGCGATGGTGGGCTTCTGCAGCGAGTGGCGGACATCGACTACGGCGACGCCGCCGTCATGAAGCACCCGCTCTAGGTTTGCGCTAACTGCAACGGGATTGACAATAAGACCGTTTCCGTTCAAATCCAGCGTGAGGAGTGATCTGGACACAAGCTGAAGAGACTGCAGCGAGCTCAAATACTGCTGCACCTGCTCTGCACAGGCGCCGTTACTGTCATACAGGAGGGCGGGCTTCAGCCCCAAATCGACAGCCGAGACTTGAGCAGCCAGGTCCAGACTCTGAGCAACGGAGAGAGATTTTTTACTGGCGGACAGACATTTACGAGCTGCGGCGACAAAGAGCTCCTGAGTGGACATAGCTGCAGAAATCACCTGGATTCAAAGTCGAATCTAAATACACGCGTTTCTGAAGCACTTCCCCGAATGGAAAGCAGCCACGTAACTAAATAAATCGGCGAGTAAAAGATAACAGGAAAAGAGACGCTAATTAAATGTAATTATTGGTTTTCAAGCCATCCACACTCGGATGAAAAAAAAAAAAAAAAAAGCTAATTCTGGTCGACATGATAAAAAAAAAAAAGTCAAAAACTTTTCATTATTTATTCAAGTCCCTTGTTTCTTCTTTTGTTGGTCCAAGACGCCTAAAGGAGCAGAGACATAATATCAGTTCCAATATGTGCCACTTTAAAGCAAATAACTTGTAGTTTTAGGACTGGTCTGGAACTTAACTAAAAGTTCCAAGATATCTTCATGCAAAGTTTGGTCAAAAAATACTTTCTTGGTAAATAAGTTATAGTCTCAGTGATCAGAAATGCACAGCGCCTTCTTTTAACTCTAGCAAAAGACGATGATCTCACCACCATCCTGGTTCTGACTGGTGCGTTTTGGCCACATTATGTCACCGGCTGAGGAGACATCAGGTCAAAATCGGAGAGATTTCTTGCGACCCAAACACCAGCTGCAAACAAACCCAAGTTGACCAGAAGATTCCTGGAAAATAAATAAATAATAGATTTAACAAACATCTTTAATTCTCACAAGATTACAGCAATCAAACCAACAGCGCAAATATATTTAGGACAACTGGCAGTAAGTAAACCAAACCGTGGCGACGGTCAAATTAAACTCCTGTGGGATTCGGAGCAACAGCGACCTGCTGGTTTTCTGCTGAAATAATCTGCTGCGCCAGGCTTGCGGTGTGGGGAACTGAGCACATTGTTGTTTTGTTTGGGTTTTTTTCATCCATGATTATTATTAGACATGATTTTGCAAGCCGAGATACAAAAAAAAGTCCCCAACCAGAACTGACCCAGGAGTGTTGTAGTCACACCAAATGTGTTTCAAACACTTTTGCACAGGATCCACTGAAATGTGTGTTTCAAAGTTTGATGATCAAGACATGATGATGCATATTTTGGCATTTTGTTTGGGGGGGGGGGAGAGGACATTTTAGCTGACAAGTCAGTGCAGAGAGTGACACGAAATATGGAGACCAATCTGAATTGAATCAAGAAAGGTCCTGTAACAAACAGAGGACACGTCACGTGGTGTTAACTACTTGGCCATCTGTGCTCCCATTTTATTTTTATTTTTTAAATATTTCTGCAACGTATTTAAACAAGTGCCCTGGTATTGGTAACAACCTGGCGATGCTCCATGTATAGTATACGGTGGTGCTGATTACATCTAATTGTAGAAAAACTATCACGGTAAGAACACACTACGATGTATAGGATGTAATGTAAACAAATACATTAATTAATACAAAAATTTAAAAAAAAGACGTTTTCGAGAGTATTGGTATTTTATTATTATTTGTTAATGTGCCAACTATTCCCTCGGCAGTCACAGTCATTATTGTTGTTTTTAAAATGTTGTTTTTTTAATTTCAATTAAATATTGTGAAATAAAAGTGCAGCGGGTCTTTACGGCGGAGAGGCCGGAACATGTGGACGGCTGGACAAGGACAAACCTCTCCATTGACGTAGTGTACGCTCACGCTAGCTGCACGGCTAACGACCACGCAAACCCACCGGCGCGTTTAAATGATCGACACGATCTCACCTTCTGAAGTCGTTTCTGTCTGTTGCAAACCGACAAGCCGAGCTTATCCAGTCCACCACACCGGAGGACGAGACCTTTTTGCCGTTTGACCCGCTCATTTTGACAACGTGCAAAACCGGCAGCGATGAGACACGGACAGACGGATGCGGGAGAGGGGAGGGGAAGGATTTAAACGCAACACGCGCGGGACGGCGAGCGATAGAGCTCAAACTTCCAGGGGCGGTCTCGGTTGCCTGTTACATGCTCCCAAGATGTCTGCGACCAGGTACCGCCGCTTTCTCAAGCTGTGCGAGGAATGGCCCCGAGATGAAACGAAGAAAGCCCGGGATCTGGGAACGTTTCTGCGGCAGAGAGTCGCTTCTTCATTCCGCGAGGGTGAAAACACGCAGGTAATAGTTGAATTAGCCCCCGCAGCGCACACGGCCTTCCGTCTGCGAGCACCTGGACCCAGCCAAGAGGACAAGCGCGAGTTATTAATCCCGACATCGGCCGGCCCCCCTGCCGGCCCTGCATGTTCGTTGATGCCCGCGAAGTAGAAAACACGAAACTTGGAAACTAAAGTAGAAACGCGACAACTTTTAGCTCCATTTATCAGCCGTTCATCATTACTGGTGAGATGCAGGTGCAGGTTCCCGCACAGTAGGAGCAAATAACATGCGGAACCAATATTTGGTTGACCTCTAAAGTTACTTTATTTTATTTTTTATTTTTTTACTCCGGAGAGTAAACTTTTGCTCAAAACGGATGTTGATTAAACGCATTAACCCAACAATTGCATATTGTTCTTTACATTTGAATTGCTTTTTGCCCACCAGATCTCGGATCCAGAGAAATGTGACCAGATGTTTGAAAGTTTGGCTCGCATTAATGGCAACCTATACAGACAACGAGTAAGTATTTATTTACATATCTCTTGCGTGCTGCACTAATCGTGTCTGCTACATCCTCACATTGTAATGTCAAGTCAGCACCCCCTTTTTTTTTTTTTTCCTCTTTCTCCCACTATATGCCTCAGGTGAAAGACAACATCTCTTAGCTGATGCTCTTTGTTCACAGGAAGTGCATCAACTGACGAAAAACCTATACCTAGTTACCTTTTCTATGATGAGGAGACAAAGGTCTCATTCGTGTTTTATGTAAAAGCTTATCACGTTAATGTCAGCGATTCACTTTTATATTTTAAAACTATAAAGGTCGCAAACAATTCACCTGAGACCCAAAGAGACCGACAGGTGGTTTGTTTGCATCTCCGGTGTTTCTTCGTCACCGTTTTGTCGCATTACCGAAATGTTGACGCGTCCTGCTCTCCAGTGAGATAACATGGGAAATATGCAGAAAATGGACAGTTTGACTTTTTTTTTAATATTCTGTCACTCCAAAATTGACACCATCAATTTTAAAATCATATTCAAATGCATCGTTTTTTGTTTTTTTTTGTCTGCTGCTGCAGAAAATCAGTAAAATGTACTAAGAGACTTTCAGTGCAGATGTCTTTGTTTTTGTTTAGTTTCCTCGTGTGAGAGACACGAGCTTCACTGGAGTCACGGTGGAAGAGTGTAAAATGCTTTTGTCAGGTATGAACTCAAAATCACTCACGCACTGTACATTTCTGACTATTTACTGAACATAACTGTTGCAGTAACTTCTCCTTTTTCATGTCACAGGAAGTATGCAACAGATGGATGAGGAAAAAAAGGGTTTGTGGAAGACGTTAATGTCAAAATTCTCCTCCAAATCACCAGAAGACGCTCCAGAGAAAGCACCAGAAAAATAATTGTCTTCTCTTCACTTTTTCTTTTCTTGTCACTTGTATAGAAATAAAGTTTATTGTTGTTCTCTTTATGGGCTGTTGTTATTTTTGTGAATCTATTGCAGATTTACAACGTGTGCAAATATTTAACTGTACAGCCTGCAGCTTTGTAAAATAAAAGAACTCGTAAGAGTATTTTCCCCTCTACAAGAGTTTTATATTTTGTTTGTTAATTGCCATCTTTAAAAAAAAAAAATAGTTAAATTTAATGGGAACTTTCGCTGTAGCCAAGGAACAAGTGTTTTTAATGTTTGTTCCTTTCTAACAAAGGATCTGTTAACATACAAGCTAGATGCTTTTGAAGTTTTAACCTCTCATGAACTCCAGAATTTACTCAAAAAATGAAAAAAAAAAAAAAAAAAAGGTGGTACAATTATCCTGTAACTAATGTTATTCTTATACAGATCCAAACACATTAAAAACACATTTAAGGAAAATGTTCTAAAATAATATTTTCACCACAATTAGTAATATATGCTAGTAACTTATAATTAACATGTTTGAACTGATTTTTAAAGTTACTTTGTATTATTTTCTATTATGGGCGATCAAACTGATTAGCGATTTATGGAGCAACTACAAAACAACGCTTTCTTCATTATAAATTCACACTTGCATTCTTCATATAAAAGAAAATTCTATTTGACTCTATATTCCAAAAAAAAAAAAAAAAGCAAAAAAAAATATTCTAATTGACAGACATTTTCATTCATTTTATTGATGTGGCAGGATCTTTACTGCTATTTTGCATCCACCGTTGATATTGATGAAACACTGGTAGCTTTCTAAGAGCTTTCTATAGGCGCATTTTTTTTTTTTTCTATTTGGGTAACGAAACCATGAAAAATATTTATCAGAAGCAGGTCGCTGTACGGTTGAACTCATCACACACAGAACGCCACCAACTCAGGTGCTGCAGAGGACCAGAATCTGCTGCGCAAACTCTTGACAACACTATTTTTAAATGACAATACATTTTGTATAGGTCTATGACAAGCCGATATTGTACTACCCAACCCTCCCGATATCATCTGGATAATAAAACCAAAAGCTCAACGGTAAAACTGTGCTGAAATCTCCTTCAAAAATAACTTCATGTAATGATTCAGAATTGATGTGGTTTATTGAAAGCTGGCAGGGATGTCCCCCTACTCTTCTTTTGTCTCAGGGTTGTCTCTCCATACGCAGTAGTTGAGGCAGGTGGCGAGGCACAGCCAGGACAGGTAGGGCGCCATGAGCAGGGTGGCAGTGCGGCTGATGGAATACCAAGACACCATGGTGGCTCCGACAGTCCCAGTGAGAAGCACGATGTCAATGAGTCCCTGAATTGGGCACAGAGAGCTTATGTACAGCAATGTCGAACACTAAGCCGTCACACTCCTGACACTCCCCAATTGCTGTCCTAAAAAGTAAATCATTGCATTTACGTGTGAAACTTTACCCATTTCAGCTTGTGTGCGCCAAAGAAAATAGGAGTCCAGGCCCAGTTCAGAGCCAGCTGCAGCCCATAAAGTCCCAGCGGGACCAGAGCCTCCTCAGTGAAACCTCCGAGCTCCTTCCATACCAGGAAGGAGCCGTAGCTGCGCGGCAAGAATTCAAAAACAAAAAACAAAAGATCATTTCGATAAGCGGCGTGCTTCACAGACTAGTATTCAGTCAGGATAGCCTCTTACCCCATGCCCGTGTACAGACACGTCCACACTACAGGGAACGCTGCATTTGGTGGGCGCCACGATGGTTTCTGCAGGGTCGGGTACCAGGTCTTCACGTGTTTGCGTGTGATGAAGCCGCCGTAGAACCCTCCCAGATGCGGCAGGGCGGTCATCCCAAGCATTGGCAGCCACATGTTCTGAGATAAGCGCAGGATACGTTAAAGGTGTTCCAGGCTCTGCTGGGGTTGGGCGTTAATAGACCGAAGCGTTTTCCCACACAGCTGCCTCCGTTTAGGCCGCGTTTCAAACTTTAGAAGCTTCACTTCATTTTGTTAAAAGGTGTGGTAAGGGACTTCTTTTTTTTTTAAATGGTAAAATAGGCGTTAAATGGCTCTACGTTCTGACAGCCGGCACTCATTCAAATAAACGGGATAAACAAAAGGACTAAAAACACCTCTCGGTGTAACACAATAAGTGTTTCTAATGAACTGCAAGTGGAGCCTGCATATAGTTTTGACTGGTTTTTTGTTGTTGTTGTTTTGTTTTCAAAGCAAGAGTTGATAAATAATAACTTATGATTTTTTTTTTTTTTTTTTTTTGAATATCAATTGTGTGTTGCATCTAGACAGAGAAGATGGTCCAGGCCGTTATACTCAGCACAAATGAGCTTAGTGCAGTTGTATCAATAAACATTTATACCGGTTGTTAAGTAACGAGGAACTGCAGCGCAGATATGTCTATCTGAGGTGTGCCAGATACAGGCTGTTTGAAATGTTCTATGCCCCCCCCCCCCCCCAAGAAGATGCCTATCTGGATACTGGGTCATTGTTTTCACCTTTCACTCATGTGAACCTGCTATTGATAATATGAAACTTGAAATGTTTCTGAAAGTTCATTTCCATGCCGACTTGAATAGGAAAAACAAAACAAATATCTACAGACTTAACGGTGTTTAAATCCGCTCCAAAAAACAACAACCCTGTGCATCAATACGCCTCAGCACAAGGTTCACGCGTCGGCCGGCCAAACCGTGCAAGGGGCAGACACGCCCGGCGGTTTATGCAATTCAAAAATTACGAAACCGCTTTCAACGCGACAGCAAAAGACGCAAAAATATAACGCGAATGCCTGAACGCCAAATACATTCTTTGGGGAGACTTAAAAGACGTCATTGAATGCGCCCGGGTCAAATTTCCGTCAGCATCAAAGTAAAGTTAAAGATGATTTTTTTTTTTTTTTTTATTTATTTTTTTACTGCGGTATTGAAGTTGACGGTCATGGTTTGTGAGCTGTGCCGAGTTTAAAGACTTACCGTTCACTCACTCAGCTGTCGCTCCCTCCGCGCGGTATGTAGAGTACGTACGCAGTGCTGCGGACTAACGCTGTGCACAGGCGGCCAAATCCTCAGGCACGCTGCTACGTTGGTGATATAGTTTTTTGGGGGTCGGTCGGGCGGGCGGGCAGGGCTGTCTTATCGGCGCGGTCAGTACGACCCGCTCCTGATATCCAACCCCTTCACAACAGTCAAGAGAGTTTGAGTCGCGCGTTCCCGGTGTCGTGCCAAAATGAAACTGGCTGTTTTTCGCGGGAGCGCGCGTTCAGCCGGTTAAAGCGGTACGGCCGGTGTTTCGGCGACCGACGGCTGCTTTCGTTGAAATCGATGCACGTCGCTTTATATCCACGATAATAGCAAAGGTGTGTCTTTGCGAAACTGCGCGGGTTCTTTTGACTGCATTTTCACAATTGTGGACGAAGAACCGTTTGCAATGTTGCTTATTTCCGCGTGCGTTTACGTGAATATAGGCAATGCTGCTTTCCATGATTTGTTGTGTGTTGGGTATGTTTCATCATGTTTGACTATTAGACTAATTGATTGTAATTCATTAAAAGAGGCCGTGTAAAATAAAGAGGTAACCTTTAACAGAATTCTCATGAGGACTGTGATTATTATTTTTTAATATATATACATACCTGCTCTGTGCCCTAGATTATGACTAATCATGTCGTTTTTAGTCGATTTAAAGCAAAATAGGGTTAGATTATGTCAGACAGATTTTAGCCCAGCCTATTTTTTGTTTTGTTTTTTTGTACCTGCTGAAATACTTTTAAAGACCCAATATGACCAAAAACAAGATAATGCAGTTTTTCACCTGCCAAAAAGTGATTTCAGCTCCTGCCTGTTGACTGAAAGGCTGTTTCTGTCTCAAAATGCCCTGATTTCATCCATTAGAGTTATATTGGACAGAGTAGAGCTCACTCAGTCCTTTATACCTGTTTAAAATGCTTTTAGGGGCCAATCTTACCTGTAAAACACATGGGTCACATGATACATAATTATGGGCCTGGATCATTGTTATAATGCAACATAGGAATCCCTGGCTGCTGACGGTTATTTATTGCACGTTTGTAAAGTTTTTTTTTTTTTTTTTTTTTTAAGTTAAATGTCTGCATTGGATTGCCTTTTCTGGTACTTAGCTGAAATTATATAGGTGTGGCGTTTTTTGTGTGTTTTTTTTTCCCTTTCCAGTGGCGATGCAAGCAGGGTGTTATGACACGATGGAGTGTCCCATTTTAATTTTTTTTTCCTACCGTTACAGATCTCATGATCTCAAACAATACAACCGCGTTGTCAGTTAAATCAGTGAGGGTGTCGGGTCTAGGTCGGACATAGGGATTGGGCCCAAACTCTCCTCTTGACGCTCCCAGGCTGCCCTGCCTCTCGAGTCAAACAGCATGACGATTGGTCCCGAGGACAATATAAAGAGTCGACCGACGCTTTGTGACTTGTTTGGTGACTCAATAAATATGTTGTATAACGCCGCAATGTCCCAAAGGGCAAAACAAAATAGAAGCTTGGCAGTGTCTTTGCTTTCCTGCTTGGGCTGATCATTTTAACACTTCCTAGTTGCTGACTAAACACACAGCTGGTTACGTGAGGACAGCAGAGATTACAAAACTGTCAAGATAGTTACCGCCCCGCTGGTGTGAAATGGGCCGCTGGCTTTGTCAAAAGTAAAAAACCTGTTTATATATAATCGCTGAAGCAAATTTCAATAGGTTACATCTGGACTTAATAGAGAGTGTTTATCATTTTTTATATATTTCACCGTCTTTTCTCTTTTAAATCAATGTGAAACTTTTGTTTCACAAGCTGCTTCTGCTAAAAAAGAAAAGAAAAATTAGGCCTCTTCAGGGGATTTTTAATCACAATTTGATTTTTGGATTGGAGCAGGGTCCTGCCATTTCATCTCGAGGGGGTTCCCTGTCCCTGGACAGTTAAAAAAAGAACAACACAAAAAAAACATGTTTAAATTCAATTTTCTTGGCAAATCTTTTGATTAGTTTAATAGATACAATTTATGAACCTACAACACTTCCCTGTGTATTTATATTGCTATCCAAGTGTGCATCCACTGTTACTCTGTGCTGTACTCCAGTATAGTTTTGCCCAAAGGCCAGTATGTTTAAGAGGTGTGAAAGTTACGCACTGTAACATACCCGTTTGGGAGAAGGGGAACTAGGGGTCCATATCAGGGGTCCTATGGTACAACACAGGTTCGAACGCTAGCTGTACCACAATAGGCTGAGATGATTTTGGTGTGGCAGCCAGACCTACGGAGCCCCAGAGTGGCCATAGAGAGAATTTTTGTTGTTGTTGTTGTTTTTTTTTTAATAGTGTGCACGAATTACTAAATCATCTGCATCCCTCGTATTATGGCTGTCTTTAGTTAACGGCACTGTTGTTAACCTAACCACCACAGCCAGTCTGACTAATTGATGATATATTTAGGGTAGGGAGTCACACTTTTCACTCTCTCTTGTATATCTTGGGATCCATAAATCATATAGTTCTAAGTGATGTACCAAATGAAAGAGGAAAGTCTCTGGCATATTAACTGTACACATCACATTTTAAGATCTTACCGCAGAACAGAGTTATAGGCAGTCAAATAGCTAATGCGAACTTCAATTTTGCCCATATTGTGAGAAATAAACTTCTGACAAATACAAATGCAAGATTTATTTTTTTTGAACAATAGAAAGTCTGAACTAAAACGGCTAGGAAATCATCTCAAACAACCTTTAAACAGAACCATGTCTGACTCAGGCTCAAGGTTAGAAATTAAAGTTCCAGCACGCATCGGTTGTCTCGCCTGGGGGACAGTCTTTAGCGGAGCGGGTCGGTGGTTGGTGCCCGGCATCGCTGGGAAAGGGTGACATGGTGCTAATTGACACCACGGCTGGGTCACCACTGAGATGTGGCCAGGCTTTTACCGGTAGCTGCCTGTCTTGTTATCTGATCTGCTGTTAACTTTGTTTCGTACCGGGCCGGGGTACGGTAGTTAGGCAGATGTTAAAATCCTGGGCTGTACGCCTGATACATTTCCTTTCAAACTTCACCTGCCCTTAACATGAGGGTGTCAGGTGGTGTGCTGCCATTTTCTGTTTTTCTTTAATAATTCCTGACCCTCTCTTTACGCTTCCTTCTGTACAATCTTCTTTCCTCCTTCCTTTTATAAACACATTAACCCAATTGTATGTTAAATGTCATCAAACAATCCTTTGACTGCTGATTGGCCAATATTATTTAAATTAGCTACCCCTACTTATTGAACTTTCACTGGTATTATTGACAATGCCACACTTGGTACACTTTCCAAATAGTAGCTGATTAAACAATATCCCAAAGATTTACAACAGAGGCAGATTCTGTTTGTATTTGTACGCCCCAAAATCTCCCAAGACAACTTGCCCCATACTGCCATATTTGCTAACGCTTGCTAAATCTCTGGATAGCTTGGCACATGAAATTAGTAAAAGGTATAAAAAGATACTTATATTAGCTCCTCTACAAAATACAAATACATAATTTGTAATATTCCATACTAGATGAACAAAACGCATTTTTTTTTACCATGGTGTGTGAAAAACAGTTAATTTACCCTAACTTTAGTTCACAGTATCTCTGACTGCTCCCAGGCAGGAAATTGCATCAGAATAACTAAATGCACAAAAATTGGAACTAAAAGCAGTGTGACAACAAGCCCCGGTCTCCCGAACCAAAAAGGCTAATAGCTACTTGTATTGTTTTTGGCAGGTTGGATTTAATGTGAACATTATCACACATTGCATTAAATAGAACTCCACATGGCATCATGTTTAATATCTAAGATAAATACATTGAGTTATTAAAGGATTGCTATCATCGCAG
Organism: Brachyistius frenatus; assembly: GCF_029030835.1. Taxonomy (NCBI): domain Eukaryota; kingdom Metazoa; phylum Chordata; class Actinopteri; family Embiotocidae; genus Brachyistius; species Brachyistius frenatus. Next base: position 130,925 of record NW_027210609.1, on the reverse strand, counting down.
CATGAGCTGTTTTCTCGTGGCGTTGATATTATTGACATAGACGTCGGGGTGTTTTCTCATTATTATGAGAATGTCAGGATGGAGAACCGGACATCGACGACCACCATCCTGAACAGAGGTGCACCGCAGGGCTGTGCGCTCAGCCCGGCCCTCTTCACCCTCTTCACCCAGGACTGTCCTCCCCCCCCACACCTACTCCTCCGACACGGTAGTGAAGTTTGCAGACGACACCACTGTTTTGGGACTCACCTCCAACGACGACGTGACGCACTGCAGACAGGAGGTCCGACATCTGGCCGAGTGGTGCTCGGACAACAACCCGGTCCTGAACACCACCAAGATCAAAGGGGTCATCGTGTACTTCAGGAGAACCAGGAAGACTGCACCCTGTCCAATCTACCTAAGTGGGGAGGAAGTGGAAAGGGTGGACAGCATCAAATTCCTGGGACTCCACGTTACTGAAGACTTCACTTGGTCCCTGAACACAACCCACCTGGTGAAGAAAGCCCAGCAGAGAACAGGAGGGAACCGGCCCGGGCGGTTAGAACAGCAGAGAGGATTGTGGGAGTTACCCTCCCTGACCTGGACACTGTGTATGCTGGCCACCTCCAGAAGAAGGCCAGCAACATCTGCAAAGACATCACACACCCGGGTCACTCTCTGTTTGTTCCCCTACCATCAGGAAAAAGATTCAGGACAATCCAAACCCAGACTAACAGGCTGAGGAACAGCTTCTTTTTTTTTACCCCCAAAGTCGTTGCCTCCATCACTCCCCCGCCTGTTTTTCCGCTTTATACCAATCATATCCATATCTGTCATTGATTAGTCAGCCTGGCTGGGATACAAGGGATGCAAAGGATTATTGTGGATCATATTGTTGGCAATATGCTAACTTTGAGGATGCTATCGACATTAAAGTTGGTCAACCGACACTTAAGGCAGGTGCAGTGGACTTCAGGCTGAGAGGAGAAAGTCTTGTGCTGTGCTGTCTCTGTAAATATCAACTTATCTCGTGCACACGAGTTAAGACATGTGCACTATTTACTACCTCGTGCGCACCAATGAATTAAACCGTGCGCACTAAAGGCTATCTCGTGGCCTCGATTTTGTAATTCATGCGCACGATTCTTTTTTTTTTTTTTTTTCCTCTCAATGGCCACTCCGGTGCTCCGTACAGACCACATTACTACAACTGCATGATGATGCACACTGACTCAAAAAGCACTGCACACACAATAATTATAGAAGCATCAGCTTTAAAATGTTGAACGAATTAGCGGCAACGTGAAACTCGAGGAAGTTGAGACTTTTCTCCAAACTTTATAAACGTTCATTTATAAACTGATTTAACCCTGGTGGGGTTTTTTTTTCCCCCCACTTTTTTCCAACTGTTTTACACTAAAAACTGAGTCGAGTGTCACTTGTTTTCCCCCCCAAAAGGGGCGGGGATGTGCCAGTTTGATCAATCCTTTTCACGAAATATACCCACGCATCGAAATCAGGAGGAGGATTTAATGCCAACATTACTTAAGTTGTCTCATGAGAAAGTTGAATGTTTCCAGATATTTGGCTATACAATCTGAAATCAAGTGGACAGAAGTTTGAAGGATTTTCTTCACAAGTCTCTTCACAAGTCTGTGAATCCAAAACCAAACCAAACAATTTAAAAAAAAAAAAAAAAAAGCACCAACAACATCAAGTACTCTATTGTACAATTAGCTTTGGGGAATGTATCAGTCTGATTCGGTGCATATTCATACTGTATATACAAATGTTGTGTGGATGATAATGTAAGTGCACGTAGGTACCAAACAACAATGTCAACACTGGTATTAGATTAGTCTCAAAACCCATGTGCATAAAAACCGGGCGCATCCATGTATGAGCGCACAGAATAATATCAACGAGCAGAAAACCATCCTCGTGAAGGAGCGTTTCTATTCTGAAAAGTGCTGTGATGAGCGCGAGCTCGACACCTCCAACAGGTTTGCAAACTACTTCACTCATTCGAATTCAAATGGACTTGTATTATTTTTGGTGTCTTTTTAATGCAAGGCACAGGCGGTTTTGAATGAACATTTCTCACACTTGCAACCAAAAAAAACCCAAAAAACAACTTTTGTAAGTTTTTGATGAACATTATTAAGTGGCTGTTCTTAATGGGAAAAGTAAATAAATAGTTTATCAGTTTAAAAACTCCACACACAACAAACAGGGAAGCAAAGCATTACAAATATTAAAAGAACTCACCTAACACTAAAGGGGTTTTGATGATGTCCGGGTGAAGGTGGTCCCCCCCCCCCCCCCACAGAGTTCAAAGATGTGGTTTTTTTGCCCCTCCTCTCCGTCTGCCAGGCAAGACACACCTTCCCTCTGTGGTCCTCCAGCGTTTCTTACCTTCTTGTCGCTCCTCTCAGCCTCGTTGTCTGGCTGTGAACTCTCACCCCAGCTGCTTGGGAAATGTCATACAGGCAGAGGCCCGTGCTGCAGTAGGGGGGCGTAATAGGAGGGGAAAAAAAAAAAAAAAAAAAATAACAACATTTTTCACTGCATCTTTTATCCGCGTCTCTGCCGTGCAAGTGCCACATTCCGTTTCCAGCAGCAGCAGCAGCCGCCGATAACTAACCGCAGTCTCAATGCTCATTTCGCGTTAGGGCTAATATATATATATATATATATATAAATATATAAAAATATATATATATATATGTATATGTATATATATATATATATATATATATATATATATATATAAATAAATATATATATAAATTCCGTGCCAGACATGTGAGTAGCAAACCATCGCTGTCGTCCTCCACTTGTCCGTTGACTGCTATGTGCTCACGCTATTGTACGACAAGAACAGATGGTCATTGAACCGTGTCGTTGTGCGTTTGGTGTCAGTGGGCTGGTTTCGTGGTTTGCATGTGCTGTGGCTCAGATCTGTGCACATTGACGGGGGCAGACGGAGCCTCGCTGTCGGCTTGTTTCAGGGGCTCTTGCGTCGGCTTGGCTAATTGAGCAAAAGGCTGTGATTTTTCAGATGTGAATAGCTCAGAGGGAGGGGGAAGCCCAAGTCGAGTCAGTTTGATAAGCGTGTACCGTAGCTTAGCTCTTTATCCCGTTCGCATTGATTTGAAGGTAACTGTGGCTTGGTGTGGCGGACGAGTCCAGCCCGGTGTCTCCAGTCAGATGTGGAGGCCCAGGTTAGAGCGCACACAATGCGTCGGTGTTGACGGGGGAAATCTGCTTGCAGGCTGTGTGACGAGCAGAAACTGAGCAGAAATCACAGGGTGATCGCAAGAAACCAGGAGATAGTGTTGTCTCCTCAGTGCAGCATTTCCTCGCAGATTTGTAAGATTGTTTTGTCTGTTTTAATAACATAATCCAGCGTGGTTTTCACTTCTGGTCTGAAGAGGCACAGCTGGAATGTTTTGACTTTTTTATTCAAGGTTGTAATTTCCATCAGTAACTTTACTTGGAAGTCACTGCACTAGTTTGATTACTATTATGCTCTTACAATATTTTGTTGTATTGGGTTTTGTCTGTGTTCACCTAACTGAAAATAGAAGATACGGCACTCATAGGTCCACTCACTAGCTTTTCAAAGTTTGTATCCATTGTAAGGGTGCTCTAATCAATCTTCCCTCAACCTCCTCTGTAAGTGTATTTGATACGGAGTACTGATGCAATGCTGGCACTCTTTTATTTCCTAAATTCTAAATCTGGTTGCCAATTAAGTTCTTTTTTTTTTTTTATAGGTATTGTAAGGTTTGTTGTTATACTAAACACTGACTCCCACTATGCTAAAATAACACTAATAAATAAAATCCCAAATAAATTTCACAAAGAGCCTGGATCGTTAGAATAAATGTCATGGCTGTAAAGTCTGTACCGACCCTGCTACTGATGTGGTGTATTGGATCGTTGCATTACTACTTTTGACTACATCTCACAGTCTTAATCTGCTATTTATGATATTTACTCTTCTGTTCAAATAATCTACAGCTTAATTACAAACTTAAAAAAAAAAAATCTTCATATTTATTGTTGCACAGTTTTGATAAGAACAAAAAAACCTAAGGAGCGGTTCCTTAGTTTTTTTTGATGATGATGATAAGCATTGGCTGTAAAGTTAAACTTTATTTATTTTTTGTTTTAAATGTGTAAATGTTTTTTGATGTTTTACATTTATCTTCTCTGTGTTTAGTAGAGAGATGACAGGAAATAAGTGGAAGAGGAAGAGGAAGAATGATATGCAACAGGTTCAGATTCTTACATCCTTTGTTCAGGATGCATGCTTTTTTGTTGTTGTTGCTAAAATGACTTTGACTCCTGGTTGCATGCGAGGTTTGTGGAATGAAACACGTCCTCTGCCTAACCCTGAATGTCTCTCGTGGTTTCAGGGGGGAGAGCCTTAATCTTCTCTTGAAGATGTCAGTCCTTAAAACTACCTGGCTTGTGATGCCGATGCCCAGTAGAAGATCCTGGGATTGAGACGTATATCCCTTTACACTGATGGCCTGGACTGAGTAAGAAGTTTGAGTGTGAAGTACACACTTTCAGTCTTATTTTGTCTGTGTTGCATATATTGCTTTAAGTTAATGACATTGGTAAGAGCTGTAGGTGACGGTGTTGGCATCCTCCATGTCAGGTTTCAGCTGGCCTGCTGAAGCTATGGGGAGCTGTTGGAGCTGTCTGTACAGAGACCCCATCCGAGACAACCATCTCACCAAATTTAAGGTCAGTCATCCCCAAATAATTTCAAATACAACATGTCTTCAGTTCCGTCTTGTATTTCTGTGCTTGTAATCACTTACACAACATCGTTAATACTGTTTGGTTTTCTGTGCAATTCAGCTGTAATGAACTGATGTATTTTCCAGTGTATTTCAGTTCTCTGCACTCACACCCTCCTCTCTTTATGCCGGGTTGTTTCTCCCTGTACTAGGTCACCAATGTGGACGATGAGGGCAACGAGCTGGGCTCTGGGATCATGGAGCTCACCCAGACCGAGCTCATTCTTCACACACGGAAGAGAGACGCCATCCGGTGGCCGTATCTCTGCCTGCGTCGCTACGGCTACGACTCCAATCTGTTTTCTTTTGAGAGTGGCCGCCGCTGTCAGACTGGACAGGGTGGGCAACATTTTCTATGATGATGATTAGGTTTTTTTGCAGGTGACCAATCAGAGCGCTAAGTGGGTGTACACGAAGAGATTGACAGATTCAAAAGGTTGAAGTAATGGTCAGGTGTATAAAAGTCAGTGTACGCATCACATGGTGTAAGAGCTATGACTGGTGTCACCTGTTACGCATCTTGCCAAGTTGAGGCAAGAATTTATGGCTCTGTGACTGTAATTGGATGCTGTAATCATCCAAGAAAATATTATCATGAAGTCTGGTCTTGGCTTAAATATTAGTCATAACTGTGTTACACATTTGCTGGTTTACTTGTTTTAATGGATGTACTTAAGCAACGAAAGATGTAAAATAGAAAATAGCCAGACAGAACAGTTCCTTTTAAAAAGAATTGGTGAAATATAAATGGAAAACTCAGTACTAAAAGTTACATTTAATTGACAATTAATTAATGTAATGCGTTATCAGCATTTACAAATCATATGTAACCATCTATCCTTTCATGAGCTGTGTTTTTTTTTTTTATTTTTTTTAACTTGATATTTTGATTGCATTATTGGTTGTTGATTGCACCCTGACAATGTAGTCATTTTGCTCATTTCTTTAGGAATCTTTGCATTCAAATGTTCCCGGGCGGAGGAAATCTTCAATCTGCTCCAGGAGCTGATGCAATGTAACAGCATCAACGTAGTGGAGGAGTCGATGATGATGAGTCGCAGTGGCCACACACCAGAGATGGAAATGTCTCGCACACCACAGACTCCCAACAGTGAGTCACACACACACACACACACACACACACACACACACACACACACACACACACACACACACACACACACACACACACACACACACACACACACACACACACACACACACACAAAGTAAAGGAGTCTGCGCAATTAAACACTTGATTTGAGTTTAATTGTCAAACTTGTATGCAGCAATACAGCAATAATTTGGCTGAATTGTGTAAGTTATTAATAGACACAGGTCAGAGTGAGTCAGCGATATAAAGGTATTTAAGTAAAACCTGGTGGAGCTTTAGAGTTAGCACGTCAGCCTGAAGACATCCACTTCAGATAGCCAGTGAAGGTTGGTTAACAAGTTTATGACTGGACTGTGAGACAATGATAACACTGAGAAATTACTTGGGACAGTCTTTTAGACATAGTACTCATGTATAAATAAATCCTAGTTTAAATGTATTAAAATCTGACACATCGTCAGAGCCTATATTTGTTTTTAATGTTGTTGTTTTTTTAATTCAGCATCTGGTTTAGTTTAAGTTGCTTCTGTTTGACCACAGGTACAAAGTGACAACATGCAGGGCAACTAGTCTCATTTGTCCCAGCTACCTTTAGTCCTTTAAATAACTTGAATGACTCGGTGTGCTGTTTTAATTGTTCGATTATTATTGTTTTCCCGATGGTTGTCTTATTACGGCTGACTGCAAAAAAAGGGTTCTTCAGGGGTGTGGGGAGACCAAAACAGAGATGAATAGAGCACCTGTCGGACATGTATTCATCAGGTGGCCAGATGCATGACTCCGAATAAACAATGATGTTACTCTGCAACTGCTGGAGTGCTGCAAATAAGAAACTGTTTGCTTAACAAGCTAACCATATCAACTTGACAGTTTCCACTGCCCTCAAGTGGTAAAAAACAACAACTCCTTACTGCAGGTTTAATCAAAGAAGAGACATTCACTATTGCAGTGACATCTTTTCTCATTCAGCACTTTAAAACATAGAGCAGTCAGAAAAACGTTGTTTCCATGTAGCGATTTTGTCAGAGAAGGGGAGGACCTTGTAATTAAAGTTGCATCATTTCACCTTCATAATACACCCACATATCGTCTGGGTAAACCTTTTTTATACATTTCAAACAAAATGCTTCTGAAAATAGATTTGACTGTCTGTGGCTAGAAAGTCAAGTGTTTGACATGGCAACAGTGTCCACGCTGGCAGGCAGGATTTCTTCCTACTGTAATTCTGCATTATTTTGTTGCCTTGGTTGATGGTAGTGGTTGCAGACAGGACTGCTCCTGGTCTTAGAAGGGTTGCTTTGGTGTGGATACATTTAAAAAAAATAATTTGTATTTGGTTTCATATCCTTGTGGCTGTAATTGCTGCATTTGCTCATTAAAATACAGAAAATGGGAACCTAAAATTGCGCCAAGTTTTTCTGTACACATGGTATTCCACTGTAGTGACAGGAAAAATAACTGAATTTTGTCATATAGTGTGACATTATAATTTAGTTGAAATGATTTAAGACCCATTGGGGAGAATTATCTTATCTTATCTATTATCTTATCTCTTTGCCTATGTCTTTACTTTCATCATTATAAATGTTTGCAGCTCCAGCATTTCCTGTCCAGGCTTTCCCCAATGGGTACCCTGGTTATCCAATCAGAGGTGATTCCTCCCAACCCTCTCTTGTTGATGAACATGGGCATAGCCTCATGGGTTTGGAAGACCAGGTAAGACCTATCCATGCAGTTTAGAGTTCACCTTATCTGTGCCAAGTCACAGTTTGATCTTGTTTCTGTTTTCCTCTAACAGACCCACACCTATGTGAATACTGTAAGTATGGAGGGGGATCTCTCTATGCGTCACTGTGTGCACGCTTTACCTGAAGTACGGCCCAGCACTTTCCCTGAAACATCAAGGGGAGCCATGCCTGGCGGGGGCCAAGGAAATCCACAGTCCAACATGCGGTGCTGTCCCCTGGAGGAACATAAAGATCCTCAGGTGTTCTTGCAGCCGTCCTCACAGGAGGTCAAATTCATGCTTGGCCCCACTCCAGCACAACGCCATCTGCTGGAGCGAGAGAGAGAGCGGCATGGGCACAACCCTCACAACCTTCAGCCAGTAGAGGGTGCAGCAGGCTCGGAGACGGAAGGAGATGAGCCCTCTATGCACCTGTGCAACCCTCACTCCTATCACCATTTCCATCACCACGCGCATCGGCACGAGCACCCAGACGGCTGCCAGAGTGGCGAGCTCACCTACGAGAACATCAACGGCCTGCGGATCAGCCGGAAGCAGCGTCTGAGTCCCAGCAGTGTGTCGCAGTCTGTGGGTTCGAGTAGCAGCAGCAGCACTGGGGACAGCCACTCCCACTCCCTCCTGCACGCCCACGGCCCGTCATCCCTACCCCCGCAGGGCTACGGCTGTGAGAGGGGCATGGGTGGAGGTCATCGTCGGACAGCTCTGCTTAACTACGAGAACCTGCCCTCTCTGCCCCCGGTGTGGGAGTACAGAGCTCTGCAGCGGGATGATGAGCAGGAAGAGGAAGATGATGATCAGGATGAAGAGGAATATGAAGAAGAAGAGGAAGACTTCGATGAATATGAGTTCTCAGAAGGCCCTGGGACACCCAATGGGTACCACCAGGACAGCAGGGGCATCCACAGAGATGCCCTGCAGAACTATGTCAACACAGAGCAGGTCCAGCCTCCGCGGCTTCGACACGCCTGCCCGCCGCATCCACAGCCGTGTCAGCCTGACAGAGGGGGGGGAATATTTAGCTTTGATTTCCGCAGACGATCGAGGTCAGGGGTTGGAGGCTGTGAGCACAGCCATATGCCTCCATCGCGGCAGCTGAATTACATCCAGGTGGACCTGGAGGGAGAACCTCCCTGCCAAGCCCTCAGCAGTGGGGGTGCCCAGACCCAGCCACAGCACCAGCGCCCACCACCCAAAAAATGTGGTCCGCAGGCACCGCGGCGCAGTGAATGCTACGCAGTCATTGACATAAAGAAGACTGCTGCCATGTCCAACCTGCAGAAAGCTCTGCCCAGGGATGATGGGACTTCCAGAAAGACTCGCCACAACAGCACAGACCTGCCTCTGTAAACGGTGTTCAAACTGAAGAGGAACGATGAAGACAGATGAAGGCTTATCCTCATCTTAGCACACTGGACCCTTCACTGTCATCCATCCATTCAACTGTCGGGCTGACTAATACAGTACAGGTACCTAATTAGAAACTCACTGAAACCTATCTGTGCATATGAAAGAAAATGAGAAATCTCTGAGGAGAATTTGCCATTTTATTCTGTGTTATTTATCAGATTTTTGGTGTGAAGCGCTCTTGAGAAATCTGCAGTTTTTACTGCAAATACTGTTTGCTGGATATATGGATATTTATATGTAAGCCTAAGGTCTCATATATATGTGTATGTATGTATGTATGTATATATATATATATATATATATATATATATATATATATATATATATATATGTGTATATATGTGACTTTACGCTGAGCTATGACTAAACAGAGAGCAGACAGCTCTGTTTTCAGTGGAAGAAGTCATGGCCATATTGTATACGCAAATTTTAATTCTCAAAACCATCTACAATCACAAATGTTACTGTTCCCATCATTAACTTCCTTTACATCCATGCAATTTTTTTTTTTTACTTAAATACTATGAGCGTCAGAGATCTGACCCTCATTTCAGACGACATAGAGAAGTTGTTGGCGTAAAGGAAGGTTAATGGTTCCTCCCAGATGCTGGCCAATGTTCATACCTCATCACAAGCACTTAAGTCTAATGTTGTGGCTTAGTAAAAGAGACCATTATTTGTTACTGTATGCCTATAGAGCATTTTGCACACAATCCTATGGAATTGTATTTTATCATATTTAAGAAATCATTTCGTCCTAATCCGAGTTGAAAAATGGGATTAAATGAACCAAGCAGATTGTGATATTGGGAGAATTGTACTAAACTGAACGATGGTAAAAGTAGCACACATGGATTCAAATGAGATTTTGACTCCCAACATGCAGCAGTTGAAAAAGTAGCATATCATCATCGATCACACCTCCTGGGTATCATCCCAGACCTGCAGGAGGTTCACGCTTGTCACGTTGCACTTTTGACCCGTGGCCACTGAAACGCTCTTTGCCACTACTCCTGCGCTGCTGGAGCTCCAGGTTGTGTCCTTTTTCCTAAAACAGGGGGCCAAATATTTAATGGACATCCTTCGTCAGCAGTGTAGATCGGGTTTATTTAAATGTTCTTGATGGAGACATCGATAACCTCAAATAGTGGCATTAAGCTATAACCTCACACAAAACGTGCTGAGTCTATAATTTGTCAGTTACCAGGTGTGAATGATCTGTTTAAAGGGTAATCAAGTATGTTGTAAAGTCAAGCCGTGATGATTTTTGAGAGGCTATTTATCAATCTTCTTAAGTCAGATATTTATTTATTTATTTCATATTTATTTACTCGTTCTTTTTTTTTTCTTTTTTTTAATAAAGTTGTACTAATTTTGTTTTCCATGTGATGACCAGCGTTTTGTAGTCCAGTTGGTAATATGGAGACCAAAGTTTCACCTCAAAATTATCACTGGACACTGGTGTATTACTGTTATAACTGTGCTTAATTATATTTAAAAAAAAGAAAAAAAAAGGAAAGACTGTATGTATATTTTAAGTGCCAAAATTTAATTGAAAACTGTATAATAAATAAAATCAAACGTGCCATTAGGATTTTTAGAAAACTGTAGGACAGAAAGGTATAAAATGATAACAGTCGGGGGACAAAGTTTAAAAAATAATCCATCTTTATGAGGATAATACAAACTAAAATAATACAAACTGCACATTCCACCTCATCCACATTGACAGCCATTTCGGAGGGAGATGTAAGAATGATGATCTTGTAGTCTGATAATCACTGTTAGGGTGGTTTTATGCTGCTACGTGTACATACTAACAGTAGCCCATGTAAGCTACAGGTACTTGTCAAAATGAAAAATGATGTGATGTCAGATCTTTTACCATATTTGTTAATAGAAGTAGCATTGTTCTGTTCTCCTGAGGTTATTTCTGAGCGATGAAAATGTCACGTTCCATTTCAGAGAATGTTTCATTTGGCTGAACCTTCATTTCATTGAGATAGGTTTTTTTTTCTGACTGTCTGGTAGGAATAGTAATGGAAGCACAGGCCCACTAAAGCTGTCACCTTTTTGTTAAGCGCTCACATCAGGTTGATATTTTCAGCTGATTGAGGAGGGTCAGGTGTTCTGGGTTTACACGCGTGTAGGCCTTCAAACGATGATGTATTGTGGCATTTAGCTGAAGTTGACCTTTTTTTTTTTTTTTAACATTGATCACGAGGATATGATGATTAAATACAAATGATCAATTTCTGATAAGCAGATACAATATTTTTTATTATAATGAATTTGGTTTCAGCACTACCCGAGTCCCAAATAATCTATTGTTTTGAAAAATAATAATTGGCATTTTATGGCTTCTCTGATGTTTAGTCATTAAAATGTGATAAAGTAATGGAAAATACTATCCCAGTTTCCCACATCCCACTGTACCATCTTTAAATGTCAAGTTTTTTTCTCCTCTGTTTGTTGTACAGACGACATTTGAAAGCCCAAAAATAGTCAGTGTACAATGATTTTCTCTGTTCAAACAAAGAAAAGCAGTAAATCCTGTCATTTGAGAAGCTGTTTCTAGCAAATGTTTGGGATTTTTGCTTTTAAAAAAAAATTACAATTTTTTTTATCAGTTATCAAAACAACATATATATATAAAATCTATTACTAATTTCTAAATCAGGGATAAAAAGGCTTTCATTCAATGGTTTTGTCAGACAGAAACCAATAATTATTTTCATTATCTATCACTCTTGCAGTCTCTGTCAAATAATCAAGCCAATAATTGAGAAAAAAATATGTTGTGTCAAAGAAACATCCCAGTTATTAAGGTGATTTCTTCAGAACCCTGTTTTCTTGAACCATCAAATTAAGACCCCCAAACATTCACTTTAATATCTCTTATATAAATGGTCTAAGCAAATTAATTGACTAATCACTTCAGTGATTTGTTATTTGATAGGAACAATAATGTGAATTTGTTTAGTTATTAATCAATGTTTCCACAACAGAAACTTGAAATAACTCCGAATCAAAGTTGCTAGTTTGTATTTTTTTTTCCTTTCCTTATTACAAAAATGCCAACTTGTAGCTGACATTGTTTACTGTATTTGGAAAGATATTGCCATGATACATTGGAGGGAGGTTTACATTTTTGCAATAATAGGTGAATTCTGATTTTGTCGATCGATCTAAATTGGACCAATATGTGAAGTGTGGAATTTAAATAGTATTCCATGGTGGGCTTAATGCATTTAATCACCTGTTCTTCTGTGAATCAGCAGTCTTATTATTTCAGGTACGATGTTTACTTTTTAGCCTTCATGGAGAGAGATAAACTATGAAAGTTGAAAATAACACAAATAATGGCTGTTTTCTTGATTGTCAGTTAACTCGCATTACCAGTGCCATACAGTAGGTGACCATTGAAAATACATTTTATTGTATAACATTTTCTAAAGCAGTGGCGACGTGTTCGTACGGGAATCAGCAAGTGGTTCATGTAATTTCTCAGAATATTGTTACATGTGGTTTTCTGGTCATTTAAAGAAAAAAAAAAAGTCCATGTTGAAATGTGTTAACTATCTTTGTTCTAATACAGTAACCTCAGCACCCCCTAAACCAGTCAATACACCATCATTACCACCTACTTCCTGTTTACACTGATTAATAATCAAAATAAATACATTCAATAATTGTTTTTCAAATCATTTAGCTTCAAAGCACTAATGCGATCTCATTGCACTTGAGTTCAAATGAAGTCCAGCTCGCACCTCATCAATCATTGTGAGTGACTTGGTGTTGATGCTATCTCAAGCAGGTAATTTTCATAACCTTTAGTGTTTATGCTCAAGGTGTGATTCACACAGGTGTCAATGAGGTTTTTAAGAGCTGCTTAGGGGTTTGAATAGTTTTGACAGTGTTATCTGCAGGGCAAGTAGCCACAAGTTGAGATAACTTCTGTCATTAACTTCTCCAAACTGAATTTATTGAAGGGGGTAGTTTAACAAAAGGGCTTGCTCTGTGTTTACTGTGCAAAAGGTGAGCTCGTATCTTGTCTGTTTAAATAAATTTCTCACTGTGCCTTTCATAGTCAAGCTGGAGAAACATTTTCACTGCTGTTTATAGGGACAGCTTGTTGTTACAAGAATCAGCGCCTGTTGAAGGTTTAAAGACTGAAGTTGAGAGGAGCTTTCGTCAAAGTGGTTTCACGCTTCAAGTTGTATTTCATACTTGAGATTGTGTTCTGATTTGAAAATGTGCTAACTCCTGATTGTTTTACACCGTACTGTATTTAAGATGATGTCTGTTTAAAGAAAAGTTTTTGGGTTTATTTGTATTTGCCGAGAGTTAGATGAGAAGATCAATACCGCTCTCTCGTTTGTACACTAAACAGAAGCGAGCAGCTGTTCAGCCTAGCTTGGCATAGCAGCTCGAAGAAGCCAGTCTCGCTTTTTCCAAATGATAACAAAATCTGCCTACCTCTAAAACTTACTAATAAGCACATTGGATTTGTCCCAGTACCCACTCTGGTGGTGTTAGCGCCACTGCCTACCTGTGTGCAGTCTTTACACTTGATTAGTAGCTAATGCAAATATATATTTTGTATATGGCACAAACCACCTCGGATGATTCAGTGAAACAAATCCAGTTTCAGTTGCAGTCAGTAAATAAAGCAATAACCCCCGTAAAACAGTTTTCGAATTTTGGGTTTTTTGTATTAACTGTTAATTAAATCAGAATTGGTGAGCCTCAGAGGTGTTGGTAGGCAGATTTTATTACATTTGGGAACAAAAGGACTCGCTTCTGTATCCAGTCTTCACACTAAACTAAGCTAACAGTGATAAATCATGAGTGTGATATCAATCTACTAATCTTACTTTTGAGATGAAGGCAAAAAGGCATATTTCCTCAAATCTGAAACTTTTCCTTTAAAGGTCCCATATTTTCAACTTTTTTTTGTTTATTTGTAGGGTTAATATTAATAAGAATTTATTTTATATAGCAAAAACATCTCACCCTCAAGTTTCTCTCTGGAGCTGACAGGCTCTTTTGTGACTGAGTCTTTAAGATGTATTGATATCAATGACCCTCTCATCTGATTGGTTGACTCTTTTCTGAGTGACAGACACCCAGGCCAACCACAGGATTTCTTCGGTCTTGTTGCTTGCTGGCTCCTCAGCGCAATGACCGCTTGGTGTTTTTGTGCACATTGGTGAACCATACTGAGGGCAGACGAATGTCAAAAGCATAAGGTTGTGACATCACAAATTTACAGACAGCACAGTTGCTGAATACGGGCTGTGTGCGTTTCTTTGTGGGCAGAGTGTATATCTCTTTCCCTGTGTTCATACAGCACCTAGACCTGCTTTACGCTTGAAAATGAAATGAAATCTGAATTTATACAATATGGGACCTTTAAGTTGTAATAACTGAATTAATCTGAATTTTAAGACATCATCTTAAAAAGCTGTTCAGCAGTGAAAAAGCCAGAATCAATGTGACTCAAAAGGTGTGAATCATGTCTAGTATGTTGTGTAGCATACATTATTAATTATGAGTAAAGATTAGTGTGTTTGTCATTAAAATGTCAGGTGATTTTGCTGATTTCCATGACGATCTGATTTCTCATCAGCTGCCATTTCTTCTCAGTGCTGAAGAATGTGGAAATAAAACTCTTTTCAGAGATTTGTTTTTGTGTACTTTTCCGGTTTCTAACAATCAATGTGCAAGATAAAAATGAAAAAAAAAATAATAATACAGGAGCAAGTCGGATTTTAAGAATATAGTGAGAACAGAAAGAAAAGGCCAGCAGTTAGTGCTACACATTGTCCTCATCAGTGGTTTTCATCATCATCACTTCAGTGATTTTAAACACCAACATACAGTCTCCCTCAGAACATCATAATCTAAATAACCTATTGTAAAACCTCAACTTCCTGTTCATATTACGAGAAAGTATCAGAAAACTGTAGTATCTCATATTACTGTGTTGTTGTTTTTTTTAATATGGTTTTCTTTTTTTCTGGTTCAAGGTAATCACCACCAGAGGGTGATGTACATGTACAGGTCTGAGCTGTACATTTTTGTGATTGATTTGTGTATTCACATACAGGTTGGCCTATCTTTGTGACTATTATATAAATTTATGAAACGAATGAGTGCCACATATGCTTGAGCATGACAAAATCTGGGACCTACAAGGAACTGCAGGTACTCTGGCTCATCCAGTGAGACTCGGGTGACTCACTGCAGTTGTAGACTCTATTTGTGATATGAATGCACAGCTGAAGGTTTAACCATGTTTAATATTTTTGCGAAAGCGGGAGAACTTCTTTATGTTTTTTATCTCAGTTTGAAAAAGTATCCTCTGATATTTGTATGTTTCTGTGTCCATCCATGGCTTATAAATGAGTATGCAGTGATGTTCTTATCATGCTGCCTTTAGAGGTGAATATACAAAGCTGATTTATTTGTTGGTCTGTCAAAAAAACCCAACATATTTGGGTCATTTTCATTCTTAAATCATTCCACACAGAGATGCGTTGTATGTTATCTGAACTCCTCTTCATCGCAAAAACAAAGTGAGCCTGACATTGGTGAATTTTATCCTGAATTTTGATCAATTATAGAGTGTGGATTTGTCCAAAATGTAAAAGTAAATGTAAATCTAATATTAAAATGAAGCTATGAAAATATCTTATTGTGCACTAAACAGTGTCTAATTTTCTTTTTCAAACATTTCATGTCTCAGAGAATCAACAAATGTATTTGAGCAAACAAAGCCTTTTCCCTCCAGGATCATGTACCTCCTCAGTTCATAGCATGTGAAATTTTTAACATTACAGCATTTACAAGATATTTTTTAAGGTATTCCTAGAATATTTTTATAAAATATACCCAAACAGGCTGCTCAACAATCAGAACAGTACAAGAACTAGACAAAAAAAAAAGTTTTTTTTAAAGAAAGAAACAAATGAGTCAGGTAAACACAGCTTACGTGAACGCTTTTTGGGCTGTTGATGATCAAACCTGATCGCTCTTGGAGCTGAAAAGCTTTGTTTGCTCTGGTCAATCTATTATTTTCTGAGGAAACACGGACAAGACAGACATGAAACTGGTCCATTTAAATGTCTGTAATACAATACTCAAACCGTTATGGGGATGATCATTCATCCAGCAGCTGACAAACACTGCACTGTGAGGGAAGTCTGTACAGGAGACAAGTGATGTTAACTGTGTGAACACCATTCGGAGTGAAATATTGTCTGTAGCTCAACAATTTGCCCAACATACATTACTTACTATCAAAGTGGAAGTAATCATGTGTCCCTTTTTGTCTCAAACCAGACAAATGGTAATTTTATTGAAAAACTTGCTTTGCAGCTGAATATTAACTTCTTTTGAGCATGTTCTTAGTGTCTGCCTGTGTGTAAACAATTTTAATAATTTGATGTACAGAGAGCATGGTCCTTGTTAGCTCTAGAGATTTACAGCAAACTGTAAATATATGCCTTAAATAGCAGCTGTCATGTCTTGTGTTCGTATGTCTGTCTTGTTTTATGGTTAATGAATTATTGTATCAAAAGAGGAGCCTCACAAATAAAGCAGAGCTTTTATTGTTTCTACTCTACTTTGCATCAGTAATGTTAAGTCTGGGTGGTTTTAACTTAACTAAAGCACTCTAATTCATTTTGTTGAAACAGAGCACACGTAGAGTACACAATGCCTGTACACTACGTCATTAAACGTGTGCTACCATTTGTCATTTAAGTGTTTGGTTTCTGCCTGGCTGACAAAGTACCTGAAATATGATCATCTGCAATTTCCAGTGCCCTCTTCTGAGTTTTGACTACAAACACATCAACTGCTTTGCTGTGTGACAAGTTTTATATGGGTACAAATGTGTGAAAGGAAGAGGTGGCTTGAGTGCAAATCTCGAGGTTGAAGACACAAAAAATAGGTTTGGTTGCCAGCTAAAATTTAAACTGCAGTAATCCGTCAAATGTAACGTTACTGATCCCCCCCCCCCTAAAAGCAAGTGTTGCCATCATCCACCCAAAGATTTGTGTAAAGTTTTAGCCATGCACTGTGAGTATGTAACCGAATATGTGGTTACACTGAGCAACAATCAGCGACAAATGTTTTGAAGCAGTTGTACTATGTATTTTCCTTATTATCACTTTTGTTCAAGTCAGCACTGTTTTTTTTATTTTTTTTTTAGTACAGGAATTCCAGACCACCAAAAGTTTTATCTGTCTTCATTTTGGACTAAAATAGCAAATATCGACCCCTGCTTAAATCCCCAAACAGTTCCACGTGTGTCCACTTTTAAAAGTGCTTGTGGAACTCCGGTAACCATCTAACAATTCTTATTTCCAATCTCAAAAATTAATTTACATTTCTGTAAGCATAAAATTAAGATTAAGTCAAGTGAGACGCACATTCATAACAATGAATGCTCTGTTATTAAAAAACCTAGCCTAATAAACAAAACAAGGGCGTACAGCCGTGCTTATAGAAAAATGTTAACATCAGCATGTTAACAAGAGCACAGTTACAATCAACATGCAGATGTTGATA
The DNA here is from genome assembly GCF_029030835.1 of Brachyistius frenatus. Lineage (NCBI taxonomy): Eukaryota > Metazoa > Chordata > Actinopteri > Embiotocidae > Brachyistius > Brachyistius frenatus. The sequence continues at coordinate 113,278 of NW_027210609.1, read as the reverse complement.
GTGACTTTGACCTTTGACCCCTGCATTTAATCAATTAATCTTTGAGGCCAGTTGGACATTTGTGCCAAATTTGAAGAAATTCCCTTAATTTGTTCATGAGATATTGCGTTTACCAGAATGGGTCCCACTGACCTTGACCTTTGATCCCCAAAATATAATACGTTAAGCCTTTGGACCTAATAAACATTTGTGCCAAGTTTCAAGAAGTTGCCTCAAGGTGTTCTTGAGATATTGGTTTCAGGAGAATGGGATGTACAAACAGACAAACAACTTGAAAACATATTGCGTCCAGCTGCGGTTGTCACTGGTCCAGAGGCATACAAGTGAGGCCAAGAATGTCCTGTCTTATCCGTGTCTGCTGCTGGAAAGTGACATAGCAGACAAGCACACGCCTTACCTAATATGTGCTGTATAATTGCACTTAAAAATGTATTAATAAAAAGTAGCACGTGTATCCAAAAGTAAAAGAATAGATTTTTCTCTTAAAACTGACCAAGTAAAAGTGAAAAGTAAGTGTCATTAAAATTACTCCAAAAAGTTCAATATACTGAAAAACTTTTGTTAAGCTTACGTAACTGACACTTCACAAGTTTGTCTGTGAACCTGTATTTCTGGCTGAACAACCTGTGGTCATTGGGCGGTAGTATGTTTAAGAGCCTTCTGAGAAGCTTGTCACTAGTATATAGGAGATGGCTGTTTTTGTGTTGCTATATGACAACACTCATTCAGCTATGTTCCAACAAGTGATAATTCCCCCATTATTTCGCCTGCAGGGAAGAACTTGGATAATATGAGCTGGCTTTCAGTCTAACCTTCCTCTCAATATAGAAACTGTTCATTCCATCTAGCCAGACAAGTTTATCATCAGATTGTGTGAGTAAAACAACCATTAAGTGTTTTACATTGCTTTTCATTTGTCTACTAGCACTGCAACTATCCTGGTTTGAAGGCTGAATATATGACTCATTTGTTAAAAAACCCGAATAAAAGCCAATTATTTTACACAATCATTTATCATTTTGTCGCCAAAATAATGTTTATCAATTGGCACATTTAATTTTTCCCTTTTTGACACATTGTTTTTGTTTTTATCATTTTATTAACATTTTTTTTTAATGTAAATGATAATTATTACTTAAAAATATGTTTAAATGCAGAAGAAAAGACTCCATAACTGAAGTCTTATTATAAAGCAGACATAAGTTTATTTTTATTGATGCCACAGCGGCATATTTGAGTGTCACAATAGCAGAAGTTCATAACTATATAGAAAACAGGAGAATGAAGTAGGTACAATTTTAAAACTAAAAAGTCAGTGTAGTAAATAATTGAAGGAGAAAAAAAAAAAATCCGCAGCTAAAGATCATAAAGATACATTTAAAGAGGAAAAATACCAAGTAGTGTCAAAAATTATACAAAGTGGTCAAGTGTTTGAAAAAAAGCTGCAGTTGTAGAGATATGCAGATACAGCTGCACTTGCCTGTCTTACAGAAGTAAGATGCCATAAAGTATAAATGCAAGTGCAAAAAAAAGTTATTCACACCAGATGACTGTTCGCATGCAGAACTGTTTTTTTTGGCACTGTTTTCACAGGAGTTGTGACGCCAAGCTACAAATTCCTAGTTGGCAGATAGCTGGAACCTGTTTACCACGACTGACCAAGCAGAGACGGCTCAGCTGCTTTGGTTTAGTTGCTAGCGACTGTTGTAATCTTAATGACTTAAGGTCCTCCTGTCACAGTGGAAAAATACAGAAGGGGAAGTGGCATTATCTCAGAACTTTTGTCAGAGCCAAACACTTTTTAAATTGAGACAGCGTTGTGTGCAGACCAATCCGACAGTAATTAGGTCATAGAGGAGCCACAGCTACATAGCGAGTTTGTTTCTCACTTTGGTTCTGCCCATGACATGTTGTTTGTGTAGAGATCCTGCAGTACACCCAGCTGAGAGGAATACTGATCAGGGTGCTGTTGCTGGAAACAGCTCTGGGAGGAAGGGGCTTTGTAATGGCAGGGTAAGTGCTCATTGTGCTTTTTTTTTTTTTTTTTTTTTTTTTTTTTTTTTTTTTTTTTTTTTGCTCTGGACTGCGAAATGCATGGCTTTAACTCCAAAATGTGATCTAATAAGTTGCAGCTCTGTGCTAAACACTTGCCAGTAAAAAACTTTCCATTCCTGTTAATCCTGGAAGCTTTAGTTCGATGAATAAATAAATAAAGCTCATGTGCCAGTGCCAAATGATCAGCTGAGTAGTTATGTCTGTGTGCATAACGCAGAGCTACCAAGGTTTGACATTGTCCTATAAATGAGGAGGAGGAGGGACAGTGCATGTCAGATTTCATTGTTTCGGTAATTTATCTGCAACGTTTTCTGAACATGTCAAGGGCATTCCTCAAAGGAAACACCCTGGAGGTGGCTGGACAAGATAACAGTCTGGTGAAGAAGACTCAGCTGTTGGACCGCGGCCAGTGGGCAAACAAGTTGGAGTTCCTGCTGGCTGTGGCAGGAACCCTGGTTGGGCTGGGAAACCTCTGGAGATTTCCCTATTTATGCTATAAAAATGGCGGAGGTAAGCAGGATTCCCGCTTTAGAAAATCGCATACATTTTAGACTTTTACATCAATCAACTGCACCTAATCATAATATTATGTCAACAATTTTTCAAAATACACAAATAAAAATGATAATGAAAAGAAATTGCTCTGACTTTTCACAAAGCGTCTGTCGGTTAGAATTTTTTCTCTCTTTATATAACCAAATGCAACTCAAAGAATAAAGGAGATCATTGTTACGGCTAAATTTGGAACGAAACAATTTTGGTTAAATTGGCTTGAAAACCATCTTGTTAAATCTGGATTGTGTAAACTGTTGTTTGTGACATGTTTGTGGTGCTTGTCATGCTTCTCTCAGGTGCATTTCTCATTCCATACGTCCTATTTCTGCTTGTTTGTGGCCTCCCAATGTTCCTCCTGGAGACTGCCATGGGACAGTTCACATCTCAGGGATGTATCACCTGCTGGAGGCACTTCTGCCCTTTGTTTGAAGGTCAGTGTTTAAAAGGAACCGTATTATATACATTCAACAAGCAGTAGATGTAAAGATATCCCTTCATTCCCACAATTTGAATAATTATATAAATGTGTAGTATATGTACAGAAAGTAACTTGTGAAGGAAATGTGTCATTCTTTGAGAGCAAAATGTTCTAGTCTTTTTTTTTTTTTACCAAAATAGATGAAGATTGAAACTGCTCATGTTCACGACATGTAACTTTCAGATAAATAAGTAACTTGGATTTACAGATACATGAATAACAAAAAAAATGCACTCAACAAAAATATAAATGCAACACTTTTATTTTTGCTCCCATTTTTCATGAGCTGAGGTAAAAGATATAAAGCATCTTTTATGCACACAAAAATATCATTTCTCTAAAATTTTGCTCATCAATTTGTTAAAATCTGTGTTCGTGAGGACTTTGTGACACTTTTGCAAAGGTAATCCAACCAATTGACAGGTGTGACACATTAAGATGCTGATTAAAAAGTATGATTATTGCACAGGTGTGCCTCGGACTGGTCAAAATAAAACTCTAAAATGTACAGTTTTATCATGAAATTTATTTTACATTATCAGCCACAATTTCCCATATGGCTACAGATATGCATGGGGGGGGGATTAGTATCTAGTGTGAACACCATTTGCCTAATGCAGTGCAACAGCATCTGCTTCTCATAGAATTGATCAGGTTGTTGATTGTAGCCTGTATTGTTCCACTCCTCTTTAATGGCTGCAATTCTCGCTAGATATTGTTAAGAGTTAGAACACGTTTTAAATACGCTGGTCCAGAGCATTCCAAACATGCTTAGAGCTCAACGGCTGACATGTCTGGTGGTCGCAGGCCATGTTGGAACTGGGATGTTTTAAGCCTCCAGGAATTATGTACAGATCCTTGCAGCCAGGGGCAATGCATTATCATGCTTCAACATGAGGTGATGGCGGTGGATGAATGGTATGACAATGGGCCTCAAACTCTCATCACCATATCTCAAACTCTTTAAACTGTCCTTGGGTGAAATTGGGCCTAATAGTCCATCCATCATCTTCCGCTTATCCGGGGTTGGGTTGCGGTGGCAGCAGGCCAAGCAAGCTGACCCAGACTTCCCTCGCCCCCGCAACATTTTCCAGCTCATGCTGGGGGATCACGAGGCGTTCCCAGGCCAGACGGGAGATATAATCCCTCCAGCGTGTCCTGGGCCTTCCCCGGGGTCTCCTGCCAGTTGGGCGTGCCCGGAAAACCTCCAGAGGGAGGTGCCCAGGAGGCATCCTGATCAGATGCCCGAACCACCTCAGCTGACTCCTTTCGACGCGAAGGAGTAGCGCCTCAACTCCAAGTTCCCTCCTGATGTCCGAACTCCTTACCCTATCCCTAAGGCTGAGCCCGGCCACCCTACGGAGGAAACTCATTTTGGCCGCTTGTAGCTGCGACCTCGTTCTTGATTTTTGATTTTGATTTTGATTTTATACACTTTATTAATCCCCGAGGGGAAATTTCTTCACTACAGCAGGGGGGCTCTCAGGGGGGAGATGCTGCAGCAGGCTGCCACTAGCGCAGCGCCAGGTAACCTGACCTGAGGTGCATGTTTTTGGATGACGGGAGGAAGCCGGAGAACCCGGAGAGAACCCACGCAAGCACAGGGAGAACATGCAAACTCCGCACAGAAAGGCCCAGGACCGGATTCGAACTCGGAACCTTTTTTGCTGTGAAGTGACAGTGCTAACCACTGCACCACGGTCTTTCGGTCACGACCCAGAGTTCATGACCATAGGTGAGGGTCGGAACGTAGATCGCCCGGTAAACTGAGAGCTTCGCCTTCCGACTCAGCTCCCTCTTTTCACCAACAGTGAAAGCGCCTGTTGTACTGCTGCAGCCGCACCGATCCGGCGGTCGATCTCCCGCTCCATCCTCCCCTCACTCGTGAACAAGACCCCGAGATACTTAAACTCCTTTGCTTGAGGCAGGCACTCCGTCCCCACCTGGAGGGAGCAATCCACCGGTTTCTGGCAGAGAACCATGGCCTCAGATTTGGAGGTGCTAACCCTCATCCCCGCTGCTTCACACTCGGCTGCAAACCACCCCAGTCAGTGCTGGAGGTCGCGGCCCGAAGAAGCCAACAGGACCACATCGTCTGCAAACAGCACAAATGCGATCCGTAGACCCCCGAACCCGACGTGCTCCTCCCCCCAGCTGTGCCGAGATATCCTGTCCATGAAGGTCACAAACAGGATCGGCGACAAAGGACAGCCCTGGCAGAGGCCAACACCCACTGGAAACGAGTGTGACTTATTGCCGAGAATACGAACACAGCTCCTACTGCGGTTGTACAGAGCCCGGATGGCCCGTTGCAACGGGTCCGGCACCCCGTACTCCCGCAGCACCCCCCAAAAACCCCCGGGGGACCCAGTCGAAAGCCTTCTCCAAGTCCACAAAGCACATGTAGATTGGATGGGCAAACTCCCAGGCCCCCTCCAGTAGTCTTGCCAGGGTAAAGAGCCGGTCCGCTGTTCCATGACGAGGATGGAATCTGCACTGCTCCTCTTAAATCTGAGGTTCGACAAACGGTCGGAGCCTCCTTTCCAGCACTCTGGCATAAGGTTTGCCCGGGAGGCTGAGTAGTGTGATACCCCCGATAGTTGGAGCACTCTCTCCGGTGCCAGACCTTACCAGGTCTTTCCAGCCGACTCCCCCGCCGTCTGATCCAACTCACCACCAGGTAGTGATCAGTTGACAGCTCTGCTCCTCTCTTCACCCGAGTGTCCAATACATATGGCCGCAGATCCGATGATACAACTACAAAGTCGATCATTGATCTCCAGCCTAAGGTGGTCTGGTACCAGGTACACTTATGAGCCACCTTATGCTCGAACATGATGTTTGTTATGGCCAAACCGTGGCTGGCACAGAAGTCCAGTAACAAAACACTGCTCGGGTTCAGATCGGGCAGGCCGTTCCTCCCAATCACCCCCTGCCAGGTTTCTCCGTCATTGCATAAAAATAGTCTTAAATCTTTTACTTTAACTCATGAAAAATGGGAGTGAAAAACCAAAGTGTTGCATTTATATTTTTGTTGACTGTACATGGCATAAAAATAAACATAATATTGTAAAAAAAAAAAGTAAAATAATTTATTAAATCCATGAAGACTATAAAAATAATTTGACAATTTTTGTTGTTGGAGGTCATTGAGGAGAGGTATTTGGCACATCTCACTGGCTCAGAAGAATACCCAAGTGTATTATCCACTCAAATATCAATTGACTGGTTGACTTGCGAACAAATGGAGAATTCAGTCCAAAAAAAAAGCTTCTGACAAAGCATACTTGTATGTAGTACTGAATGGACTGAATCAGCACAATTTGTCTTAAAAGACACCTGAAACCTGAGCCAAATTGTGCACACAAGTGTCTGTCTGTTGGAGTTGAACTACTCCATGTGACTGACTGTGTGACCCAGAGAAGAGTACTGACATTTAGACAAATCAAGGCATTAACTCCATCTTTTGACAATTTATGTTCCCACCAATATCCTGTATCCTATGTTGAGGCAGTTATAAAACACGGTTAGTTCTAACACGTAAAGGTGTTAATGTTGCCCTGAGGGCCAGATACTATACCTCCTGACCTGTTCCAAATCGGCACCTTGTCATGCACACCTAATTAAATAATATGATTAATTTCACACTTTACTTCAGAGGCTCTTTTTACTTGCTCAGGAATGATGGTTTCACAAGCAGCTGGTATCATCTAAGAGGATTAAGTGCCATGTGATAGTATGTATAATGTGTAACATGGCCAAAGGCTAAGGCTGGTATCAATGTCTAATTTCCTTTATGTCAAAAACAAACATGCCTAACTGAGTTTCCCTATTTTACCCTGTATGTTGGGGCCAGTCTAAAGTAGTCCTTCATACTTGTTTTAAAGAGGTTAAATCCTTCCCTTAAACACCTGAGCATGCAGCTTTTAGAAAACATTTATTAACACTTGTTAACAGTGTACCATCAAGTAATTGTTCATTTTGGCCTTTCCATGGAAATTGTTGACTACAAATATATGCTGTTCCAAATAAAATACTTCCCTCAGTACAGTAACAAATAGTGCTCTTACATGTCAGGACTCCTACCTGTATAGTACTTCATTTTTGACGGGGTAGTGTTGTCTCAAATCACATGCCGCTGTTTTGCACTGACCAAAAATAACCACAGTCTTTGAATGCATCAACCACCAACATATCTGCAGTTTTAATCATTTAACCCAGAAATTAACATGTTGTCATGCCCTCTGTTTAACACACTCAATAAACACACTGATGGTTTCTGTCCAGCAGTAGTATGGTGGTACTTAGTGAAAAATAAACACTTTTATGAGGTGTTCTGCAATCAGATGCCTAAGTTTGAAAATTCTTTAGCTTGGTGGTCCCACCCTTCCTCTACAGCAACTGTTTATGGTGAAAAGTGTCCAGTGTTCCACTCAGATTTTTTGGACCCTTTTGTACGGTGGCTCCAAGGGTCATTTTCCCCTCAAACCCAAAACATTTCACAAAACGCAAAAACATTTAATAAAATGAAAAAAACATGACACAAAATGCAAACATTTTACAGAATGCAAAAACATTTCATAAAATGTGTTTTTGTGTTGAGGGAAATGCATTTGTCTTCTTTGAAATATTTTTGTGTTTGACCTCAGGCTCACTGTAGTTTTGAGAGCATCATCCGTGTACTGCACTGCATGTTTCTGTACATCAGTGTTAACACACCTAGGCAATCAAAGTAGTGAGTGTTAGTACGTAAGTATGCCATTTGGAACACAGCAATAGAATATCACCAGAGGTACCTCCTAACAGAAAACAAACCAATCTGGATAACTAAAAAAAACAACAAGAATGGTTGCCTCCAGGATGACACTGCTCTCAGTCTATTTTGTCATGTAGCAACAAGATCACAAACACGTCACCGGTAAGTTAACCTGATCTGGGCAGGTTTGACATCTGCCAGAGTGGGAATAAACTTTACACCTTATAATAAATAATAAAATCAATTCATCCTTGAGCATGTAAACATTGGTATCTAATTTTAAGAAATCCCCTTTGTCATTCCCACCTCCGTGCTTTACCTTGGTGTCGCCTGGAGTTCTTCTCCTGAATTTCTCCACACAAACTTTCCACCATCAGATCCAAGTAGGCTGAATTAAATGCTGAAGGCTCAAAGTTGAATGTTTTTTTTATTTCCATTTAATCATAACACACATACAAGCTGTTGTCTTTCTCTGCATGTTTGTTTGCAAATTAATCCTAGATGTCTCATTCTCTGAGCTTTGAGCATCATTCTCCCTCTGTAGCCATACTCATTGATTTGACTTAAAATGGTCTGTGAACTCAATTGTATCTTGTTATTCTGATTTTACTCTGAGGTGATCCTTGCTGTTGTTTCTCACTTGTTTTTCTTGATTTTACTCATAAATATGCAGTCTAGTCTGCTGTTTGTGTTTCTGGGTCTAACTGTGCACCTTCTGTTCTCAGGCACAACAATTTTAATAGTAGTCAACTGTCAATTGAAGTTTTCTTGCTGATTTGATGAATAGAGTATATTTCTTTGCGCAATCAAATGATGCTTGAACTTTCTTCCTAGCCAGTGCCTTTCAACCAGTTCCAAGGTAAATGACAGTGGATTAGTGAAGTCGTTTATATTTAAGTGTGTACAGGTGCCCTCGCAGAGTAAACACATGTCTAGGTTATCACATTAGACTTGTTCCACTAAGTATTATGATCTGAATTTACAGTTATATTTGTTGCCACTTTCCAGGACTATGTTTATGCTTTCTACAATGACAACCGGATATATTTATTTTCGGTGAAAATTATGCCGCTGTGCTTTATGGGTTTTTAATGGATCAAACATCAGTGTATTAAACGTTTTATGGAATAACTTCATTAATTTCATGGAAGTTTGCTGGTAATTTCATTTTGTAAACCACTTTATATGCTGCAGTGTTATTCTGTGTATACATATTAATAATCTGTAATGACTGCATCTCGTCTGTCTCCTCAGGGATTGGTTATGCCACCCAGGTAGTGATTGCATATGCTGCTGTGTCATACATCGTCATCCAGGCATGGGCCTTCTTTTACCTCTTCTCATCCTTCACTGCTGAGGTTCCTTGGGCCAGCTGCAGGAATACCTGGAACACAGGTAGACAAACGCTGTAATTACCTCTGTGCAAGGCAGATGTCTGAGTTTATGTGCTCCTAATCAGGATGTTTTGTCTAATCTCTTATAATTATTATAAAGACCCATTAAACATTTCTTTGTCCAGAATTATTAGAAAAGTGCCTGCCTTAGATAAAGTGGTTTTGTTACAGCCATGTAGCTCACAAAAGGTAAACAGTCACAAAAAAACAACACCACATCACTACTTATAAGCATCTCCCAAACCAGAACTGTTTATTCCAGCAGTCATATGTGGTTAAGTGCCTGTGGGTTACGTGGATCGTTTTTCTTTTGCCGTGTTCCAATTTCAATTCAGGATTTTAGTCTTGGTCTTTGGACACATTTGGGGAACACTCAAATCTAATATTGGAATAAACACAGACTATTTTGTATTTGATGACTTTGAGAAACATGTATCTGCCTATTTGTTATCACATTACACTTTGATCAAATATCTCTTTTTTTTTTCTTTTTTTTTTTTTCTTAATCAGAGTCTTGTGTTGAATTTGATCAAAGAAATGTGTCATCCAACTGGACAGCAGCTGCAAACGCAACAACGCCTGCAACAGAATTCTGGGAGTAAGTGTAATTCAGACCTGTCATAATATTTCATTTTCTAGGAGGCTAAACATTGCAGGTACGCTTTTGTTTATGTGTATGTTTGTCTTTCTTTTTCTTTATTATAAATAACTGGTCTCCTTTTACCAGCGCTGGTCCACATGTCAATGTCACAGAGCAGTCAGTCCAAGAAATTCATGAATATATTTTGGGGTCACTGGGGAGCAACATTTCCGTGTTGGTTGGCCAATAACTGCTTATTATTTCTCATTAGAAATAATAGTGTAGGGTCCTTGTTTGCACATTTGAAGGAATCTCAACAATTTTGCAAATGTAAATGTAAAATCCCTTCATCTATACCTCCTCAATGTTTAAAATTTCCGTCCACTAGTCAGTTTGTCTGACTCTTTGGTCATAAATATTTCAGCAGCTATTAGATGGATTTACATTTTTTTTGCATGTATCCGCAGAGCATAAACGATGAATCCCACCACCTTTGGGGATTCCCTAACCTTTCCTATAGCGCCACAATTAGGTTAAAATTTTAAATTTGTAACGGACATTAGGGATGGATTCTAAATTTAAGTGTTCCCCTGACTTTTTGTGTTCTGCCACCAGCAGGTCGTTGTTTTTTAAACCTGCAGAGCGAAACTTTTGTCTCCTCCTTCAGCAAATGACAGTAATGTCAAAAACCCTGCCTGTCTCTCTGCTGTAGCCAATACTGTGGCTACTCTTGCTACAAAGAATAAACTTTGGAGAAATTGTAGATGAATAAAGTAAGAGATGTCGCAACCCCTGCAAAATGATCTTTTCTTTTCCAGAATTCGATCCATTCGGTCTAATAACATTCGGAAAATCTATATGAGCTTCGTGAGTGAATTACTTTATCGCAAGTCAAGTTAGCATAGGGATAAACTGGAAGTTAGCAGTCCTGGCCGGTGGAAGTCACTGATGTGTATGCTCTGCCCATATACCTTGGCTTTTTTGCATTTATTTGGCCAGTGTGGGAAATACAGAGATTTACCTGGCGATGGTTGGTTTGATTAGCATTATGTGCGTTCAACTTGAACGTAATCGACAGCATTTATATGTTATGGTCCCTCACTATAGCTTTAATACTTTGGCTAATGGCTGAACATCTCCAAAACTAATGCCCTTCCCATCAGCCATAACCTTACTTGATATTTATTGCTAAATAGCAAAGCATGCTGTTATGCAAAATCATGATTAGTTCCATCTTACCTACTAAACATCATCATGCTATCATTATTCAAACATACTGGCATTAGCATTTAGCTGAGTGCATCACAGTGTCAAAGTGGACTCTTGTTTTATGTTTCGAGGAACACATTTTCTTTCATTGACTTGGGTCAAACTGAAAAAATAAGGTCCAACCTATTAATCAATTTTGTAACCCTTTAGTCTATAATTTTCTTTAATACTAAAAAAGTTTACATTGTCTTGTTGAGTTGTAAATATCAAAATATTCTTTGCTTTTGTTACAACTTCTCATCAAAAGGTTATCTCACAATGTATTTGGCTGCCTTATATAATTGGCATCCAACACATACAAGTTTTTTGTGAAAGCATTCCAAAGCTGCTTTTGATGAGTCATTGATTTCCTTTCCTAATACATAACCTGAGGAACATTTAGTACACTGTGAATATAGTCTAAGCAATAAACATATTTGTCTTAAAAGCAATTATTTATCCATATTGGTTCATTTTTCAGTATATAGATAGAGAAACTGATATATATAAATATAATAAAATATGCATGTGTCCAAAAAACAATGAACAAACTAGACATTATCACTCTTGTCATTTCGATGGTTATGTTAAAATATGGAATATGTTGAAGAATGTATCTCTTTGACAGGTTTGTTGTTGCTCTTCGATGGATGACATCACTGATTGTTAAGTAGCATAAAGGTTTATTTTTGAGGTTTCATTTCTGTTTAGACTACTGTAGAAAAATCTCAATTACCAATGTTAACCTGACATTGAGCGGTTACTTCTGCAGGGCCAAAACCATGTGATAAGTCACACTGATGATATTCACTCTTATAATAGCCTTCTTTATTATTCTATGATCTAATGGAGATTATTCTTGAACAAAGTTCTCAGTGTTCTTGTCTCCAAACTGCTTTTCAGGAGACGAGTTCTGGGTATATCTGCAGGGATTGAGGAGATTGGTAGCCTGAGGTGGGATTTGGCCTTGTGCCTCTTACTGGCATGGGTCCTGTGCTACTTCTGTGTTTGGAAAGGCGTGAGATCCACTGGAAAGGTACAGCTATGTCTTTAAAATATAATTTATTCTGTAGAATCTGTCTTCTGAGGACAAATTCAGTCAAAAGGTTTTGGGATGAGTATCAAAAGTATTCCCTCATTTAGTGTCTTGATCTTTTGCTCCTCCAAAATTAATAAAAAATCCAGGCTGACTTGGATATCAATTTGCTTAAATGGATCCCGCAGTACACCTGCATAGAAGCATTTCTTTTATCTATCCACTCATTTATTCAGATTTCTCCTTTGATTCGTCATTGGTCTGTATGCTGTTAAAAGGTAGAATTTCTGCTGAGGTATTTTTATTTTAACATTTCAATGAAAACACCATAGACAATAGGCCGCATGCACAAATATCTTAATGTGATGTTTGCTGTTAAAATTGTTAGAAGTTAGTGAACATCACATAAAGGCTTGGTTCAAGTTCTGATGTCACACTGATTTGAAATATGAATAGATCTGCCATTGTCATTAAAGTAGTGCTGCACCGTGACAATAAATCAGGTAGCAGTGTTTGACATGAGGTGAGATGACAATGAATTGTTTTCCTAAACATATCAAATGTTTCCTTTATGCAACATGTCCTTGTGATTTAACCGTGGTGCAATAAAAACATAAACCTGCCTTTGTTTTGTGTTGACAGGTGGTTTACTTTACAGCCACTTTTCCCTATTTGATGTTAGTAGTTCTACTGGCTCGTGGACTCACTTTACCTGGAGCTAAGGATGGCTTAGCTTTCTACCTCTATCCGGACCCCACAAGGTTGGTGGACCCTCAAGTAAGTAATAACGTCAGACAGCCATGATAATGCTACATAGAAGCCAAGAAAAGCTGCCAGCTTGGTTGCCTGCCACGTAATCCCACACTCTTTAAAATACCTGAAATTACCACGAAATCTATTTTCACTCTGGCACCAGGAAAACTGGTCAATGTTCACTAATATTTATGTGCTGAAATTTCTTAGGTTTGGATGGACGCAGGGGCACAAGTGCTTTTCTCTTTTGGGATTTGTCAGGGAAGTTTGACGGCTCTGGGCAGTTACAATCAGTACAACAATGATTGTTACAAGTAAGTGCACTCTGCTTTTTGTCCTTTTATATTCAAATACTTTACATCAAAGATTGGCCTGAGATTCTCGCAATGAATTTGTCTCTTGCTGCCTTAAACATAAAACCAAATTACAACTGCACGTTACAATTATTTTTGTGCAGTACTTTTACTAGCGACAGAAGGGAGAACTTAAGTTATGCATTTTCAAAGGGGATGAGACGCAGTATAGTAAAAACTTGCATGTAGTCATGCAGATCTGTTTCAACCGGCATGATCCTTAGCAAAGCAGAATAAATGAAGACACATAATAACAGCTGTTCAATATAAAGACAGTGTGTCATTGCATATATATCTATACATTTCTTACCACTCTCAATGTATAAATAGATTTCATAGTACTGTAGAAATACTGCCTAAGTTTCTCCTTGTCACTTTGGGTCTTGAACATTAGAATGGGTTTTAGGAGCTTATTTGTTTTACACAGTGGTATTAGTTTTTAAAATGGGTTTTATGCTTTGCTATTTGCTAAATACTTTGTGTTTTTTGTTTGTTGCCTCAGGGACACATTTGTCCTATGTTTGGTTAATGCTGGGTCCAGTTTCGTGGCAGGATTTGCAATCTTTTCTGTTTTGGGCTTTATGTCCTACGAACAAGGACTGCCAATATCTGAAGTGGCTGCTTCTGGTAAGAACTTCACAGCTTCACCACACTTATGTTACAGTAAATTTGTATATATATATAACTTTCAGTTTACATGAAGAGCCTCTCCCAAAAAGTATAAAGCTTGTGGAGTCAAGAGTTTGGCTGTTGTTTATACTCACATTTTATAACTTTGACAGGCCTGATAGCTGAAAAATTTATATTTGTGTGGTTTTAATATGTATAGCCCTTTTAAATTGGTAATTTTCAACATAACAATTCACTGAAGGATACATTAGCTATTATTTATCAGTAGACTGAACAAACAAATCCAATCTTCCAGTGGACATGCAATTGTCTACTTTTATCTTGTGTTTCTAAAATGTATATGTTGATTTAAATGATTAATACACAATATGATTTGGGGCATAGAAGATAGTTGCATCTTGCACTTTACCTCAAATACAGTACAGTGAACCCTCGTTTATCGCGGGGGTTACATTCCAAATAGAGACCGTGATAGGTGAAATCCGTGAAGTAGTAACCTTGATTTTTTTTTACAATTATTATACAATGAAATACTCCATAATACATTGAAACCAAAGAACAAAACCTTTTTACAGGCCCAAGCATTTGTTTAACAAATAAAAGTACTGTATAAATGTTTTTTTTTACAAATAACTACTGTACTGTAAAATAATAATTTTAATCATCAATACGAACTGAAGGCTTCAAATTGCTGAGATCGGCACCGCCCCACTGCGACCCGAGTCATTGGATTAGAACGGGAGGAAATGAAAAATGATTATGAAAACAAATACAAAGTACAGTCGGACAAATAGTGACTCGTGTATTTCACTGCTCTTCTGACTGAGCCGCTGCATCCTGACTCCGCTCTGCAGCGGTTCTTTCTTCTAAAGCCGGCGGTGCAGGTGTGGTTTTTCGAGAGAAGAACATAGTTATCGGTAGTTGTTGTCGCTCTTTTTTCTTCTGGGCAAAAAGATTCTTATAAACCGACATGCCACCATCGATTATGTTTAATTTGGCAAGCTGTTTTACGTACGTGTACATATTAAACCGCAACGTTATTGACAAACAGGTAGAGAAGAAGCGGAGAGACTGTTTAGCCAATCAGAATGCAGAACACAATGCACGATGCAAATCCGTGAAGCAGCGAGACCGTGAAAAGTGAACCGCGTTATAGCGAGGGTTCACTGTAATTGTAAAAACTCCCTTCTTGGCTACTTTGAAATAGCTTGGCTCCACACATCTATTTCTCACAGCTTCAGTTGTTGCTGTGATTATAGTCTGCAAGACTTGTTCGCATAAAGTTCGCTCAGCCATTCACCAATCAGTGACCAGATGGAGTGGCTAACTGTGATGATGTTGAACTTAAGCATTTCTAAATGTAGTTCCAACAATGGTGACGATGGTTAATCTAGATAAAACAATATGCACAGTTGTAGCAACGCTAGCAAATATCAAGGAATTAAAGCCAGAAAATTAACAATGGACCTCACTCACCAAGAGAAATTTCTTCTTAAAACTCATTTACGCAGTATTTATGAAGATTCTGGCATTCACCAATGTGTTCTTATTTGGGATTTTTTTTCTTGGGTAAGAACAAAATCTACGCACACGCAAAAGCACTCATGCACATCCAAGTGCTTAAAAGTTTGTGTCAAATAATAATTTTTTTTGCATTTCCTTCAATTCTACAGTTTGACAGTAACCAATTGCTTGTTTGTAAATTAGAATGAATTAAACTTTTACAGTGTGATTCTTTATATAGCTATTACAATGAATCTCAAGAGGGACACACATCACTAACAAAACAAAGGCGCTTCAGCTAGGTTTTACTTTTTTAATTTGTTTTTTAAATTCATTTCTTGAAGTGTTTCTGGGATTGTAACCAGTGTTAAGGCTGTCTGTTAGTGTTTGGGCTGTTCACTCCTGGATTTCCAGGACCGTCTGACATCAGACGTAGGGCAGTTGAACAGGATCTAGGTTCAAGAAGTATGGAAGTGCTGCTGCAGTAGGGTAGAGTCTATGAGCTGCTCGTTATTTTTACTCAATTGTTTTTGTGCCATTCTCATAGTACAGCGGTCACTGAATGAGCAATCCCATCACATGCATCTTTTAAAAAATTGTTTTACATCCAGTACTTGCGCTACGCTATTTAATATGACAACGCTTTTACTGTTCACTTCCTGCAGCAGCACCTCCGCTTCAGAACTACTTTAGTTGTTTTTTCCAATGGAGCCTGGCCAGACGCATATATATTCACACAGTGAATTTTGGTCTGGTAACATCAGGGTAACCATTAATCCTAAATTTGAGGTAGAAGTAGTAAACATCATAATGTTATCATATATGTATTATTTAAAAAAAAAAAATGGGGGTGTCACGTAGTAGCTGGATTAAGGGGGCTTCACACAGTGTTTCTTTTTCTACAACCTTTATCTAAGTTGCACTTTACTCAAAAGTTTAAGTGATTGAAGTAGTATTAAAAGAATAAATATGTCTATACACACAGGACCTGGCTTGGCATTTATTGCCTATCCAAGAGCAGTAGCCATGATGCCTTTACCTCAGCTG
Organism: Brachyistius frenatus; assembly: GCF_029030835.1. Taxonomy (NCBI): domain Eukaryota; kingdom Metazoa; phylum Chordata; class Actinopteri; family Embiotocidae; genus Brachyistius; species Brachyistius frenatus. The sequence goes on along the minus strand of NW_027210609.1, from coordinate 96,890 downwards.
TGGGCTATATGTTTCTTCATCATGGTCATCTTGCTGGGTGCAGACACACAGGTAAAATAAAACCGTAGCAGTGATAGATCCTCACTTTAGTTTATTATGTTGTTAGTTTTTGTTTTTTACCTAACGTATTGCATTGGGTTATGTCTCTGGCAGTTTGTGAGTCTGGAGTGCTTGATGACCTCAGTCACAGATATGTTCCCCACTGTGTTTCGACGAGCTTATCGCAGAGAATTGCTGCTGCTTTGTCTCTGCTCTGTTTGCTTCTTTCTTGGCCTTCTTCTCGTCACACAGGTGAGAGCTCTGATTGGTCTCTCTGACAATTGTTTATGTTTATGGTCTGTTCATAGATAAATAAAAGCTAACCTGAGTATTGTCCAATACTGATAACACTGATAACTACATGTTTTTTTTTTACTTAATATCTGTCCTGTAGCATGTTAACATGCTCTAATGTAATACTAATTAAGCACAACTGAGTTTGTACACGTGTGTGTGTGTGTGTGTTTGTGTGTTGTTTTTGTGTTGATAACTATCAGACCTCTATCTTCCTGCAGGGGGGCTTGTATTTCCTTCAACTCTTTGATCATTATGTTTGTAGTGGCAACAATCTTCTCCTTCTTTCAGTGTGTCAGTCGATAGCAATCGGATGGATATATGGTGAGTCATTATGAAATTAAGTCAAAAGTAAATTGACTCAAATTCCTTATATGTTTACACATATTTGCCTTATAAAGCTGATTCAGAATATTCTACATGAACTAAAAATGTACTTAAGACTGCTTTTATTTTTATGCATGTTTTAACTGTCTTCTACCAAATCATTGAGTGATCTCAAGCCTGGTGGTTGGTCATGTAGTTGGACTGACGTGAAATCAATCAATTGGATGACATGCTTTGTGGAGTACAGATCAGAGCTACTGAACCAAAAGATCATAAACTAAGGCCACATGAATAAACTATGTCTGTCAGGAACTGACTCAGCAGCAACTTACCAACAGCTTTACTTTCGAACACTCACCATTGAGGAGCAGCTTTCTCTTTAGGCTCAGTTCAAGAGGACATGTTTGTAGTGTATTCATTTGAGGCTCACAGCGTAAGTAATTAACCATGTACTGTGATGTGAATATGAAAAGGGAAGCTCTAAACCAGGTCACCCCTTTGTTGGAAGGGGTGAAGTTGCTGACTATGCACTGTAATATCCGTGACTGAAATCCAGCCAGGGATCATTGCTGCCCATCTTTCCCTCATTTCCTGTCATCTCTATTATTGTTAATTTAATAAAGGCATAAACGTCAAGAAGAATTCCCTCAGTAACCAGGAGAATGTTACTATTCTTCTACAATAATTCCCAAAGGAATTTAAGGTCTCGTAATGCATGAACTAACGCAAGAAACAAATCTAACTGTTTTTGTTGCTGCAGAGAAACAGGACTGATCAATATTACGGACCAATTTTATTTCATCACAGATATCTTTATTTTCTCATAACTAACAAGAAATCACAGTACAAAATGCTCCCTTACACATTTTGTCCAACAGAGAGCCCTGACAACCTTGCAATGTACCACTCAGTACATATCCTTCATAATTTTTTCAATAGCCATATTTGAAGAACCCCTTATCAAGAGATTTTTACATCATGTGTTTATATTAAAAACAAAAAGCCAATATTTTATACCAGGTGGTTTTTCAAAACACCTAAATATTGTTGGTGTTGGTAATAGTGTTGGCTTCAAAGTTATCAATTCATATTGCCACAGAAATGGCAGAGTTATGCTTTAAAAACAATGTTAATGTATGTGTCTATTAATTACTACACTGAATTGGGTTAAAGGTTGTATCAAGCAGCTGCAGAGTGCAGCTGTGCACAATCACTGTAAATATAAAAAAAAAAAAAAACAGTCAACTTTTTAAACAAATACATTTTTTAGAGCTGATGTTGGCTGGGCTTTAAACCACCTGAATGTGAATGAATACAAAAGATCTAAGAGAGCTCTAGACATTCACTTTATAAAAACACACCATTCATGCTGCCCCCCCTGTCGAGAGGGATTTAAATGCTGCCTAGCAGGGGATTTTGGTTAGGGTGAGAAAAGTTTGATATGTGAAGGGGTTGCGTTAGTGGAGACCGTTCCCACCACTCAAAACTGTTTATTTGCTTTAGTTTCGTAAGTATAATATGTAATTCTGCTGCCATTGATACTTAATAATAATAATGTTTAACTTGCCCATAATAATAATAATAATAATAATAATAATAATAATAATAATAATAATAATAATAGTAATAATAACTTTATTTATATAGCACCTTTAAAAACAGAGTTTACAAAATGCTCTACAGAGAAGCAAAGCATAGTCATACATAACGTCAATACCGGTAAACATTTAAGAAAACAGGAGGCAAAAAAGACCATACCATTAAGGTAATGAATACAAGAAAACCAAACTAATAACCAAAACGAGCAAATAGAATGGAAAACAAACAAATAAATAAATGAATAAAATAAACAAACAAAAACAGGGGAACAAAAAAACTGCATAAAAGGGCATACAAGGACGACATCACTTAAAAGCAATTCTATAAAAATGGGTTTTAAGAAGTGATTTAAAAGAAGTTAATGATTCTGCAAGCCTTATCTCCTCAGGTAGGTCGTTCCAAAGTCGAGGGGCCCTAATGGCAAAAGCACAGTCACCCTTTGATTTAAGTCTCGACTTTGGAACGGCCAGAAGGGCCCCACCGGAGGATCTAAGGCTGCGAATTGGCTAATATGGGGCTAACATTTCAATAATGTAGCTCTGGGCCAGACCCAGGCGGGCCTTAAAAGTGATCAACAAAATTTTAAAATCAATTCTAAAACCAACCGGGAGCCAGTGGAGAGAGGCCAGAACTGGAGTTATGTGATGTCATCTGTTAAGACCAGTAAGAAGCTTAACTGCTGCATTCTGGACTAGTTGGAGGCGGGAGATAGATTTTTGGTTTATGCCAGAAAGGAGGGAGTTGCAGTAGTCGAGTCGTGAGAAAATGAGTGCATGAATTACTTTTTCCAGGTCACAGTGTGACAGTATGGTTTGATTCTGGAGATGGTTCTTAATTGAAGGAAGCAGGACTAGACCATTTTTTGATCTGTGTTTCAAAGCTTAACTGAGAGTCAAACATTACTCCCAAGTTTCTGGCAACAGGTTTTAAATAAGCAGACAGAGGACCAAGTTGACTCTTCATGAGACTGGTGTTATTGTTTGGGGAATTGAACAATATGACTTCTGATTTTGAGTTGTTGAGCTGAAGAAAGTTTTGAGCCATCCAACAGTTAATGTCAGAGAGACAATCTAAGACAGCAGCCAATAAGACAGTGGTGTTATTTTTTTAATATGCTTACGATGTATGAAAGTGATTAGTATTAAATTTAAAGTTAATAAGGCCCCTTTGAGTGGTCTCAAATAGTTGTAAGGCAAAGTATAACACTTTTAATGATTCATAAGTACCACACTACATCACTGAAAGATAGCAAATGTAAAAATGAAAGTACTTAAATTAACTCGTGTAGGTCCAAGGGAAACTTACAGGAAATCAACATCAATTTAGGCTCATGTTGGGTCAGAACTTTGTCTATTCAAATATGTTTGTGATTTGGAGATAGTGCACATTTTCTTCCTTGTGATTGTAGTCTGGAAATCCTGTTTACAGTAAGATTTTCTCAGCCACTCTAAAGAGTGGACCAATCAGAGATCAATAGTGATGACGTTGAAGCCAATAATTTTCTGAAGCTTTGGAGCGGTAGTAGACTTTCAGCTAGTTTTGGCACATATGGTTGTCTGTCTCAGGTCTATGACGTGTAGGATGCAATGTCTGAAGACGATTCTATATGGAACAAGGCCAGTGGCAAAGAGAATTTAGGTCTGGTAGGACCATGCTATACATTATCAACATAGCCACTAAATTTAATGTTATGAACCCGATTTAATCTCAATAAAAATGTTAAGTTTTAATATCAGGTAAACTTTTTTTAATCTTTCACAATGAATATATCTAATGATAATGTAGTCATTTATTAATGGTAAATGCTAACACTGTGAAGGACATCATTTGTATATAATGTAATAATTATATAATGTATTGGTTAATAATTATGTGAGTATAAAGAAGAACATTCAGTCAGTCAGGTGTGAGGAGAGTGGGCCGTCAATTAACATGATCATGGTCATGGTCATGATAAACTTAAACATAATGTTTTAATGCGTAATTGTTAAAAGAAAAAAGTAACCTTATCGATGGGTCGACTGTAATAACTATGCAGAGAACCACTCTGTCTTTTCAGTATTTGGTTATTTATACATTTATTGCCGACATTTCATTCACAACTTTCTAAACATGATCCTGCTTAATATGAAAATGTGATTTGCAACATGTGATGTTGAATGGACTTTTACTGTAGGTACAAACCAATGTTTTTGGTTGTACACACTGCCTTTTTATTTCTAAAGATTATCATTTCAAACAGGCCATTCATTTTCCATATTCTCAACAGGCGCAGATCGTCTCTATGACAACATTGAAGACATGATAGGTTATCGTCCATGGCCTCTAATGAAGATTTGCTGGCTTTACGTTACCCCTGCTGTTTGTCTGGTGAGTAAATCTCTGTTTCTAAACACACAACTAGTCTGATTTATTGGTGCATGATGTAAAGAAAAGTGTATCTTTTCTGTGAGAAAGGTAAAGAACAAATTAAAGTTAAAACATTCTTTTTGGTCATTTTTGTGTGCTAACAGACTAAATTCAACACTGTCTTTACATGCGAGTCATTGAATATAAGTGACAAGTGAGGAAGAGATGCAAGTGAAAGAATTGAGGATTTAAAAAAATGTGACCTGAAAAGGTTTCCTGAGGCTTTCGTTCAAGACGAACAGGCAGATTCTGTGAGGTGAGGTACTCGTGGAAACTGACCACCAGAGATAGCCACAACAGATTTTAGACAATGCTTGTGCTTCCATCAGACACGCCACAGAATATTTTAGATGCTAAAGTGTCCAGTCAATTTTTAACAGAAGCACAGAGAAGATCGGCCACGCAGGAATTCAGACACAGGGAAATCATAGAGATTACAGTCAATTTTCAAAATAAAACACCCGATGCATATCACATCGCTACACCAACATCTATCCCCCTGGTCTTCTATGCAGGAGAAGAGATGTCTTCTCCTCCTGCTAACAGGCACTTTTTGTGAAATATAAATTAGTATTTCTTTTTAATAACTAAAACACTGTCAACTGTATTAACTATGTCTGAAGGCTAAAGCACAACAAAAGTAAACACAACTAAAATGGACAAAGTAGTACATAAAAGATTTCAAATCAGAAATGTTAAAAGCAGGACGTTTTACATTAGTCACAGTAACGATGTTAGAAAATAAAGCAGACAATGCACAGGCAATTTATTTCTTGCAGTTATGTTCTTTAAATATAACGGTCTAGAAATATAATCTCAATCCTCTTCCACCGAGCTCTTCATAAAGTGGTCTAAAGACGTTTCTAAAGACCAAGACCGGCCTTTAATGCTAAAAAACGAATGAGCGTTACACCTGCATAGATTTCCTCCCATTCATCCACAAGAATATAATAAAGTGCACTGATGGCTGTTGCGCATTAAGGTTGGCTCATCATTGACATTTAAATGAATCCCAAAGGCTTTGGATTGGTTTGAGGTCAGGGCTCTACGCGCGCCAGACATTTCTTAAATGGCTAATCATTGTACATGAAGGCACTGTCACATAGAAACAGTAAAGGGATGTTTACCAAACTACCAGTTAAACTAACAGTCTGGGTGTAGAGTTGTCCTTATACATTTGGCCATTTAGTGTAAATGCAGTTTGACAAATCTGAAGTGCAGAGACCTCAGAGAACATCACTGGGCTTGTTTTGAAAGCGAATGATTTGATTAGACATTTGCCAAACGTGTCATCAGTTAATTAAATGTTGTTAATGAACAAACTTCAGTGAAAGTCTGTGAAAGTAACTTTTGTTGTTGTTGCTGTCAGGGTACTTTCATCTTTTCTGTGGTGAAATACAAGCCTCTCAGGTTCAACAAAACCTACGTCTATCCCACCTGGGCGTATGCTTTGGGCTGGTCCCTCGGACTCTTCTGCGTTCTTCTGGTTCCTCTGTGGATCATCTTTAAACTTACTCAGATGAAAGGGACAATATGGCAGGTAGGTACTCTGTAAAGAAAAAAGTATAATCAAAACACAATTAAAGTCTTTTGTGACCACAGTATTTTGATCGGTTTATATCAGTATGACAACCATTTTGATTTTAGCCATTGGCCATTTTAATGGTTTGCACTTTTCAACTTGTGTTATGACTAAAAACTGTGATTTCTCGTTTTAGTATTAACCTAGAAATTGACTGTCAGTTTCATACCTTAATTCTTGCCCACTGCAAATTTGTAGACTTTTTCTGAAGAGATTCAGAGGGGGAAAAGAAGGGCAATAGGTATAATACTGTGTGGCTGCCAGTACACTTTGACCCAATGTGTAACCTGAAACAGCTAAATACAACCAGACAATATTTGTTCCCTCACAGAAAAAACACATGAGTTCCCCATGCTTTCCACATGGAACACATGTAATCACATGTATGACACATGTTTACCACATGTGCAACATATGATAACATGGGTAAAATATGTGGACGAGTTTTTTACATGGGAATCTACATGGGCTTCAGACAGTAAAACATGAAAATGTCCCAAACCACAGCTTTCCCATGGACAAAATACATGTTTAATTTGTGAACAATCCCATGTGTTGTGTATGTTTTTACATGTGATTATATGAGTTTTTACACATGTGAAATTCATTTTCTGTTAGGGTTGAACTGCTTTTACTGCTTTAACTTTATTTATGTTTTACTACGCTGTAAGGGACCAGGGGATTTAACAGTACAATCCAGTCATAATGAGATTTAACAGTTACTTCTTGTTATTACTGTTCTTACTGCTTTAAGGAAACTTAAAATTAAAAAAAGAAAATTAATTAATGAAATACTGTTTTCCACAGGGAATTAATTTTACATTAGTTTTATGGTAGAGAAGAAGACAATATAGAAAACAAGTTAAGAACTACCAACTTCCTTTTTTCAATGAGTTTAACATCATGTGAGGGGACTGCTCACTGCTAGAATAAAGAGTCACCACAAAGTCACACGCAATACAGATTTCAGCAGAAACCCAGCTACAACAAAGATTAGAAACTATTTAAAACTGCGTAAAGCCATTAGAAGGTGATTCTCAGAGAGGTTTTTTTTGCCTTTTTAGAATTATGTTTCAGTTTCACACAGGGGAAAATACATTGTGAAGTGACTCAGTACGTGAGATTCTCACAAGAAATGTGTGGCTCAAAAAGAGATGTGCCAAAGCCCAAAGACGATTGCCGGTCAGACATGGAAACAGAAGCCAAAATATCCTGTTTGCCACTGTGTGCAGCACAATCATACAGGTCAGCAGACTGTGGCAGTAAAATAGTACTTTTATGTTTTTAATTGGTTAGACATTTTTGACTACCTCTCAGAACTGATAACCTGTCCTACACTTTCCCAAATAAGCATACTCTTTGCCCCACATTTGGTTTATTGGGCTGTGGTCACCCTCAACAAGTATTAGACTTTAAGTTGTAAAAGGTATGCTGGGCAAGTAGATGCAGCTGCACATGTTCCCAGGCTTGACACAATACTCAACTTGACACTGATGACCCTTAAAAATGTGAAAAGTTAGACGTTAGTAGCCAAAGCTTTTCTTTGCCAGCTCTGTTTAAACATATAAGCTCATATCTTTCCCACAATTTTGACTGACAGCTAAGTCTGACAACACACACAGTGGACATGTTATTTTTTCAGTGAACACTTTGATTTACACATTGTTCAAAAACTACTTAAAAAAAAGTATTCCACACCCAAATACATTCATGTTTTTTGTATTACACTATCAATTTGTTTTTTTCAACTCTATTGGAACACCTAGGAACAAACACCTGCTATATGCACTCTAACAGAATTATAACATTTACATGTGCGCGGCTGAGCTAACACAGAGTTCAGCCAAAAAGCTGAACTCAGCTTTTGGCAAAAACATCATCCAGCAGTGCATTGCATTGGCCAATCAAATACTGATACATTCCTGGTGGAGTACTCAAAATGCAAATATGCTGGTGTTGCCTATAAGTGCCAGGATGGCCAAACACCCAACTATTAGAATTTGACTGATGGAAATACAGGTCAGGGAACAGAGAAAATTAGACAGCATTTTTCTGTTAACGTGAAAAGTAAGGAAAGATCAGGGGATCACCAACATTATTACAAATCATCCTGAGGGGTACATTAATATCTGCACCAAATCTCACGACAATCCATCTGATAGTTATTGAGCCATTTCTATTAAAAAACAAAACACAAATGCCAAGTTAATTGTGGCATAAGGGGAAAGGTCAAGGGATCAAGCATAGCAGATTGTAATATTCCTCCCTCAGCGTTTTCTATATTTGTTTTCCTTCATTTTTTCACATTTGTAGAGTGTGAGAACACTGACAGAGCCATCTTCATTGTTTGTATGTATTCCTCGTGACTGGTTTGTGAAACCTATAGTTTGTTTAATTTCAAAGGACTGAACTGATGCTGTGTTCACAGAACCTCAGGCAGCTTTGCCGCCCTGAAAATAAGAAGCACAGCACAGCAAAGCAACCTGAGCAGTGCCCTCTGAACCCCGACAACACTCTGTTGCCTTCTGCCAATGAATACAAGGGAAGTGGTGGGGTCGAGATGGAGATGCAAGTGTGAGAAACTAAACGTTGTTGTCATATTTTAAATGTGATTTTTTTTTTTTTTTTTGTTCTTTGTATTTTTAACTCCAGGTTTTGCAAGATAAGCAATGATGAGTAATATACTCTGATGATTTTCAGGTCAAGTCTAAAACCGTGGGTCTTTACACAACCAGTTCAGCATAAGGATAAATGAGTGGTTTAACTGTGTGCAGATAATACAACCTGACACCAGTCATATGGATCTGACAGGGAGGTTTTTACCCCTTGATAAATGTTTGCACCACTTAGTAGGGGAATACTGCCAGTCAAATATATAGAGTTGCAAAGTGAGATTAATTTTAAGCCTCAGGGTTCCAAAATTGTATTTCTTTACTGAATATTTTAGGTGCCTCCCTGCTGAAGCACTTTCAAAGGATTAACTCTCCCATTTGAATCAATAAGAATACTATGAAATCTAGTTAACAAGTAAAACGCAAATAGACAACGATAAAACAAAAACAACTGGAGAGAAGTCCACTACAACTACCAGGGAGCATTACGAAAAATAAATATCCAATTACTGAGCAGACAAATTCTGTTGCTTGCAGGTAGCAACATTTTTGTCCATTCACCATGCATTCTTTAGTCTAAAACACTTTGCTTTTGGATTTTGTACACACTTTGGATTAATTCAACAAATACAAAGCAGTATATTTTTCTAGTTATAAGCATACTGACCGTTGTGATTTGATACCTCGCTTCTTCTCCATAGCAACAGCTGCTGAGGGTCCTGGGTTCTGTTGACCTAAGGCCACTGAGCAAACTGACATATCTAAAAATGATAAACGTAATGCTACATATCAATAAATAACCCTGTGTTCAGGAAGAAGATATTATCCGGCAAAAATTATGTATAAATTATAAAATGAATAATACTTCTTGAACCTGCAGCTCTGCCTACAGAAACCGTTTTGATAGATGATAGATTTAAAATGTCTGAAGTCATGCAAACACAATATTCAGATTCATTGAAATGCCGTAGAAATGCTCCATGACAGCTGATTTCTAGAAAATAAACACAAAACGCCTGACAACAGAGTGAAGATGCTCCACTAACGCAGCTAAAGTAGCAATACTCTTAGACATAATGTGTTTAATGCCAGTGTGAGAAATTAAAACTGCTTGTAACCATGTTGGACATGGAGCACCATTTGATTAATAATTGCACAGTTTGCAACTACACTTGCAAGCTGGTTTTCCAAGGAGAACATAGCTCGTCTGTAGCAGGATTAACAAAACATATGCACTTTGTTCTGGTAATTAAAGTGGATTTGTATGAGCGTTGTAAAACATTCAAATGCTATCCATACTCTGAGAAATCAATAAAAAAAATCTATCAAACTGTGTGGATCTGATTTGTGTTGTAATATCAAATTCATATAGCATTATATACAAACAGTCTAGTTTTTACTGTGTTGTCCTGGACTGGACGTTATTTTAACAGGACAATCTATAAAACGGACTTCTCTGAGTGCAGGAGGAGCATAAACAAAACTCAACAGTCTCCCCACTCTTGTGTTTTTTTCACAGAGAAATTTAAAACCTGAAAGTATGTTGAAATCATAGTACCACAGCAGTAAAAAGTAAGTAAGTAGTTACGCAAGCTTAATTCTGAGATGCTTTACTTTAGTATCATATTATGCTACTTTATCCTTCTACTCCTGCACTGCATTTCAGCGGGAATTATTTTTCCTTTTACAACACTATATTGAACAGCTACACTTTCTGGAAATTTTTTTAGATTTTTCATACACGCCATGTTATCAGTTTGTAACGTGTAAAGAAAATGGGTTAAACTAACCCATTAATTCTAATGTAATGAGATAGGCTATGACAGTATATCATGAGATATCTCGAGAACGCCATAAGAAAATGTCTTTAAATTCGGCACAAACGTTTACTTGGATTCAACGATGAACTGGTTAGAATTTGATGTTTAAAGGTAAAAAGGTCACTGTGACCAGATAAAAACAGCCTTGTGGCCATAACTTAAGAATTAATATGCCACTTATGATAAAATTGCCCACAAATGTCAAACAGAATTAAATGATAAAGACAAGACAAGAACCACCCCCATGCCTCGTCATTTAAACTGTTGTCATCTGGGCCGCAAAATTGCCCCCTATATTTTGCAAAAACAGATCCAATAGGAAAGCTGAAAAGCCCATATAAGACATTAACAAACTACTGAAGCCCCTGGAAGATCAGTTTGCTCTCTGAGAAGGATCAAAGATCCTGAGGTGCCCCCTACTGTGACTTTGAAATACTGAGCTGCACAAAAATAGTCCTCAAGGTGAAGAAATGATGGAAAGGCAAAACAGTGATTTAGAAATTTGATACTTATAGGAAACACTATACTTGGACTTGGATAGGTCAGGGGGAAAGTATTTGCAAGTATAAATACAATGTGGTACTTCAAAAAGAAAATAGCATGGTGATATCTGAAAAACAGAAACTTAGATTTTCATGACTGTTTATCAGCACATACCTAATTATGATTTATAAAATGCCTTATCGTCTAAGTGGTCAGTAACAAGTACAATTACTGCAGATTACATGAAAACCTGAGTGAAGGCTGACATATTTCCCAGTGGTAAATGAGTTTTGCCTCAGGCTCCCTGTCATTCACCACGAGGGGGAAACTTTTATTACACTTGAACAATTATGTATCTGTCAGTGTGGACACATTTTTTTCTCTGTCACACACAAACACTCACGTGCAAAAGTGAGTCTTGCTACATCAAGATGTCCCTCGTCTCGTGCTTCGCTGTGCTGTGCAGCAAGCTTCAAATCATGTGGCAATGCTCATAAATATACCTCTAAAAATAACAAATGTTTTACCATGTCTGGCCTATAAAAAATATTGTGTTTGAAGGCAACTTGGTCCCTGAACTGTAAGCTGGAGTTTAAAGAGGAAAGGCATGTGTAAACAATACACCTCTCAGTTCGGTTTTTGCAGGACACTTGTGGAACCGGTATGAGCTCTCAGCCAGTGGAATGTATCTCCTACATTTAACTACATAACACATACTGCACATGTACAGACTGCTAAAACATATGTCCCTGTCTTGTACTATTGGACATGCACCACAGCACTCACCCCCACATATATTATTAATTCATTTTTTGTATGTGTGTGTGTAAAATTAAATTGTTGAAATAGGGTTGACTTGTGTGGACTCCCTCTTTTTGTTGCAAGCCTGAGCCAATTGTAACAACAGTCAGTTCACAGAAAATAGCATATCATCAGCCTTTAGAAATTCTGGGCCCCTTGACAAAAGCTTGCGTTAGGGACCTTCAGTAATAAGTATTTAATATTGCTGGCATGTTTTATTATACCACTATACATGAATGTACTGTATATCATATACACTCATACTGAGTTAAAGAAGAGGCTAATCTGTTTAATTGACTGTTAAAATTATTTGGGTTAAAATAAATCTACTAGTTCAGTCAATAAGTCATTTATACCTTGTGTGAGGCAAAGAGCCCTGCTTTCAGAGTCTTCAATATCGTGTCCAAAACGAAATTAGTCACACTGAACATTTCACTCTCCTGTTTTTGCTCTGTGCGCTAGTAAATTACTCTTTGACATAAATCTAGAGGTCCCCCTTGTGGCCATGGAGAAGGTCAATTAGGTAACCTCACAAAATCTGCATCATACAGTCCCCAACCAGTCAATCTACAAACTCAAGGATCTATGCCGTTCTTCCCATTTGACTATTTCTCGCTCGGCAGCATGGCAGACTCTCTGTACAAGCCGTGCCATCTCCCCACAAAGACCACTTCACAAACTGTTAAGGAGCGTGGCAAATGGGGGAGCAAAAAGGAGTTCATCCTGTCTGTGGCTGGTGCTATTATTGGACTTGGCAATGTGTGGAGATTTCCATATCTTTGCTACAAGAATGGTGGGGGTAAGTTTTTCTATTTCTTTATTAATTTTGTTAATCTCCTAGTTTAGTTGTCCCACCAGTTTAACAAGAGAGCAGTATAATGTCAGATCCTGCATGCAAACTTTTTTAGAACTATTCCTTTATCTACAATATAGAGTAACAAAGAAAATAATTGTCAATGGTAAGAACATTGTTTTATTTTTGACATGATTATAAAACTTTACTCAGTCTTTTACAGTCTTTATTATGTGACTCTCAATGTTTTTTAAGGACTAGTGATCAAGAAACAAATTCACAGTGGACCAAAGGAAACTACGCCTCTTATGCTTACAAAATATACGGCAATTTATGAGCGAGTGATTGATGAATATATTGTTAAAAGTTTGTAGCAACTTGGTTTTCATCACTGTACCTGCAGGGTCTGCTGCATGTTTGATTATTAAGGACATGACAGGTTATGAAAGGCTATAAAAAAAATATGTACTACTGTGTTTGTGCAAAGAGCACAGCCATATTCTTTAAAAAAAAGTTTTAAGATGTTATTCATCAAATCTGATTGTGGTTCTGGTCACTTACATGATGAGTAAAGCGCATACAGTAGGAAAGTCAAGAGGTGACCATTTCGACAATGCACCATATTAGTATTAAAACAACAAAACTGTTTATACCAACTTTATGTCAGGTCAGGATATTCCTGGTTTCAGATTAGCTGTTAAGAAGTTTAATCCCAAAATGATGGTTGTAGGGCCATCATTAATAGTGACATAATAAAATATATATATTTACACATGTTTAAACCTTCACAATTTTTACAAAGTAATTATCATTTATGATATTATGAACTATGAACTCTGTCCAATTTGTCTCCTTGGCTAAATTTAAGACAATTGATATATTTTGAGAGTTTGATCACAGATGTAAGAAGTTTATTCGGTAATAGAAAAATAATTTCTTTGAAAGTTTTGAGTACAAGCTATAGCAAAATGCTACCGTACAACAAACAAATTTGAGTACAGTATATAAAAGTTATATGAATCTTCAACACCTGGTATATAAAAAAGAAAAAACTAACTGTATCTCCTTAAATTTTTCAATATTTCTTTAGTAAAGGTCAAAACATTATACAAGTAACGACATGTTTAATATTTTTGTCAGCATAAAGGTGAGAAAGACACATAGGCACTTTAAACACATTTAAAATATTTCTGCTTGTTTGTTTTGTCTTTCTATTGTTGTTGTTTTTATGGTATTGCAATGGTGAAAGCAAAGATTATTTGGTGGCTCTGGTTTTCTGTTTGTCGAGTTGCAGTGTGGCGTTAGACACACAAAAAAGGTGGTATCTTGAATGCAAACACTATTAATAATGCTTGTTCCAGTCTATGTGTGGATGATACCCACTGTTACGCATTCAAGATTTTGTTAGTGACAGACAATTATTAAATAACAATTATTAAAAACACTACTTGACTGTTTTTCAGTTTACAAATTAAAATAGGAATAAACACAAAAATATGGTTTTATGGTTTCAGTTTCTCAACTGTGAGGATTTGTTTGCAGCATTTCTTTTTGTAAAATCATAGTAAAATAAATATTTGAGCATTTTAGACTGTTGGTTAACCAAAAACAATTTCAAAAAGTCACCTTGACAGGAATTTTTCACTATTTACATGTTTTACAGACTATAAACAATTAATGATTAAAATATAATCACAAGATTAATTGTATAATTGAAAAACTAATTTTTGTTTTAACAATTAAGCACACACCAGCATACTTTCTTACTAAATTATGTTTACATTTCTGTATTTTCACCATAAAATTAAATATGTATCATTAACTATCTACTGCACTCATAGACTGTCTATAAAAGTAGACGTAGCTACCGGTCAAAACAATGAGGCCAATGTGGAAGTGCCTGAAACTGCAATATCACCAAAAAGGCTCTGGCTCCATAGACTTCCATTCAATTTCTCTCATGAAGTAAAAAGTCAATAATTTTTTTTCCACGCGTCATTATGATGTCATTCACTAAGGTCACTCCTTTTTTTTTAGTTTTCTGGCAGGCCATCTGAAAAAAGTCCCTACATTAATTAGAAATTAAGCCTCAAAAAGCTCATTTTGAGGGGCAAGTCTGTTTGATTGACAGGTCTGTAGTACAGTCAGGTCTCTGCTATCAGTGGACAAGGCGTGTTCAAATAGTCCAATTTATTTAGGAAAGTACCCAAGTGATTGAAGTGACCTGGAAGTAAATAAGTGGCAGCCATATTAAGAGCTGTTTGAATTCTCAAAATGCTTAGGAAAGGAACTCCAATGCTTCCTTCCCTATCTCCTTTAGCATGGGATACACCGGACCATCCTATGTAAAAGGATAGGAGATAACGGCGTCCCACAATTCCTTGCGGCCGCAACATTTAATGCGACACATCACTTGTCCATTCAGGAGTACTATTGTTGGGTGTATTTGACACCTAACATGTGATGCTCAGATACTTAGAATTCATGTACATAAATATGAGGGCAGGAGGGTGAACATGAGCAACCACCTTCTGGAAAAAAACAACTTCATGTTACAGACGATCATTTTCTGATCACAGGAAGAACATCAGGATTTTCACACATTTCAACACCAACAGCCTGTCTTCATAAATCTTCATAAAGATGACCAAGAGCAAAAAAATATCAGTGTGCTGCCTTTAGTTGTGGAAAGTTCACACAGATCATCCTGAAATCACGGAACACCTTTCATGTATAGTTCAGCCTCTTTCACGTTGCTCTCTCACCACTTGGTTGCTCTAATATTTTACATTTTTACAAACAGAAATGTCCATAAATACACAACTTTACTACATTTAATTTGTTGCATCCAGCTGTTTGTAGGAATATTTCCTCTGAGTTTATTAAACAGGCCGACCTGTATCTTCATAGCTTCAGCTGCAAGATCCATACTAGTGTCTCCACAGACAGAGTTGTGCGCATTTACGCACGAGGCACAACAGTGGTAATTTCATGAATTAATCTGCCCGACAGAGAGCAGATGGATCTAGCTGGAGGCTAAATGACAATATGAATCAACTTTTTTTCAAGTCAGATAGGTGAGCTGTCTCACAGAGGCCCAGTTTATCAGCTGCAGGTGCATTTTTTTTTTATCCACAGCGTCCGTCCTCTGTCTGATCTGCTTACTAAACTCTCAGCTCATCCAAACATAGTCACATCTGGCTCCAAAATAGCAAGATGGTGACACCTGAAATCTGAATTGAATCTAAATTTTTTAAGACAATAACTTGTTCCCTATAAATTGTCCAGCAAAAATATCATCTAAAACGCTCAATAATACTGACCTGTTCCCACAACAAAATAAGTTGTGTGCAAAAGACAATTACTGGTTCCCACAAGATTACAACTGGTGCACACAAGATTAAAAAAAACGTTATACAGACTTTAGGGACTCCATCCAAATGATTTGCCGTGAAGCACTTTACTGTATTGTTTGTATTGTATTGTTCACTGTAAAGCATTTTGTAACATTGCTGTTCAAATATAGGTTAAACTTACAATCAGAGAAAGAGACACAAAAGTTAATAAAAGTTTGGAAGCGTTGTGGTCTTCAAATGAATGCTAAGTTTAGCTTCAGTTTTGGCTATCAGAGCCGCTTAGATAGCGAGCTTATGTTTGAGACTGAAGTTAGTTTTACTTACAACTCCCGCTTGTAGCTTCAGTCCCTGAAGGACTACCTGGTGTCTCTCAGTCTTTAGAACCAGAATGTGAGCAGAGTCCATTTGAGCTAAATAAGCTCCAACCATTTTTGCTTCATATTCCTGGATACAGGTTACCTCTGTTTATGGAGCCAGAAGAGTGACTTTAAATTTTGATTTTGAAAATAAAATCTGTCGTTTAAAAGAAAAACCTGAAGGAAACATTGGCACTGTAAAGAAGATGTAGTACTGAAAAAGTGAAAGTGGGAATGTTGAGACAAATGAAAATAATGAACTTTTTGAGCACCATACATACAAAAAAAATGAGACCCAGTGTTTTACAGAAAGAAAATTACATACACAGATTCAAATAAAACCAGATATAAAGGAACATAAAAACATGTTGAAATGTCATTTGAAATGAGGAAAAATAAGTAAATTAAAGTGATAGAACAAAGAAAAAGTCCATTTTAAAAGGCTTAAGATGTAGCATAGGCTAAAGTAAAGACATGTTTTAAAAAATATATTCTATCTTCCCTGATATCCACAAGGAGTGTGTCCAATAGCTTTGGAGCACAAAAGCTGAAAACCCGATTTTCTTTCGACTGTTGCCGGGAACCCTCAATAAGCCAGCAGCAGATGATCACAATTTTCTTGCAGGCACATAGTCAACTAAAGAGTTAACCATGTAACTTGGTCCAAGCCCATTAGGTAAGGAAGGAATAGGTAGCCAGTGCCGAGCAGCTATCCCTGGACTAATGTGCTCTCTCCTCTTTGTTCTGGTTAACAGCCGAGCAGTAGAGTTTGATTTCTTTTGGAGGTGTGTAAAAAGAACATTACGGTAATCCAGTACGCTAGAAATGAAGGCATGAATCTGCTTTTCAGTGTCTGTGGGATTTCAAAATGGGTTGGAACAGAGTCATCCTCTGGATGCCTTGAGTGATGTGAAGTTTTGAGTCTGGTGAGGAGGGCTGGGGGGCAGAGATGTCTGCCTGTGTGCCGGGCAGGGAGGAGTGGTGGGAGGAGCCTTGTTTTTTGCACTGTCCTGTGTGTGCTGCGTAGGGGGGGAGAGATACAGCTCTCCTTTGCCCTCATCTTGTTTTGGTAGGGCACTCCAAGGCCATGACATAGGTTGGTGCCAAGAAGTCTGGATCCAGTGGAGTTTGGGTGTACACCATAAGGTTTAAAGCAGACCTTTCAGTTAAAAAAAAAAAGAAGAAAAAAGTAAATAAAATGTATCCCAAGGCTGAGGCATGTTAGCCATGTATTGAGGTTAAGGAGTCAGCTGAATGACACATCATAACACATTTTTTCAGCAGCAGAGTAAAATCGTTTTTTAGAGTCTTAGAGCCTGTTTTATTTCGCAGGATTTCAAAACAGCCTCAATAACCCTCAGATTTCTTGGACGTGTTGTCAGGATAACTTGTCAGATGTGTTATCCATGCACACATTTTCAGTCTTTGCCATTTTTTCATGCGGGATTATGGACCCCCCGATTAAAATAGAGCTTGGTTCAGGTATGACTTTTCCAGTGTTTCTTCTGGCTCTCGATGTAGCAGTGATTTTGAGGCTTTTTGTCCTGATTCGATTTGCCTTACAGTAGTGTGATAAGCCTCCTTGGTTTCCACATGCTATGTGTTATCACAAGACCTCATTCAGAATCAAGGGATCATGCCTGTTGTGCAATGAGAGTTCCAGTGGTAGAGTGAGCATTGGAGCTCTATTCTACAGTGTTTGCCTCTGCGCGCCTCATCAAATAGAGCCCCGGCTGGAGTTGATGTTTTCGGTCATGCTCCAATGCGGCGACGCCTCTAAGGTGCGTTGTTAAACAAGGCTGGTGCAACTGCAGCCTCCCCTGCTAATACAGAACAATGTCAGAATAACTCCTGGGAGCCTGCCCAACTGTTCCAGTGACATATTCAGGGGAGAGTGTCAGCCAAGTCTGGAGCAGGAGTATCAACAGAAGTTTCTGTCCTCCTGTGCTGGACTTTAGCTCTTTTAGGAAGAATATTTAGTAAACTAGCAGGTTGAAGAAAAAAAAAAAAAGTCCACAGCACAGCAAGTAGAGAACTGAAGAAAACTATGTAAATTCGAAATGTTGAGAATAAAGAAATGCCTTTTTGAGAATAAAGTTGACATTTTAATATTAAAGTCAAACTACCTGCCTACTAATCAAACCACTAGCTTTAGCTCATGCAGTTCTACACAAAACCTTAAACTTCTGAATTGGCTTGAATAACAAGGAAATGATTTGTCTTCTAGAATGTAAATATAATGTGTTAATAAGTAGGAGGACTTGAAGGGATTGTGGCAAAAATTGCATCTGATCAGAAGGAGAAACCACACAAACTTGGACGTGGTCTCATTGAAATAGCTCAACATTTTGTCAATATTCTTGACAATTAGACTTTATTCTCGTGTCTTGACATTTCGACTTGATTCACAACATTTTGACTTTATTCTTGACCTTTTAACTTCATTCTCAAAATGGTATTTCCACTTTATTCCAATTTTTTTTTTAACTTTATTCTCAACATTTTGACTGTTTTGACTTTATTCTGACACTTTCCACTTTTTTTTTTATTGTCAATTTATCAACTTTTTTTTTTACTTTTCAAGTTTATTGTCAAAATTGTATTTCTTCAACATTTTGACTTCATTCTTGAAATCAAAATACAAAAAAAAACATCCCTCCCTTTTTTTTCTTTACGTGTGCTTGATACGCCATTGTAGTGGTGTAATATGTGTCTTTACAATGCTTTATTTAAATGTTCAGGTGCATTCTTCATTCCCTACATCCTCTTCCTTGTGACCTGTGGTATTCCCCTGTTTCTACTGGAGACAGCACTGGGCCAGTACACCAGTCAGGGAGGAATCATGTGCTGGAGGAAGGTCTGCCCCTTGTTTGAAGGTGAGTATAGCTGCCAGTATTGATGGTATACTGGGCATGGTCTAGCAAGTTAAGGGAGAAATGTTGTAGGAATGCCATGCTAACCATCCCTTGTTGTTTTCAGGGATGGGATATGCCAGCCAAATGGTCCTTTTCTATGGAAGTATCAGCTACATTGTGATTTTAGCTTGGGCTTTTCTCTACCTTTTCTCTTCATTCTCTGGAGAGTTACCATGGACCACATGTAATAACACCTGGAATACAGGTGAAGTAATTATTTATCCTGAAGCGTCTCTCTGCCACACATACAACATGACCTAAATATACTGTGTAATGTGTTTTAAGTATTTAAAAACTGAAATATCATTGAAAGTATAACGTTTGCCAAGTATACCGTATTATAATGTAAGGGAAAATGTTTGCACTGTTTCATTGTATTCAGTATAATTTGTACAATTTACACAAAGAAATTATTTTTACAATGTGGTACTGATGTAATGATGTGTCAATAGAGCATGCATGTTTAATAATACTTTGATACATTTCAGATGCTTGTGTGGTAATAAACAACTATAATGCCACTGCTAACTGGACTTCACCTGTGAATTCATCTTCGTCTGTTGTAGAGTTTTGGCAGTAAGTTATTATCCAAATAAGACTGAATTCAATGCAAATTAGTCACGGATTAATGTTTATTTCTTATGAATGGATATCAAATAAACTTGTCTAATACAGACTCGTGTTATTGATAGGAGTGAATTTTCAAACTTAAACATCATTAAAAACAATTATTAGTAATACAATCTAAATCTGAACACACTAGCTCTGTATTTTAGTGCTGACTGGAAAATATCATTGTTCTAAAGTTAGATCGTATGCCTGTTCAGAAACATGTAGTAATTACATGTGGCACTGGCAGTAATGTTATATGTCCTACATGCCCACACACGCGTTTTGTCTTATTTTTCCAGTTTGTACATCTGCTCAGGACTGGTTGACTTTTTGCAAACTGTGTTTGCCAGGCATCTCTTGTAAAATAGTTGCACGTGTTAAACAAGGACAGCTTCCAAATTTAACAGTTTTATAATCTAGTTGGGTGAGCACACGTGCTGTAACAGGTATAGCGGACCTAGGTGAGCCTGACCAGATGTCAGATCTCCCCTGGAATAACTGAAAACAATCACAGCTCATAATGATCACAGTTTTAACATTTAGCGTTGAGTAATCAAGTCAACTGAACTGTACTATTATCTATTATCAATATCATCTTTTACATTAACCGCCCAGTCTTCATAGCCTAGGGCCTGTCATTATTTTCAATTCACTCTATAAAAGTCTTCTTTAGTGATTTGAGACATTTAGGTCTGGATGTGTTTTGTGTTTTGGGAATGCTAGGGGAATACAGTACTGTCATATTGCAGTATTCATATTTACCAGTACCAAATGTCAATGTTATTTCTGAATTGTACTTAAAACTGTGAAACTCTGGCAGAAACATGGGTACCTCACGTCAGCCAGAGTATTTAATTCAAGAAAATGAAATCAAAAATTAAAAGCATATATAGCAATAGTGTCAATGCACAGTATTTTTAACCCTCTCAGAAACAACTTAATCATAAAACCATCTTGAGTTGTCTAAAATGTGAATGCAGCAATTCAAAAACTAATTTATCTCGTGTGATGTAAAATCACTGGTCACTTTACAATTAAAGCGCTCACCCAGTCAAACACAGGTGAATTAATTTATTTTGGCTCTCAGACCTGTTGTCAGGACTACATCTCCACTTTGTCTGGTTGATATCGCAATCACCCTTTTGATATTGACAGTTTACACATAACACAACTCTCAGCGTAGCCCCTCCCAACACTTATCTAGTCAGGCAGAAAGATAAAAAAGCACCTGTGCACCAAAGGTGTGAAGGACCTTTTTTTGCAAATTCAAACATGTATCATTCTTAATAGTTCGATGCGCTTCAGCTTCAACAGACCTTTCATCATAGACCTCATGGCCTGTCAATCAGATATGTAATTAATGACACAAATAATATCTTCATTCCATTCAGGTGTATTCAGGGTCGGGGCAATGTATTTTCTAGTAAACACAGGATATGTTCACTTGTTGCCCAACTTCACTGCCTTCTCTGACAGAATATTGACTTTTTATTATTTATTTTTGATCCTCATTAATTACAGTGTAATTTTGATATTTTTAGTCTAAACACGTATAAGGACTTTGAGGGACTTGTTCACATACGCTGACAGTGCATCATCCTTACAGACGACGGGTGTTGAATATATCCACCGGCATAGAGGTCTTGGGAAGCATACAGTGGGACCTTTCTTTGTGCCTTCTTTTTGCCTGGGTCATCTGCTACTTCTGTGTCTGGAAGGGGGTGAGATCCACAGGAAAAGTAAGACTAAAATAACAAGTGTGTGTCATGTAGCCTCACATTTCATCCCTTCCTTGTTTTTTTGTATATGTTGTCGTAAGCTGCCATTTCCTCTACTGTATAATCTTTATTTGTAGGCTGTTGGACAAATGTATCTCCTCCATTAATTTGTCTAGGATTTGTATGTCCCTTACAGCATTACACCTACTAATATTTGTCTTGGATTGGAGCTTCTGCGGGTGCAAATGTTGTCATTATCAGTCACAAAGTTCTTTTTTCAAATGAATGGTTATCTGTATCCATACATTATACATCGATAAAGTTACACCTGTTATCAAGACAACATGCTGTTCATTAGTAGTGTTTGATACTAAAATTCTAAGGCAGGCGTAATACAGATTGTATTGTACAAGTCCTTTTATAATCAGTGGCTGTTTTGAAAACAAATATTATAGTTACAAGTATGATGATGATTAGGCTATAAATACTCTGAAAAAGTTTTAGAACTGGTTTGAGAAGACTTACAGTATGTGCCACTCCTTGTCCTCTGTGAGCAGAGAAGAAAACCTGATCCCCTTGGTAATTTTCCTCAGGGAGCTGCTGCCAAGTTACCAAATGGCTCTCACATGTTCACATGCCTGGCTGTCTTACAGTGTATTCAAACCAACCCAAAACTCTTAACAGCTGAATTTGCTGTAAGAGAAGGCTATGAATACAAAATAGCAGCAGTTACAGAATATATGGCAACCTTTAATAGTCTTAAAGGAACAGATAACAGCATTGTAATGTTTTATTTTTTACTTTTATGTCATCTCTTTGTATAATGTGTTGCACAACGAATAAATCCTTGGAAGGTACAATAAATTAAATTGCTGAGGTGCACTTGTGGTAACCTCAGACTTGCAGGCACATGCATACATAGCGTTGAAGACAGTATTAATAATGGATTTTTATTGCTAAGGTGTAAAAGTGGCTTCATACCAACAACATAAAGGTGATTCAGTGGATGTACACCATTGACTTAAAGTCTATGATTGTGAAAAGTGAACTGAAAATGCTCACTGGCAAACTTCTCTATAAGAAAGATGTGTTCATTGGATCCGTGTCTCTACGTGACTCACACCTCGGTCCTGTACTTTTCCCCAATGGCTTAACCCAAGGAAAAGTTCATGCTTGAAGTGATATGTTTCATAATTCTGGCAGGAAGGTTGTGTAAAAAAAAAACCGTCGTTAGATAATATCTTGACAGATTCCAAAGTTATCAAACCACACCGAGCTGACATAACACCATTGCATCATCACAGCATGTCCTGAGTAAATGCTCTAACATGGTTCCATTCTTTAGTTATGGTAAAGTATTCTTTATTTGTAACCAATGATTTGTGTTTCCTCTAATGCAGGCTACATACTTCACCGCTACATTCCCCTTCATCATGTTAATAGTGCTGTTTCTCAGAGGAATTACCCTTCCTGGAGCCTTCCATGGTATCAATTACTACCTGTACCCCAATCCTGCACGTCTTGCTGACCCGCAGGTATCATTCAGCCCGTTCTGTAATTTGCCATAATAGTAGCAGTGCTTTTGGAAAAATAATTTGTTTCTTATTGGTTTATAGGTCTGGATGGATGCTGGAACACAAATATTTTATTCATATGCCATATGTTTGGGATGCCTGACTACACTTGGGAGCTACAACAAGTACAACAACAACTGTTATAGGTAAGTACCTCATAAAGTGGCTGCAGTTGTATTTAGCTGTCAGTATCCAACCACCTACATCACATAAAGAACACTATAATTATTTTGATGATTACATTTGAAACATGTACACCCATTTTACTCCTTTACTTAATATAAGTTGAGGACAAGTCATTTTCAGATCATTGTATTGTAACCTACTTACTATAAAAACATCCTTTTTCACAAGCTTTAATTAAGATTTACATTATCTATAATCAGTACTATTGTTATTTATTCTCTTTTTTTTAAACTATAACAATACCTTTCTATCTTTTTTCTCTTTATTCGTATATATTCTTGTCATGAATGACTTTTGCCTCTTTTTTCTCCTTTTTCTTTCTTTTATCTTGAAGTACATTGAGGGGAACAATGTTATCAGTCCTTGCGTACATCTGTGTTTCCAAGAAAGAAATATTGACAGGATGCTTAATTTGTGATTTGCAGGGACTCCTTTTTTCTCTGCTTGTTGAACAGCGGGACCAGCCTTTTATCTGGCTTTGCTATTTTCTCTATTCTGGGTTACATGTCACAAAAGCAGGGTGTCGACATTGCTACTGTGGCTGAGTCAGGTACGGATGTGCATCTACTTGATTCAGTTCGACAAGTTTTTAGACTATTATGCATTTAGTCAGTGTTGCATTATGCATTTTTGCACCATACAATAAAAAATACAACAAAAAATGTTAAAGCAACTTTATATTTTCAACAGTATATTTTTTGTTTTGTCTCATGATTATTCTTCCTGAAATCTTTAAATTAGCAACAAGCACACCTGATAACATATTAGTTCAGACACCGCTGACTTTGCCAGCAGGAAGTTGCAAAATTAAGACACTGTGGCAGCCAAAGATGACTTACTTGTAGGTTTCACTTTGCAGGTCCTGGCCTTGTCTTTATAGTCTACCCACAAGCTGTGACCCTGCTGCCATGGCCTCAAGCCTGGTCTGTGTGCTTCTTCACCATGATCATCTTGTTAGGAATCGATGGTCAGGTCAGCTGCAACCTTTGTTATGACTCCTAAAAACATGCAATGCAGTGTTCATTCTCTTGGATAACTCGACTCAACACTAACCTATTTTTGTGTCATTTTCCAGTTTGCTGGTCTAGAAAGCATCATGACCTCTTTAACAGACATCTACCCTTCCCAGATCCAAAAAGGATACCGCAGAGAGCTTTGTCTGCTGCTGATTTGTGTTCTTTGCTATCTTTTTGGCCTTTTTTTGGTGTCACAGGTGAGCTGTGAGAAGTACTTTCACTGTCGGTCAATGAAGCATCAGGTTAAAGCTATTTGTGGTCCGACTGGTCAATATCCATTACCTGTATACAAACTGTGAACATTTCTTTTATCTTTTTTGGAGGTGTTTACTTAGCATAAAATTAAAGGTGATATCAAGATATTAAGACCAATGCATGGACTGTTGTAATTTCAGGCTGGCGCATACATTCTGCAGATCTTTGATCATTATGTATGCAGTGGTCCTACTCTCCTTTTGATGGCAATCTTGCAGTCAGTTATTATTGGATGGATTTATGGTAAGATACAGTTGTGAGCGGGATAACTGTCTTTGGTTTATATATGTTACATTGACATCACACTGATTGCACAACTTTATAAAAAAAAAGTTATGGTATATATTGAATATAGATGTATTTAAGATTTAATTGTGGCAGCTCAGAAAAATCTCGGAAAGCCACAGTGTTGCATCTGTCAAAATAAAACAACAACTTCAGACTGTTAAAAGCTAAGATTAAAAATCTAAGCTAGACCAGAGGCACTGTACCAATAAATGTGTAAAGTAGGGGTCACAAAAATTGTATTAGTTACATTGTCTCTGTAGGAAAAAACAAAGTACCATCAGAGAAAATTTCCATAGCAAGTCCACAACAGCAATGTAAACTGACATACATCGTCCCTAAGAAAAAGTACTTGAATTTCAGCCTCATGGTTGTACGCCTCCTCCAACCAATCCAGTCTCTCTAGAGTCAGTTTTGTAGTGAAGGCTTTGAAGGAATTTGGCCAATAAATCTGACTCTGATAGAATATAAAGTTGTAGCCATGAAAGAAGACAATAGTTCAAATATGGATGTTACAATCCAACCAAATGTGAAATATGGTCACAATAACCCCTTCTATTCCTGAGTTATGGTGTTGAATAATGGCCAGAAAAGTGTTTTTGCAGAACATTATGATGTCACAGAGAAGTTGACCTTTGACCTTTTGGATATATAATGTCATCACTTTATCATTTTATCCTATTAAAAATTTGTCTGAAATTTGAACATAATTACCTGGAGAATTCTTGAGTTAGGCCCTGTGAAGGACTGGTGACCTGTCTTTGCCCAAAGTCATGTGGGAAGTCATCCCCCCCATAACCCCATGCAGGATAAAGCGTGTATAAGTTATAGCCACATACGTGTTTTATCAAGTCACAGTAGTCTTGACATTTCACCACCAAACTCTAATCAGTACATCTTTTGAGTCCAAGTGTACCTTTGTGCCAAACTTAATGAAATTCCTTCAAGGCGTTCTTGAGATATTGCGTTGATGAGATGGGACGAACATGATGTACAAACCCAAAGGATAAGGTCTCTGGCCAAGCTTATTGCCAGTACCGAGGCATAAAATCCTTCGTTAGCCCAACAAAAACCCTATTAGCCTCAGACAGCAATGAGCTTGGTTTGCACAAAACTGAATTATATAATAATAGCATATTATATTATAATAGCAATTATAAATGGAGTTCCCATGGTCCATTTAAAAAACAAGGGTATTTGGAGAACAAAAGAAAGATGCAATGCAATGAAAGATTCTGGCTCCTTAGCAACTTGTCTCCATTTTACATTCAGGCCAAAATTACATGATGTTTTTCTTGGAAGAATTTAAAGTTACCTGTTTGGTTGTAGTATCACAATGTGTCTCTGTCCTAGGTGCTGAACGTTTCTCTGACAACATCAAGGACATGATTGGGTACAAACCTCTATCACTGATCAAGTACTGCTGGCTGTATGCCACCCCTCTTATTTGCAGTGTAGGTGTCGAACGCAGCCTATTATATTTATATTAATAATCTTATCATTTTGATCCCATGGTAGGTGATATTTATGATTTTTTGTTTTTTTTCCCCCATTAAAGGGAACACTTGTGTTTTTAATCCTGAGATACACCCCTCTGAGATTCAACAACTCCTATGTGTATCCTTGGTGGGCTTACTGGATTGGCTGGTTTCTGGCCATGTCATCTCTTGCTATGATCCCACTCACCATGATCTACAAACTGGCCAAAGAAAAAGGGACTCTCTGGCAGGTCAGTGTTGTTGTTAGTGGTGTGGTTAGTGGATATTGTAGAATTTAATGAACCATTTGAATTTATAAAGTCTATTGAAGCTATTTTTGTTGTTGTTTCCTGTTTGCTGCTGCAGGAGATATTCTTTGACAATATCAATATCTTTCCCTAGCGTCTCAAGACAAGCTCCCAGCCTGCAGATGACCTTCCAGTGAAGGCAAAGGGAATGGCGGGCATCAGTGCTTCACTACATGTCAGTGATGTTGGAAAAGACAGACATATTCAGCAAAATGCTAATGTTTAAAGGAAAGTTTCCGTTTTTTATTTGAATAGTAGAGAACAAGTTGTTTGACATCCATCTCTCTCCCTGTAGACAGACAGGCAGATAGCTTTTGTTTTTTGTAGACATATTGTAGACAAACAACCTGTTCTCTACAAGGTGAGATGACAAATCTGAGGTATCAAATGTCAAAAATAGGGATTTCAATCATTTAATCATTCCATTTAATCATATTGAAGTTTGTTACAGAGACTGAATGCTCAATACCACACTGAGTTGCAGCCTATTTTCTATGTTTTTATTTGAAATACCTCAAAACCTAAAAGACAACAAGGGTGTTTCTTCATGTTTGAGCCCATCCACCTCTAAACTTTAGCCTTATTACTGTCTTAATATAGGCAGGGATCAGGCCTGCTCTGTTTTAGATTGACAGATTGACTTTTTTTGTTTAATTAATGTGCATATTAGTTTGAAATATACAGTCAATCACAGGGAACACCGCCTCAATAAGAGTTCAATTCTCAAACACTAAACTAATCTGCTTCATCAGGATTATGTGCGCCAGGTTTGATCAGATTTAATGGACAGTGTTCACCATAAGCAAACCCCCCACCCCCCTGCCTGGAGTCAGCTTTTGGTTAGCTTAGCTTAGCATAAAGACTGTAAACAGGGGGAAACAGCTAGTCTGGTTTGGATGGAGCTCTGTTAGTTGTTTCCCACCGTTCCCATTTTTAGTAGCACTCCTCGTTCTTTTCCACTGTTTTCCCCCAGTCTCCTGTTTTTCTAACTGAATAAGCCTGAGCAGCGACGAGTCTTTTATTACAATAGACCAAGTCATTCGTGTGAATTAGTCTGTGAAAATATCCAAAGCTCCAGACACTTTGGCATCAACACTATCATCAACATTATCTGTAGGACAATCATTGATTTTCTCAGACACGCATCTCTCAAAGTTGATTTTCTTACTGTTCTGATTTAAATTGATACTGTAAATAACTAAAACAAGCAAATACATAAGTGCCATTTTTATTGCCTTTCATTATTAAGAGATAACTGCTTTTACCTGACTAGTAGTTTATACATTCAGAGAATTTTTTACATATTCTACAATTTATAAGTCAAATATATATACCTGCTGCTGGCTGTCAAAAATGTGTTAAGATAATGGCTGCTTGAATTTTTAATATACATCCTATAATGCCTTAAAGACATTTACTTTTTTTTTAGGTTAAGTATATAGCATTTTCTAGGATTACTATATTGATAAAGGCTTTTTATTTAACTTTTGTCTTTAAATATGACTTTGAATTTATATAATAAAATACTTTCTGGGATGATACAACCTGCTCAGTTTCATTGTGTTCACATACGTGTAAAGTCAGTGAAGTGATATGCATGTTATTTCTGACAAACACACACCGACATTTAATCAGGCCGGCTGTCCACAGGACTTACTTTTTGAGTTTTCATTCACCTTCAGACATGCATTGCTAACTATTTGAAGGAATTGAATTACCTTTTTTTTTTGTTCCTTACATTACTTTTGCCTATTCAAACTCTTTTTGTGGTTTCACTTTTGTTCCTTCCGCAACTTCTGACATTATCTTTAGCAGTAGACCTAAAGCACTACACTACAAAATGATCAATCCTTTGACATTCATCTCTTTATTCTGCTTGATGGTGATAGTTCAATTTGAATATTTTCATGTCCTGCATATTAACCACCCCAACCATTTAATTATAATAACCGAGATTCACAAAAGTAAGCTGTGATGTACTACAGGAATAAATAAAACTTCTTGACATTTACACATTCAGCAGACATTTATTTAAAAAAACGGTAAAAAAAAAAAATCTGTATTTGTTTAATTGGGTAGATTAGCTCTGACAATTTTGATATCATCAACCGGACGATCTTGACCACTTGTCTCCACCATCCCAATCCGGTTCAGCACTCCCATCCCCTGGTATACTCTTCCAAAAATAGTGTGCTTTCCATCTAACCACTGAGTGGGTCCCAGGGTGAGGAAGAACTGACTTCCATTGGTGTCCGGTCCTGCATTGGCCATTGCTAGAATACCCGCACCTGAAAGAGGCACAAATGAAACAAGAGAATTAAAGTTTTGTGACTTTCTGTCACAAGTTTCTCACCATCAGCTATTATATATATATTAATCAACACAATGTTGGTCTATTTTAATCAGATTTGAAATCAAGAATTGTTTTGAAGTAAATCCACAAGAAATGTACTTTAACAAAACGTATGCATACAACTATTTTAATAAATTTGTGAACAATTTTTTTTAAATAAAGTGTAAATCTGAGTAAAAATATACATTAGTTTAGGGGACAGACTGCGCAAAAACAACTTCCTTTTTGTAAAAACAACATTAAAGACTCGATATTGAGACACATACTTGCAAGTTCATGGTATACTCTGCAAGATTTGTTTCCAAATCTACATTATTTTCCTCTACATTTGTTGTTTGCTATTTAACTGGGATTTTTTTTTTTTTCACTGTGATTACCTGTGAATTTCAAGTCAGCGTTCAGTTCATCTTCAAACTGTTTACCATATATCGAGGCACCACCTCGACCTGAAACGAAAACAAAGATCACAAACAGCAGATTTAGGAAAGGGGGGGGAGCACAACAAAATGAAACTACAAACATGTCGAATTATTTGAAGAGAGTGTTGCAGTGGTATTTAAACACATTGCACACCAAAAAAAGGGACGTTTTGAACCATGTGATTAATAACTCGCCAAACAGCAGATGTGTAAGCTGTCCGATGTGGTGCAAGACATGTTGGGGTTTAATTTGGTAAAAAATAAATGAAAGGTTTTTACATAGATTATATTGAGAGGGAATAATGGGAGGGAAAAAAAAGAAACTGCATTCACATTCGGATCAAAATCGTATGCCAAATGTTAAAGAAAATCGTATGAAGGAACGGTCCTCATTAGCAGCACACTGTTATAATCCCAGAGCTGCTGTGATGTGCAGAAAACTGGCTATATAATACTTTCGATATAGACAAAGTATGTGGATAGTATTCACCTGTTCCTGTCGGATCTCCACCCTGAACCATGAAGTCTTTGATTACACGGTGGAACTTTGTGTTGTTGTAGTAGCCTCTTCTGGACAGCTCTGCAAAGTTCTTGCAGGTTTTTGGTGCATGTTTCCAGTACAGCTCCACCACAACTGTCCCCATCCTGCAACGCATGGCTGTTATCATTAGCCTCTGAGAGGTGTACAGGTTCTGCTACACTATAGATTTTTTTTTTTTTTTAGTAAAATTGTTCCAGGTGGATTTTTATTTTAATTCATGTGGCTCGGAACAAGGTTTAGACAAAACAAACAAAAAAAAACAAAAAATGTGTTTTTAATAAATTCGTAAACCAAGGAAGAAAACCACCTTCACGTTACTGAGAGAAAGCCAAGTTAGCATCAGGTTGTTTTTTTTGTTTTTAATAGGAACTTACGTCGTCTCCAAAGCCACTGTGGACGGCTGCCATGTGTCTGCAGGTATCCCTGACATTATCCCTCAAAACAGTAACCCTCTACACGCGTTGAACAAATTTGTTTCGATCAAATATGACGTTATTTATGGGCTTTAGCACGTTCATTCAACTCATTTCTAAACGGAGTTTCTTCTTCTGCTGGTTTCGTTCACTTCCGCTTCATGTCAGAGGACGTCAGCAGGCTTGCTGCCCTCTGCTGGCCACACTGACATATTGGCAGTAAGGTGGAGACGATTGTGTAAAATGTTATGAAATTACATCAGTGGGGTTGTGTAAGGGGTAAGGTGTAAGTGCAATGACCTGTAGCTGTAAAGGAACTCAAGGGCGTTCCTCTATACAGCCTGTTATTATTCCCGTTACGACACAATCTATTTTACTGTTGATTTTTTTTTTTTTTTTTTATACTCTCTTACTTTTTACCTCCTTTTGCCTTTTTATTACAGGTAAACAAATGATAGAAGCCAAGATCTGTATTTAATAAAGTGTGTCAGATTGTTGAAAATCACTGTTTGTTGGAGCTGTTAACAGCAACATACTGCTTTTTATAAGATGTCAGACATCAAACAGGTTGGAACCCACTAGTTTAAACTTTAACTATGTGTTGTGTTTTAAAAGTTTAACTTCATCTAAAAAGTAACTAAAGCTGTCAAATAAATGTAGTGGAGTACGAAATATCTCCCTCTGAAATGTTGTGGAGTATACAGTAACATGAAACAAGTACCTCAAAATTGTATGCAAGAATAGTACTTGAGTAAAATCGTGTAGTTACTTCCACCACTGGAAGGAGCGGTTTAACTGTTATTTAAGAATGTTTAAAAGAAGTTGAATCAATTCTGTAATTAATGTTTTGTTCAGGGTAAAATGCATTATTGTCAATTGTGAATGGATTATTATATCATTCACCTGCTCTATTTCACCACATTTCTCATCTATCGCCGCAACTTTTAAATAAAGGTATATAATTTTTTTTTTTTTTTTAAATATCTTGTGAGGGCAATCACTACAGTATTTATAATTATGTTCTGACAAGAGAAAACCATTCATGAAGAGTGTGAAGTAGAAAAGCGTTAGAAATTGATTCATATAATTTCCAGGGGTGATGACAGGTTATAATTGTCTGAGATCTGTCGACGATGGGCGTTAACTGACAACAGCACTGCTAACAATGTTTCAGTAAAACTGGATATAAAAGCCTGAGGCAAGAGGCAATAGGATCAAGGCTGTGGTGTGCAACTATGTCATTAAGGAAAATAATGAACAAATCTGACTGACAATAAACTGTAATTTTTTTGTTTGTTTGAACAGAGTGGAGGAACATCAGTGAGAACAAAAAAAATTGGATCTGCCAGTCAAGACAAGTTAGTATGACTGGGGGACATTTCGACGCATAAGAAGGTATTTAAATGGTGCTTTTAAAGAATGACAAATTGCATCATAATAAAAGCATGGAGGAAAAAAAACAATGATCTCAGTCACCCTAAATGTTCGCCAAGACTCGAAGAGAAGTTGATCACATTAAATGAGACTCAAACAGCAGCCATTATCGGCCTTGAATGTAAAAAGACAACAGACTTGGGGATCTTTAACCTTCAACTGGAATTGACTTGGTTTTTGCTGGGGTTTATACTGTGACTTTAGTTTCACCTTCACTCAATGTTGTTTGTACTTTGACTTGAGTTTATCTTGAATAGTGTCAAACTTAATTAGCACTATGTGATAGAACTGAACAGGAAATATTCATGTTAATAAAGTTGTGATTTAAAAAAAAAATTTTTTTAATCAAAAACAAATCTGAGCTGAAATTGAA
The DNA here is from genome assembly GCF_029030835.1 of Brachyistius frenatus. Lineage (NCBI taxonomy): Eukaryota > Metazoa > Chordata > Actinopteri > Embiotocidae > Brachyistius > Brachyistius frenatus. Next base: position 64,539 of record NW_027210609.1, on the reverse strand, counting down.
TTTTCTTAGTCATTCCGCAACCCAGAAATAGGCCTATAATTTTTTTTTTTTTAAATTAGAGTAAGACAAATATATGAGAACCATTGGATTTCTTCAATTCTTGTTTAATATCCTATCATGCATGTCTCCCCAGGTAAAAAAAAAAGAAGAAGGGGGTTGGGGCTTATATTGTAATTGGGAAGTGAGCAGAGATTTAAATAAAGTAAGTTCACTTTGTTCCTCTATCATACGTAGGCTAGACGCTCCTCTGGTGTCGTTCACATTAAAAACTGTGGGGACAGCAACACGGTATCACAGCTTGTAGTGTGCTGGTGTGGAAGTCCAAAGAAAAAGCGAGACTCTTCTTCTTCTTCTTCTTCTTCTTCTTCTTCTTCTTCTTCTTCTTCTTCTTCTTCTTCTTCTTCTTCTTCTTCTTCTTCTTCTTCTTCTTCTTCTTCTTCTTCTTCTTCTTCTTCTTCTTCTTCTTCTTCTTCTTCGTCACAGACACGGAGAGGATCGGAGAAGTTGGATGGTGAAAACTACACAACAAAACAGTCGGAGGAACCTGTCAGATAATCCTGTCATGAAGGCACGTCTGTCAGGTGGAGGTCGAAAAAGAGAAGTTTCCAAAATGGGGAAACACCAGTGATCTGAAGAAAACCGTGGCGGGTCGGCGCAGCTGTGTTGTGACTGGACCAGAGTGGAGAGACTCTGATTTGGTAGAGAGGGATGACGGCATGGAGATGATAGCCAAGGTATTGACAGAAAAGGGGGAGAAAAGAGGTCATAATTCTGTCGCGAGTAGCACGAAGAAAACTCTGAGACTCTATTGTGCCACTTTTAGAGAAAGTCCTGTGTCTGCTCTTCAGGTGGAGGTGGGTGAGACTCAAGCTCTTAACTTTGAACTGTTGGGCCAATCTGCAAGGACATCCTGGAGACAAGCCTCCAACCAACAAAGGTGCTTCTGCCATGTTGGGAAAGTGAAAGGGCCAAACAGGACTACTTTGCATGGAGCAGTAAAACAAATTTGCAAGAGGTATGACATTAAATCAGATAACATTCACTTCTACAGTACCGCCATCAGCTACACCACCTTGGCTATTTCCCTCGGTGTCGGTCGATCATTTTGTTTTGGACAAGACCCAAGCACTTAAAGATATTGATAATATTGCAGGAGTGGTGGAGGATAGACTACAGACAACATATCAATCATTTACCCCCAGCATACACAGATGGATCTAAAGATCCTAATACAGGTAGAACCGGTTTTATGGTCACCAAACCATCCTTGCAATATGAAGTCAAAAGGAGAACATCAGACCGTCTGTCTGTTTATACAGTTGAGATGTTGGCCATTTTAACAGCACTGCACTGGGTAGAGGAGGCACGGATCAAAAAGGTCATCATCTGTTCAGATTCCAGTTCAGCATTATTGTCATTACAATCATTCACATCTCACAGCAGGCAGGATTTAATCAATGAAATATACTAAACACTTTTCCGACTTAAACATTTGGGTATTTTTGTATCACTCGTGGGTGCCGGCACATAAAGAGGTAAAAGGACACGAAAGAGCACATAAATTAGCAAAGCAAGCTTTGGAATGTCAGCATAAGACAGACATTTTATTCAGCAAAGCAGAAGCTGAATCAATAATGAAAAGAAACATTATTAAGGAATGGCAGCACAGTTGGGACTCAGGAGACACGGGAAGACATCTTTATGCTATTCAGAAAGAAGTTGGCAAAGGGAGGACATCCAGAAGAAGCACCACAGAATAAAACATATCAACCAGGCTGAGGACTGGACACACAAGGCTGAACAAAACAATGCAACTAATAAATAAACACCCAACGGGACTATGTGAGTACTGCAAAATAGCAGAATCTGTCGAGCATATCATTTGTCATTGCCAGAAATTCACACTCGAGCGAGACAGGTTGAAGCTGGCAGTTAAGGAAATAAATCTAAAATATGCATTAACCTTGGGGGGCAGGGATGTACCACAATACTTGAAAGAAACAGGATTGAGTAAACGTATTTAGGTCACCGAATTGATACAACTCCTTTTTTTTTTTTTTTTTGCAAAGGGATAGTTTACTCTGGTCCACACTCCAATCCAGTAGGTGGCGGTAACGCACCTTTCGCTGGATGCCATCTGCCATAAAACTTGAAAGAAGAAGAAGCATCCGTCGGTACTTATGCTCCAGCTCTTCAACTTCTACTCAAAGGCGCTACGTCCGATTTATTTGCGGTTGACATCCAGGTAGAGTCACTTATATGACCTGTCTCAACCTTTTATGATGGATATCTGTTTTTAAGTTTTTGCGTGCGTAGTCAAATAGTCTCTTTTGAAGTTTGACGAGCTAATGTTCCCAGACCAGTCAGGGCTTATGCTGCTCGCTGCCACGATCAGCAACAACATCCTGTGTACAACTGCGGTCAAAGTGAGCCGTCATCTGTTAAAACGAGGTGCAGCCAGCCGCCCCTGGGATTTTAGGTGCGCCTCTAAATGCTGTATTATGGTACCGCATTTGGCGAAATCGGGGTGTGTTTTTTTTTTCGTGTTTTCCCCAGCTCCGGGCACCTGTACCGTAATACCATACACAGTCGCGCATCTGAAATCCCAGCTGCCGTGACCGTGTTTTAGCAGATAACGGGTCTAAGTCTCTGCAACATAAGACGTTTTCTTCTTTGAAAAAGGACAGATAATTTTTTTTTGGTATCTTTCCACTGTTTGACTTCCAGCAAATGTTTATATTTATAATTTGCAATGACAAAATTTGAAATCTCTCAATCTTAACTTGTCTTTTTTTTTTTTTTTTTTTTTGCTGAACCGACCACAAGATTAAATGCGAGTTTCTAAAAAGGTGACTGACTGATACAGTTAATCAGGGGCTGATTTTGATCAAGGGAAATTACTTTGAGTACTTGCATGTGAAGGTTATAGCTTCCTTTGCTGCTGCACATCACCGTACTCTGATGCATTGGTGCCCAACAGGAGCAGTCTCTAAACTTTTGGTCTTGTTATTGATTATTTATTTATTTTTAAGGTCAAGAATTAATTCACGAGTTAATGAATAACCATATAAGCCATGTTTAGTGTACATTACATGTGTGAAATGCAAGTGTGCAAGTGACTTAGGAAAGTAATATTGAAATTATTTACATATTTATTTATCTCTACAAAAGAAATGCCAAACAGTCCCTGCACTGACACTAACCAGCTATTTATAGAAATTATTTTGTCATGTTTTTGATTTCATAATGGGATTTTGGGGCATTGTGTTACAACAATGTCGCTCTAGTATACTGTACAGGCTTTTAGTTTTGGCATATTAATGGCTCATTTTTATATCAGATGTATCAGTCTAACATAACCCCAAGTCAAGGCTCTGTTTATAACTTTCAACACAAAAGTAGACAATAGAAATGCTCAGGCAGTGTAAATCTGACTTGTGTTTGTTATGTATGGGAGAATGAATGACCCAAACATTCATTGATTCATGATCAACATAGCAGCAGCACACACCAACAAGAATACTGTACAGCTCACAGTTGAGTATTATTATTATTATTGTTATTTTTATTATTATTGTTATTATTTCCTGCCATGGTGTTAGATAAAGCTTCTGCATCAACCTGGCCTTCAATCAGGTCTTTATATCCTGTCTGAAGTGCACCTGAGTTTGCAGGAAGTCCTTCTGTTGGTTATCTTGTTTGCTTATATGTTTATCTGGTAACTAAAGAGAAGCGATTTATTAGGGATATTGTGTAATGTGGCTACTGACAGAGACTTCTAGGTAGCATCATGACTATGCTAAAACTTAGATTCCTAAACTTGTCACTGCAACAACACAAACTAGCTGTTACTGCAAGCTTAACCTTGCTTTGACAGATGCAGCAACTTCAGTATCCCTAATAGTCATGTGATTAATCAGATGAGCAAACCTAATCCAATTAGGATAGCAGCATTCCTGTTAGCACCTCTAAGCTTGCAGCTAGGTCAGGATATTTTTGCGAGTAAGCTCCAAGGAGGAAAGAGAGTAAAAGAGGTATGCTAGACAGAAGAATATACTTTTAGATAGCTTTAACTGTGTTCTTGAATTATTCTTTTGTCTGAAACCAGAGTTGACTACAGTGCAGGTTTGTCCAGAAGATCCCCAGATAGTAACAAGTTCAGCTCTGTCTCATTTCAAGGTCCAGCACCATGTCTATTGTCAAGATCCACGCCAGAGAGATCTTTGATTCTCGTGGAAACCCCACCGTCGAGGTTGACCTTTACACTGACAAAGGTAGGCCTAAACGTACGCCCATAAAATGTGTTCAAATGGTAGATTTTGGAAATGGTAATATTTTTAATTGACACACAAAAATTAAACCATCATGTTTTATGAGTGTGTTTATTCATTAGTATGACTTGTTGCTGCACTCGTGCTCATTTCTCAGGTTTGTTTCGGGCTGCTGTACCGAGCGGTGCATCCACTGGAATCTATGAAGCCTTGGAGCTCAGGGACAACGACAAGTCTCGCTACCTTGGGAAAGGTCGGACATATTTTTGTGTTCCACTTTAGTGGGAAAGAATTTGTGAAATGTGTGGTTTTGTTTTTATATTTGCCACCAAACATCATCAAGCTTTATTATCATCACAGTTTAAAGCATAATTAAGTTTTAAGGAAAATACTTTCTTGTATTTTCTGTGTCATCTTTACTCTCCATTCTCTCTCCTGTCCTTTTTACCAGATATGAAGTAAGTTCCCATTGCCTGGCCTTCTTGGTTAAAAACTTGAATTTGACAATTGACCAATTAATTAACCAACCATAGCAACTGATTATTGAATGCATTTAGCAATCAGTCACATATGATGTGCATGGTTAATTCATTTTAAAGCATGCTGTCACTCTATATTCAGCCTGTGGATTGGCTTATCTCTAAAACAAAACTGTGCTGACATGTTGAATGAGGGTAATGAAGAAGATGTGAAACCAATAATAAACAAATAATCATTGTATGCTGTTGTATGCTTCAAGTATTTCTGTGCAAACGTATACAATTAAGAATGAAAAGCTGCATGTGTTACTAACTGTTTGGCTTTAATATTTGACTTTGCCAGACTTGCCCATACAGTAATGTTGTGAAATAATAACCATAAATCTTTCCCTTACAGGAGTCTCACAGGCTGTAGACAACATTAACTCATCTATTGCACCGGCACTTGTTGGCCAAGTAAGACAATAATTCTGTTTCTCTGTGTGTTTTTGTTTTCCAAATATTATGCTATATCTAGTTTTAGAAGGATTACTTTCTTTGCTGTAATGCTGATGTGAATCATCCTGTCTCCTCAGGATGTATCTGTGGTTGAGCAGGAGAAAATTGACCAGATGATGATTGACCTGGATGGCACAGAGAACAAATGTAAGTGATACTAACTAAACTAATTTATCTGTTAATCCATGACAACCATATTTATTACACTAGAGTCTTCTTGACTATCTTTTCAGTGACATATTTCTGGTGACCTTCAGTTAACTCTTTCAGAGCTGAAGCGCCTGCTCACTTTGGCTCTTCTATAAAAATCATTGTCGTGCTGCTTTATGAAGCATCTCCGAAGAGATTTGAAGCATGTACTTGGACCTGAGAATCTTTTGTATTTTATCGTGTTCCTTCTGCTGCTTCATTAATAATGAATCACTAATGAATACAGAAAGTGAAACATGATTTTTTTTTCTTTACTACAAACAGCCAAATTTGGTGCAAACGCCATTCTGGGAGTGTCTCTGGCTGTTTGCAAAGCTGGCGCAGCAGAGAAAGGAGTCCCCTTGTATCGCCATATTGCCGACCTTGCAGGCAACCCAGAGGTCATCTTGCCTGTACCGGTAAGACTTTGTGTGTCAAATAACATTCATAAATATATAGGTTGCCTTTTCCCATTGAGTTTATTGTAAAGCCACAGGTATCATTTCTCCCCTTTCCACCATAACCAGGCCTTCAATGTGATCAACGGCGGCTCTCATGCAGGCAACAAGCTTGCCATGCAGGAGTTCATGATCCTGCCCATTGGTGCGAGCACCTTTAAAGAAGCCATGCGCATTGGAGCCGAGGTCTACCACAATCTCAAAAACGTCATCAAGAAGAAATATGGACAGGATGCCACTAATGTAGGTGACGAAGGTGGCTTTGCTCCAAACATCCTGGAGAATAAGGAAGGTAAAGCTGTCCTTAAGTCTTAAAACCTAAAAAAAAAAAACACAGAAAAAACTGGCAGATTGCTGATAAAGATATTTACTGTGTTCTAAATGACATACTTCCCTTAGTACACTATCAAATAGTGCTCTTAAATGTTGGGACTCTTACTTGTGTAGTACAGGAACTTCGCAGAATATGAAGCCAAGCCAAAATCCTACAGCCGTGTTTCTGAGGTACAGACCTCACCTGGCTTCTAAAGCAGTTCACTTACACAAGTGACTGTACAATACCTCAAACAATCCTCGTACAAGTCCTCTATACAAGATGTTACACAAGATAGTTTGAAGTGTATTCTACAACATCTGCTTTTGCATAAACATCTTCATTACCAAAGAGAAAATAATTACCATATGAATAAATGATAAACTATTTACTTGTAACTGAGTTTACTGTCACGTAAACATTTCAGCCACAGATGTAAACTTCTGCCAAATTTGCACACGTTTGTTGTTCATTCTGTGTTTGAACAGTGTTCAGTGAAACTACTTTTCTCACAATTAAAAAAAGAAATGTATTTGCAGCCTGTATAGAATACTCGCAACATCATCCTAATAATACTCTGCTTATTGTGCAACTGCAAAAGAAACTCCAGATTCTTAAAGGAAAAAAACACATTTGTCAAAAGTGACCATAAAAATGATCATGTCATGTAATTGAATACAGTGACCTTCCATGTAGTCAACCTCACCAAAAATGAGACTTTAATTGTATTACACTGCAAGGTGTTTGCAGGATACAATGTTCTGTCCACCTCATTTACACACAGCTTCCAAAACAATGCAACTAAAAACATGAAAACATGTTACAGGCTCAAGAATCACAAGACTGTTGAAACATTATTCTTTTTCTGACGGTGTTAACAGTTAAAAATAGTTTGTTTTTTTTAGTGTTTTTTTTAAAGGTAATTACTATTCACAGGACTGTGGTATTACTCATTTTGTAGTCGCTCAACATACTGTAGACATGATATTCATCCATGTACCCCTGGTGAATAGTTTTTTCTCACGCTCGTTGCAATATTATAGCAAACATCATGTTAAGTAACAGCCGGCAACCTAAATCGTAGAAGAATAATGTTCCTGTTAATTTATGTAAACAAGATAATTCATGAGATCTTGTCTTTTTTTTTTTTTTTTTCTAATTGTTCGTACTTGATGTCAAACCCTGCAGCTCTGGAGTTACTGAAGGAGGCCATTGGCAAAGCAGGGTACACGGATGAGGTTGTGATCGGCATGGACGTGGCTGCGTCAGAGTTCTACAGGGAGGGAAAATACGACCTGGACTTCAAGTCGCCCGATGACCCGAGCCGTTACATCACTCCCGACGAGCTGGCTGATCTGTACAAGAGCTTTGTGAAGGATTATCCAGGTAACCTCCCAACACTTTCTCTTTTTGCACGAAGAGAGCAGGAAACGCAACAAACTTGTAGTTTCAGTGCCAATATAGTCCCGTGAAGGGGGCACTTCTCTCTGCTTTAATCTGTTCATTCTCTAGAAAGGACCAAACAACTTTATTGCGAGCTACTGTCAACACTGGTTTACCACATCAAATGCTGGTTTCATCTTTGGAAAGCTGTCAAGAACTCAAATAATCATCCTTCATCTCTTTTTCTTTTTGAAATTAATTATTTTCAAACCGATAAGAGAAATCACATCACATCTTGAACTTCAGCTCAGGTTTTAAATGGATATGAAACGGAAAAGATACAGGAGCAAAAATCAATTGGTTGGAAGTCATCTCATTTTTGAAGCAAATAAAAATCTTATCAAAGCACATGCCAAAATGCAGATTACACAAATTTACCCTTTGACTTGTACAACGACAACTCTGTCAATAAGAATTGTGAATTCCAACAGAAGCTTCAATGACCTTCATCCCAACAATCGTCTTTGTTTGTACTAAAAAACAAAAGTATCAACAAAAAAGGTTTAGTGTTTTTTGCGTTGTTGTTGTTATTATTATTATTATTATTATGGGAAGGTTGTGGCATAGTTACAGTGGTATCTTTTATATTGCTGAATATAAGCCTGTCACAAATATGACATTATCGCCTATTTGTGATTATTTGAGCTGATAAGCAAAAATGTTTAAATACCACCACACTTGTTTCCATTCATCCGCATAAAAACAACTCAATGAAACTAGAATAACTGCATCGTCAAAATCCTTCACGGTTTATCGATGAACTTCCTGGCTCTTCTCATTATATTTGTTCTCACCACGGTTTGGCTACGCAGTGAAGGATTTCACAGACTTCTCAGGTCAATTTATTTTACCTGAATATAAGCAGGTTAAAATAATCTGGCAAAGCTTTTGGCTTGTTTCTCAATATTTGATTGTGTCACTATTCATTTTTCTCGCTATGTTGGACTTCATTGTAGAGAGATCGCTGTGTTCTTAGATCTTAACATTTTAATCCCGGAAGTGAAAATTACCTTAACTATTAGTAGTGCACCAGGATAATTCTTTATTTGTTATATTAAGTGCTGCAATTAGTTAATTGAGGAGCTGCCTGTTTGGGTTTGAAGTGTTTCTTGATGGAGCTCGATAAATATTTTAGTCGAAGTCAAATTTATTGTCTTGTCTGTTCACAGTGGTGTCCATCGAGGATCCATTTGACCAAGACGACTGGGAAGCCTGGAGCAACTTCACTGACAGCACAGACATCCAGGTTGTAGGAGACGATCTGACAGTGACAAACCCTAATCGCATCAGCAAGGCTGTGGAGGAGAAAGCCTGCAACTGTCTTCTGCTTAAAGTCAATCAGATTGGCACAGTCACTGAGTCAATGAGAGCGTAAGCCAACATTTTAAACTCATTATAATTATTTGTATGTAGGTCAGATAGATATTACAATGTATAATATGACCTGATTTGTTCAGAGATGACATTAAATAGATCAAGTTGATTAAAACAAATTTTTTTTTTTTTTTTAAATCAACTATTCAGAGCTGAGTGGATGAGATTGAGAGAGTAGACCTCACATTTCAGACAGAGAAATGTCCTGAATGTGAAGACCAAAACAAAATAGCCTCTCAGCAAACATCGACACGATGCCGGACTGATCGAATACAATAACATTTCTAAACCTGAATTATCAGGATTATCTGATTATACAGAAGTTGGTGACCTTTCGGCGAAATCTCTTCTGTCCCCTGCAGGTGTAAGATGGCCCAGGAGAGTGGCTGGGGCGTGATGGTCAGCCATCGCTCTGGTGAAACTGAAGACACCTTCATAGCAGATTTGGTGGTCGGGTTATGCACGGGACAGGTAAAGTTTAGCGTGACTTTTGAGAACAAAATAAATTGCACATTCATGCCTAAAAACCTTGGATAAATGTCCACGGGTGATTTTCAAAGTGGGGACAATATTTCCACTTTGAAACGTTTTAAAACATGCAGCACAAATAACTAGATGCAGTATCATATCTGTCAATTATAATGACAAGACTCAACTGAAACGAAGCAAAAGTATACACTGTTTTTCATACACTCTCAGATCAAGACCGGGGCTCCCTGCCGCTCTGAGCGTTTGGCCAAATACAACCAGATTCTCAGGTAAGTCTCAGTCCTGTACAAACTGAGGAGTTGGTGGATGTTCTTTTTTTTTTTAATTATTTTATATTATATGTGACCTCGAAGGTATGTTGTCTTTTTTGAGAAATAAGTCTACCTCTATTATTGAGTAGGTTAAAACAAACTATCTTAAATGATATTGTTTCCTGTTTAAAATGCTAAAACTGAATTGTAACTTTGCCAATTTAACATTAAATGCAGTGAAAAGACTTGCTACTGAATTTGAGAGCGAAAACTAACCTTAAATCTTTTTTCACTGTAGAATTGAAGAGGAGTTGGGAGACAAGGCTCAGTTTGCTGGGAAAAACTTCAGAAACCCACTCGAATAAATAAGTGAAGGACCTACTTCACATACAATTGATTCATACTGTACACACAAATACACAACACCATACTTGATAATTAAAAAAAAAAAAAAAAACGAGCAATAATAATAAAAATAGAGCTACTCGCCTACTACTGAATTTTGAAAGCAAACTGGAATTGGGACACTTTACAATCAAGTCCTCTAGTCTGTTTAATTTTTTCATATGGACTAAAATAATAGATCTGATTATAACTTGAATAATGTTAATATAGAGCACTTTAAAACTATCTACAACAGCTGCACTTGGAGATACCATTAATAAAGTTTTATTAGTAACAAAATGGATTGTGATTATTTTTTCATGTATGAGTTTTCTCTCACTGTGGTGATAGATTTTTTTTTTTTATTATGTGATGTAAACAAGGCTAGCTGCTTTTCAGACCTGTGGATTACACCCCACGTTTTTTTTTTTTTTTGTGCAACTTAATGAAATATAATTGAGTCCAATAAAAATTGCAATTCAGGCTGCAAAGTTTTCAGAATGACCTGCAGACTGTATATAAATAATTTAAAAAAAGATACGTATTACAGTCTGCAGATGTGCAATACAGATATTTATCAATGTTCATTGTAAAAGTAACTCTCACTATTTAAGCTATTGTGTTATTTCAGTCCTAAACTGTTCATTTTGATGACTGGAATCCCATTTGTTATTCACAGCCTCACATAGATGCTTGTGAGGATCCTTTTCTGACACAGACTATGCATTTACTTTAACAAATTATAATAACTAAATGTCAAACCTTAATATACATGTAATTCTAACATGAATCTTAAAACTGGAGAGAGAGGTGGCCTAAACGTCAAATATTCAAACTGGTCCTCATAAAGACAGATGTACAAATTCACACAAGCAGACACCTCATACATCATTTTAAAGACCTCTGCTATTTAGCAAAACCATTCAGGAGATTCAGACTTGTTATATAATTTCTGTCCTGATGAACTGTGAGTTCAGGAGTGTACATTAATTACTTCTTAAAACTCCAGGACACGCATACACATACATACACACGCACTGTAAAAACACCAGAAGTCCTTTGCCCGTTATTAAAATCTTTGATTTCACAGTACAACCTGTGTGTGCCCAGAAAGTCTCATGTTTAGTGGGTAACAGCATTTAACAACCAAACAGACTTACCAAATAGGTAATGGGGTGACCGGTTTGAACAGGGACAGTTTTATTATTCTCTCAGGCAAAATTAATGAATTTGTATTTTAGAATTAGTTCATCACCTCTTTATCTTTATCAACAAGTTTAGTTGTTTTGTTACACCTTTATTTTAATTGGATAATTTATTTAAGCCTAAATAACAGAATTATTATTATTGTTATCAAATCATTATTTGTCTTCTTGTTACGCATCCTCTTCTAATAAGAATGGTTCATATTATTTAACTGTTAATAGGTGGCAATACAGGTAATATTATACTTGGGCTATTAAATAATAACCTTAAAATCATTGGGGTAGTAAATACGAAAAAAAAAAAAGGAAAAAAATATATGTTGTGTTGCCACAACAGTCCAACATTAAGTCCCGACCAATACTTGTAGTCGTGTCGGTCGCGGTCAGCGTGGTGTCTTACATCATAATGTTTAATAACCGCAGCAGCAGACACCAGTATGGTCCATGTTTGTTTGATTCATGGCCGCCTGCAGCAGCAAGCAGCAGCAGCAGCTGATGATGAAGCGTCTGCGATCCGCGGCACATGCTCAGTTTTGTACACCCAGACAACTTTGAAAGGCTGAGCTGTGGCTGCTGAGGTCATCGCACTGGGAAGGAGAAAAAAAGAAAAAAAAAAAAAAAGAAGAAGAAGAAAAAAAAAAAAGAAACAACCACGGAGCGAGTCCCTCCACTACACCGCCTCCATTTTGAATAGCCATGTAATCGGGGCTTCGCATAGTTTGCGTGTGTATCGCCCGCTGCGCTGCGTAGTGTCAACAAGCCACAGACACACATCCCTCGACATGGACGACCTGTTCAGTCCGCGGAGGTAAAAACTTGCATCAGCTCGCCCTGCACATTGATGTCGCCTTTCGCGGTTTAGTTAGTCGTGAAACGCGGTCGTGGTGTTTTACTTTGAAAGACGGTTTTTAAAAAAAAAAAATTAAAAAAAAAAAAAAAATAGTCGGAAGAGTCAGTGGTCACGAAGTTCGTCTGTGGCTAACAAGCTAGCCAAATAACACAAGCTAGCTTGCTCCTTGCTGGGTTTTTTTTGTTGTTTTTTTTCGGGTCGTCTGGTGATGTAAGATGTGGGTTTTTTTTTTTTTTTTTTTTTTTTAAATAGCGATGTTAAACAACAGCAAACCTTTTATGTATGGTTAACAATGGAGGTCGCGTTAACGAGCTGGTACGGTATCGTCGGGGGTGTGCGTGCGTTCACACGGGTCGATGCTAATGTATGTCAACACGGACCTTGATAAATTGATTGCATACTTTAACTGAGGGTTAAACTAGCAGCTGACGCTGCTGTCAACCTGTTTAGGATCTCCGAGGCGGCGGCAGCAGCAGCACAAGCACACACTGTTCCCGTAATGGTGACCGTAATAAAAAAAAAAAAGAAGAAGAAAAAAAAAATCACCAGCAGCCCGTGCGTGATTGATTGGCAGTGTGTTTTGCGGTAGCTGAAGCGTCGGGTTTCATTCATGTAATGTTAGGAGACGTCGCAGGTCACAGCTGAGATTGGCTGACAAAGAGGCGGAGGGGCGGGATGTTGCTCTGCTGCTGAAATCACTGTGCAGCCGGTGGGAGGGAAGCTGCTCTTGACAACTCCTATTGATCATCCCGTCTGTCTGCACACTGTGCTGCCTTAATTACCCGGTAATTACCTGCTAATGTAAAGCAGACTGACTTTAACTGCACTGTTGAATTGAGTTGCTTTGGCTTGACTTTTGGTAGCTTACACACTATGGCTGCTGAAATATTTTGCTGGGATTTAGAGAAAAAACGTTTTATTTGTTTGTTTGTTTGTTTTTGTTTTTTTTCATTTCAGGAGCCTGAACAGCACCCAGGGCGAGATAAGAGTGGGGCCGAGTCATCAGGTACGGTTTGGTGTCACTGAAATGTGCTGCAGTAGGAATGGTTGTTTTTGACTCATTGGTCATGGCTATAATGAAACGGATCAGGGGCCCCCAACTTCCCAAAAGCACCATAAGATTGATTTGATTTGATCGATCGATCGTTTTAGTGTAATCTTTGATGATGAAAACGCTCATATTCGCTGATTCCAACTTCTCAAATGTGAAGATTTTCTTGGTCCTTAAGTACTCCGTGATAATAAAATGAATATGGACTGTTGCTTGGTTCAAAACAAGACGTATACGGCTGCCCCTGGTCAACAGTTTTCACCATTTTCTGGCATTTTAAAGACCGAACAGCTAATCGATTAATCGAGAAAGTAATTGACAGATTAGTCTGTAATGGAAATAGGTGTTAGCTGTAGCCTTAGTCGATGGGATACCTGTTTTTGACCTATTGGCCTTGGCTGTAGTGAAACTGATCAGGACATAATTTCCCAAAAGCTTCATAAGCATAAGATGGTTGTAGAATTTGTCAGTAGTCAAAAGGTGTTGTCCAAAGGAAGAGCTCAAGTTCATTGGCCTCTACTTTTGGCAGCTAAGTGTATTTTTGCAAAGTACATGTCATTTCAGTGTCTTCTTTAAAATCTTATAGTATGTAATAGGTCCCAGAAACGGTTTCATCATAATGAAATCCTTTGTCCATTAACCACTTCTATATAAATTCTATTTCAGTTTCTTCTTAAAATGTAAATCAATGTCCTGTAAAGGTGTCTTGAAAATCTTGTGATTGTTGGGCACACAGTTGCTGTGCTTAAAAGCGTTTTCGTCTCTCCTTTGATTTGTTGGCAGGCCAAGCTTCCAGAGTTGCAGCCTCGGTCTGCACCTGCATTACAGACTCAGAGGGACAGTGAGGAGCTCATGTGGACGCCGGGGGTCAATGACTGCGACCTTCTAATGTACCTGAGAGCTGCCAGGTCAGTATGTGCACTTTATGGCCCAAAGGCGCTGTTGCTTTGGTAAACTTTGTCAGTCTTGTAAGGTAGATTAAAGCCAGCACCTTTGCAGGTCAACATAAACACAATAAAATATGTTTTTAAGAATTTTTCCTTAAACTATGATAATTAATAGCCCTTTGTCCTCACTAAGCAGCAAACATACAGATGCTATTTAATTATTTTGACTAAATATTTCCCTAATTGTATAACCTGTTTTTGGTCACTGGAGGGCTGTAACTGTAAAGAAATATGTTGCTGCTATAAATACGTATTCTTATAAGAAGGGTAAAACACAAAAACAACCAGTATTTGTAGGAGGCAGTACTTAGAGAAGTGGCACAAATGGGGAAGTACATGCAAAAGGAAACCAGTCTTGGTCTGGCCATGTGAATGCCAGTGTGGTGAAACTACATTTTTAGCTGTTTGTGGTACATTTAGGTCAGTTGAAGCATAATTCATGTCTCGGGTAAGGCTGCACAATTCTGGTTAAAACGAGAACCTTTGAATTATTGCTTAGAAGTGAGATTATAATTGTCACTCACAATGTTTTTTCAGCATAATGTTTTATTTTGAAAACAATCAACTTCAGTGTCTTGACATTTCATATTAATCACAACTTTTGAACAAGTATTTTCTGGGCGTTTGCCTTTTGCCGGTGCCTCTCACTGGGTTTGTTTTCCCCGCTGCCAGTGTTTGCTGCTTGGCATCGTGTGTTGTAACGTCATTCTGTCTTTTGTTAAGGGAGAAAGTGGGAGTGTTTGTTTTGATGCAGCCAATGTCCCTTATTGAAATGCAGCAGAATCATTGTCACTTAGAAGTCGAAATCGCGTTTTTATTGCAATTAATCGTAAAGGCCTAGTCTTGTATTTGAGTTTCTTGCGCCAGACTGCATTTGACTTTATAAATAAAAGGGTGATTTAATGCAATCTTTATCCACACTGGATTTAGTGCACCGTGCTGACCTCATGGAAGAGCGCTCGCTTGCTGTTTTTATTCAGTATTACAAACACATCTTCCTTTGTCAGTATCTGTCAGTTAAAAAAAATGCAGGATAAGTTACTCCAGTTATACAAATGTCGTGTTTGCTTGCTCTTAAGCAGCCTAGGTATTGTCAGGTTTCTTTATTTTCTTTGTATCACTTCCGAATCACTCTGAAAATGAAACTAGGAAAGTGTATTTGCTCCTTCATTATTAATTTCATCTAATAACATGAATATGCTTTGTCTTTCAAGGAGCATGGCGGCGTTTGCAGGGATGTGCGACGGTGGATCCACAGAGGATGGATGTTTAGCAGCCTCCCGCGACGACACCACACTCAATGCTCTCAACATGGTGCAGAGCAGGGCTTAATTTTTTTATCATTATTTTCCTGTATATTCAAAGAGCAAAAATAATGTATAGCAAATGCATAAACATCTTCTTTTTATTTTCCTCAATTTTAGCTCCATGCAAGTCATTATGATGCAGCAAAAGCTCTCCAGCGTCTGGTTAAGAAGCCCCTTCCGAAGCTCATTGAAAAATGCTGGTCGGAAGACGACGTGGTACGACGCCTTTTGTTTCGTTTACGCTGCATTGAGGGCCAGTTACTCCTTAACTGTGTTTGTGCAAGCAGATAAATCCCTTAATGGTCATAACTGAAAGCTTTTAAAGCATTTAATATATATTTACCCTATTTAATAATGCAGCCATTGTAGATTTAATTTTCTTGAATCACAGTTAACAGTTTACCTGCCTTCTGAAACTGCTCTTCTGGTAGCTTTTAGTACACTTCAAACCTGTAGTAGCTTTAAGCCTTTGAACGGCTACATTAGTTTTAAACAGCAAATCACTTTAATTTAATGCCTCGGGTACAACAATTATGTCAGTTACATGTTGTTATATGCCACTATATAATACCATTAACTGTCCTGCTTGAATATCACTTAATTTATCTGCTTCTCACTTGTTTTTCTTACAGAAACGCTTCATCAAAGGCCTGAGACAGTATGGAAAGAATTTCTTCCGCATTCGGAAAGACTTTCTGCCCAGCAAAAAAACTGTAATTGCTTGTTTTGTTTTTTCTTAGAACAATTTATAATGGATGCAATGATTCAATGCAACTTTTTCTTAGTTTCTTAGTCTTAATAGCACTAAAAGTCTGTGTTCTTATCGTTAGGGGGAGCTGATCACTTTCTATTACCACTGGAAGAAAACTCCGGAGGCTGCGGGGACGAGAGCCTATCGACAGCAACGCCGGCAGCCGTCGTCTCGCAAAGCAAAGACACGATCCGTGGCGGCTCCTGTGAACACCCCATCTCGAAATTATTCAGGTGGACACCTCTTATTCTTTCTCAGAAATGTGTTGCCATGTCTGCTGAATAAATGAACGATTGTGTGATCGGGACATATGGCAGGGCTATAAGCAGGACTTTGTCTTAGTCTAAGCTGATATTTTCTTTTGCAGCGGAGGCGAGTTCTGCCAGCGAGGATGATCTCGATAGTGAAGACAGTGAACAAGAAATTAAGAGCTGCAGCCACTGTGGTACAACAAGTGAGTGTTAGACTTAATATGTCATTCATCAGATTAAGCAGTACTTTATAAGATCTCTGTAAAAGCTTTGAACGTGAGACCAAAACTTATGGCATTTTCCTTTTAACAGGTTCTAAAGATTGGCACCAGGGCAGAAGAGACAACCCTTTGTTGTGCACAAGTTGTCGCACGTATGAAAACAAGCACGGTTGTCTGCCGCCAGCTCCAAAATCTGGGAGCGTTCCGTTCATGTTTAAACCTGTTAAAGCAGAGGAGGAGGTGAACAGCAAGCATGGCATGAGGACACGGCGTAGCAGAGCACCTGTAAGCCTAAGGCTGCAAGATCAGTCACAGGAACATCTTTGTTACCAGTGACAAACATTTACAAGAGAATGTCTCTGCAAGTGGAATTTTACAGTAAAATATGATATAATATACAAGAGAAATTAGATTTTACAGCCAAATGGATTCTGACAAAATGTTGCTTCACCTTTTAGTGGTTTGTTCAAATATAGGAAACATGTCTTCCCTGTTTTGTTTTTTTTGGGTTTTAACACAATTAACTTTTTCTTTTTTTTTCTTTAAAGCAGTTGTCAACTTTGAGAAGTGGTCACAGGAGACTCACAGGCTCCCCGGCCGGTGAGGATCAGCAGTCCAGTAACCAGCCCTCTCCGAGTGGAACAATCTCCATTTCTCTGAGATCGTCTTCCACTGATAATAAGAACGACTCCACCAAGAAAACAAACAAGGTCAACATAATCTTCACATTATATACACGTTGAACTAGTAGGTATTATCTTGTCACACCTACATAGCTTGCATTGTTTGGAGATCATTGAAGGTGGGTTTGGTTGCAGCTGGTTGTGCAGTGGAATGTCGAGACCCGACTGGAGAGTCTGACAGTGTGGCTGCACACGAATGCTCACAAATACCTTTAACTATTGGGCAAACAATGTTGTGATATGTATACAGTTTTGTGGGTTGGATTCTGCTATGTGTCTGAAGAGTGATAATACGTTTGTCTCTTATGTTGTGTACTGAAATAGAACTAATTTATCTGGAATTATAGCTGACTGATTCTGCTGCTGTTATGTATGCATCATTGTCTTATGTCAATGTTTAACGCCACTGCTGTTTCTGCAGAAGATAAAAGAGGAGGTAACATTACCAAAGACAACCAAACGTCTACGGGAGAGTCCTGCCCAGGAGCCTGATGAGCCTGAAAAAGTCACACCTAAAAGGCCAAAGACACAGGTGAGAGAGCAGCAGTGTAGGATCTGCAAAATACTACTTAAAGAAATAGGGCTAATAAAATAAGTTGATTTATTTTGGTTTGATCGTGTCTAGGAGCAATATAACCTCTTTGGAACTCATTAAACATAATGGGCACTGATAAAATAGAGACAAATTATTATATTATAAATGAATGTATGAAAACAGGAATTGATTCTCAAGTCAAACATGAACCAGGTTTGTTTGGTTACCCAGGACCCACAGGGCTCCCGGTCAGAGGGAGAGGCCGAGGTGGAGGAGGAAAGCTCTTCAGAAAGCCGCAGCGCTCAGGACGACGGCAGCAGCGACACCAAAGACATTGATCAGGACAACCGCAGCTCCTCTCCCAGTATTCCCAGCCCTCAGCAGGGCAACGAGAGCGACTCTGACTCATCTGCTCAGCCTAACGGCGTCCCATCAGAACCCGTTGCTCCTGCTGCGGTGTTGGCTGACACGCCGGCCCCGCAGGCCCTCCCCTCTCAGGGCCCTACAGCAGCTCCGCAGCCGCTGCAGAGCATGGCCTCTGCTGATCCAGCCCAGAGCCCCCCCCCTCCCTCTCCAGACCCCCCTCAGCCAGCTGCCACAGGGAGCTCAAACAGCCGAGCGGTGCCCGCCTCTCACTCTCTTCCTGGTCCACCTCCTCCACCATTAGCAGTGGGTCAAGACTCTGCTCTCTCTCCAGCCTTTCAGGTCCCACCTGCTCTTAACTCTGCGCAGCCCCTGCAGCCACATGGCCCGTCACCTCAGACCCCCCAGCGACCCCCACCCTTCTTTAGGGAGGGGCAGCTCCCCCAGCCTCCTCTTTCCGGACCCCAAATTAAGCCTCCTCCCACCACCCCTATTCCACCGTCACACAAACAGCTGCCACACCAGTCTGCTTCACCTTTCCCTCAGATGCCCTCCAATCTGCCCCCTCCTCCTGCTCTAAAGCCCCTTAATTCTCTGCCCAACCAGCATCCTCCAGGTGCCCCCCCCTCCTCTTCAGCTCATGCCACATCCTTTGCCAGTGCAGTCACTGCAAACCCAGCTCCCTGTGATCTCTCAGGTGCAGACCCACGCAGGAAAAAGTATGACTCCTCTTCAGCCACCTGCTGCAGGTTCACACCCTCTCGCCTCCATACCATCTTCTGCTATTGGCCCTGTCCCGAGCCTGCAGCCGTCCTTCCCACCTCTTCCTCTGAGACCGTCGCCCAGCAGCACTGCGGGGGCACCACCAGTTCAGATTAAAGAAGAGCCGCTGGATGAGATGGAAGAGGCTGAGAGCCCACCGTCCCCACCTCGAAGCCCCTCACCGGAGCCCACCATCATCAACATGGCAAGCCATGCCAGCCAGTCTGCACGGTATGTGTAAAGTCATTATTAGAAAAATCACAAAAAGAATCGATGTTTACACACCTTTTGAAAATTGTCAGGTTTTGACCTTCCTATAATTTGATGACGGAAGCTACAATACAGTGTTTGAATACAGATGATGTCACACAGTCACTGTGAAACAAGTGACACTTTTCATATAAAAGTAATCTAGTGACTCCACGACTGGTCCACAACCCAGTCTGAACAGTGTTGGCCATCAGGCTGCAAAGAGGTTATTTTAACAACTTATCTTAAAGTCTGGCTCGATTCAGACAAGTATTTGCATATTTATAAATTATGGGTTTTATAATTCGAGACAAAAATGCAGAAAATCCATATCAGACAGGATATTATGTCTTGAGGGGACTTTATTTAAACTAGACCTTCGCACACCTCTCAGCCCAACAACCAGTCCGCAAGATCATTCATTACAAAAGGAACCCTGGATCGAAACAATTATTTGGCCGTGAAATGATCCAAAATGGCCATTAAAAGTGTCAAAGTACGTAATATGTACATCAGGTATGATTGAAGCTAAAGCTTTCGTAGCGCTTCGCAGCAGGATATTTGGATAGTAATTTAAATATTATATTTAGTTCATTTCTAAATAAATGAGTGGTTTATATAAGTGAGGTAAACTGCCAACTTGTTTAAAATCGGTCTGGTTTGAATAATATTGTTGCCACATGGACTTTTTTTTTTTTTTTACAAAGCCAATTTGTGCAGGAATGTCACTATAACCAACAGGACTTTGACTGAACTGAAGAAATAAGACTCCGGCTGAAAAAGTATCTTAATGGCTTCATATTAAAGAACAAACAAAAATGTAAATAATTGTAAAGGAAATATAAATGCTAAATATCAGAACTGGGCAGTATTTGATACATCTACAAGTCAGTATGTTTCACGTCTTAAATATAAAACTCCTCCGACCTTTGAATGAATCATGATTTGATTTTGTGGGAAGAAAGCTCATGGTCATGAAATACACATCTGCAATTTCTTTCAGGTTTATCAAACACTTGGATCGCGGCTACAATTCATGTGCAAGGACAGACCTTTTCTTTACTCCACTGTCGTCCTCCAAGCTGGCCAAGAAAAGGGAGGAAGCTGGGGAAAAGTCCAGAAGAGAGGCTGAGCTCAGTGCTCGGCAGGAACGTGAAAGGGAGAAAGACAGAGAGAGAGAGCGCGAAAGGGAAGCAGACAGAAACGCTGTGAGTACACTAGTCCTTTGTATTCCTTTTTTTTTTTTTTACAAAAACGTTCTGCCATGGATCAGTTATCTCACACAGTCTGTTTGCTTGCAGAGAGCCTCCAGCTCCTCCCACGACAGTCGTATGGGTGAAGCGCAGATGACGGCTCAAGGCCACGGCCGCCCTTCCTTTGAACAGCCGCCAACCACCGTAGCAGCAGTGCCCCCTTACATTGGACCAGACACACCGGCCCTGCGCACCCTGAGCGAATACGCCCGACCCCATGTCATGTCCCCCACCAACCGCAACCATCCCTTCTACGTATCCCTGAGCCCCGGTGACCCCTTGCTGGCCTACCACATGCCCGGCCTGTACAGCACTGAGCCCAGCCTCAGGGAGCGCGAGCTGAGGAACCTCCGCGAGAGGGAGCTCCGCGAGAGGATGAAGCCTGGCTTCGAGGTCAAACATCCAGACCTGGAAACCTTACACCCCTCGGCCAACCCCATGGAGCACTTTGCCAGACATGGGGCGCTGGGTCTCCCCCACATACCCGGCCCTCCCCACCCCTTCGTACCCTTCCATCATGGGCTGAACCACCTGGAGAGGGAGAGGATGGTGTTGGCAGGACCTCAGCTGCGCCCAGAGCTGAGTTACGCTGAGCGGCTCACGGCTGAGCGGCTTCACGCTGAGAGGATGGCTTCCGTGTCAACCGATCCTGCCGCCAGGCTGCAGATGCTCAATGTGACGCCGCATCATCACCAACACTCTCATATTCACTCCCACCTACACCTGCACCAACAAGACCCCCTCAGTCAAGGTAAAGTAAATGAGTCGGCAGTAATTCACCTGGAGGTGTGACCCATGACCCATGACTGTCTGCCTTACTTCCTCCTACAGGTTCCGGTCCACATCCTCTCGTGGACCCCCTGGCAACAGGACCACGTCTGGCTCGATTCCCCTTCCCTTCCGGCCCAATCCCCAACCATTTACTCAGCGATCTTCCTCATGATCACGAGATGCTGCGCCACCCGCTCTTTGGTTTGTAATCTCACCTCATAACGCACACACTGACCTCACCTTTTGGATTGCAACTACCTCAACTTGATCTGTTTGTGCTTTCCACAGGAGGTGCATATCCACGAGAGCTGCAGGGCCCCATTCCTCAGATGTCTGCCGCTCACCAGCTCCAGGCCATGCATGCTCAGTCTGCAGAGCTGCAGAGGATGGCAATGGAGCAGCAGTGGCTGCATGGGCATCACCTGCATGGAGGTCCTCTACCAAGTCAGGAAGATTATTACAGGTGATGTAGTTGGATGTATTCAATGAGAAATAAGAACAATATAGGTAATAAAAACAAATCTTTATTAATATGAAATGTTGTTTGATCATGTTACCAGTACTCTGACAATAATCACAGGTTCTCCAAGAGTTGTTGCTGAACATTGATAGCACAATCTTCAAATAGAAACAATAAAAGACACACACTTTAGTCAACATATTAAAAGAAATAACTTGTTTTATAAGGAAACCCGGTCTACTTAATTTCTCTCATATTCACTCTAATTAGTCAGGTTTCCTTCCAAACATAGTGTGTGTTTCAACCAAGGTAACAGAAAATCCACAAAAGAAAATGCGTATTAATGCGCATTTCCACAAATGGTTCATCAATAGAAACAGTTGGTAGCGCTGATCCAAGTCACCCCACAAATGGCAGAAAATACATGGAAAGAGGGAATTTCTGTTTGTTTCAGGTATTATTTTCAGGAAAGTTACAGTTTCCTCCATTTCTGTCTGCCCTATTTTTTCATGCCCTTTAAAAAGGTGGATGGCAACACTCACTTAAAACTGGCTCTTACTTTCAGTTCAAAGTAGCTGACTGTACTCTCGCCTGTGTTTGTAGGGGACAAGAGAAATTATATGTTCTTTTTTAAGTGATAAAATGATCACATTATCTTGTATTTGCTGTTGCACACAATGGAGCCGAACGGCGCACGTGCAGTCACCATTGGCCAGTTAAACTGGTGTAAAATGTTACACAAACAGCTGTACAAAGTTTTTACTTGTTTTTGTTTTTTTGTAGCCGTTTGAAGAAAGAAGGTGACAAGCCATCTTGAGTCCCAGGTGGTGCATGCTCTGAAACACTCATACTCAATACTGTGTACTTTTAAAACTGTAAGAGAATATTTTGTGTCACTTTTTTTTCTTCCTCGTTTTAATATATTTTAGAGAAATATTTGTGGATCTTTATGTGCATTCCTTGTTCAGCACCTAATGGGACCGTCAAAGTCCATCTGAGAGTTTCATATCGCGAAAGAATTTATACTAGTTTTATTCAGAAACTAATGAATGATCTCACCCATTGATGTGAGATTTAAAGTGGCAAGTTTTCTCTAACCTACCGTTAAACTGTTTCGTACCGAGTCCTATGAATTTGCTAAAACATAGCTCTTATAAAGGATATGAAAACAGACTGACTTTGGTGTTAACTGTAAATCTCCCCATAATTTCTAGAAGATTTCCTTGTACAGAATGACATTTAAATCAGTGTGTGAATGATTGTAATGACCTAGCATGACTCAGTCTTCAGTTCTCACCAAATTAGAGTAGCAAGTTGCATTGTGGTGTTTAGCCTTTGAAAGCATTGTAGAGTTTGGGTTTACTCTAAAATCTGCTACATATTTGTTTAAATCCTAAAGTTTTATATATCAAGATATCTTTTCACAGTATAACCGAAGCTTTTATCCACTCATTTTTTAGGCTGTAAATACTACATGTTCACAATATTCTATGAATGAGTACTATTGATATATCAGTAGATGTGAACATCTGACCCTTGATTTAGCACGACAGCAGTAAATCATAAGCTAAAACAGTATATAGTGTTATAAGGTAATTATTAATTGGGCTATGATCTTCCTAACCTAAGGGAACTTTTATTAGAAAAGTGTATTTACATTGTTTTTGATGAAAATAACCCAATTGGAAAGAAACTAAATCTTGAACATTTTAATGGAGTTTTTAAAAGAACTGCCTAAATTCAGTATTTATGTGACATAATATGAAAGTGTATCCATGGCATATTTATTTCAATAAATATTTCTGCAATGATACCTTATTCTCTTTGTGCTCACTGTAGCTCTTCACTCTTTCAAGCGAAATAAACCGCTGCTTTAAACACTCTGCTAAAAACCAATGCAGCCTAATACAACCGTTCCGGAATAAATCCTAAATTCATGAAGTTTATAGAGCTCAGTTTTTGTTCAGAGCTGAATAACAAACACAACATTACTACATCCTCATAATTACCCTACAGTGGCATAAATAACTTTCTAAAACGGTTCAAATAACTGGACATCAAAACCTTCATGAAGCAGTCCTTCCAGGAGATCATGACTTTGCAATAATGAATGCATATTCAACCAATCTTCTCAGTAGTTGCATGAACTTTCACTTTTGCAAAATTGCCGCAATTCCTAGTAATCAATAGATGGTGAAGGCATTACAGCACAAAGTAAGCTTTTTCAAACAAAACTTTAGCTTTATTAACAAATATAACTCCTCATTTACAGTCAGCCAACATCTCCAACCTCTCCTCTCCTCTCATCTTCAAAACAAACCACGTGTGTCCCGGTTGACTGAAAAAACCCTGGAAATCTGGTTTTATCATTAGGATTAGATTTCAGTTAAATAGTTTTATACACTCCTACATTTTCAAAGATTTAACTTTGTTTTTGTGTATACAATATGTGTTGAAATAATGTTATTTTAAAAAGCATTTTTAAGTATTTATTATACAGAAAATGGAAGCTACGTAGTCCATGTTATACTCACCAACTGTTTCGTAAAACTACGTCACCTTTATTATTTTTTTGTAACTTTGAGCCTATGGTTCTATAAGTTCAGAAACAAGAGTATTGGAAATGATTACATCACTATTTCATTATTGGATCATTTTTTTTTATTTTTTTTTTTAAATGCTATTCTCTTCAATTTGCAATTTTTGCCAAGTCCTGCAATTTTACTGCAAAAAAAACTTAGCAAATTCCATTGCAATTTTGGAGCAAAGTATTTACAAAATTAAACATCGTTAATTGCAAAATTAATTACAAAATTCGGAGTGATGTTAAAGGGACTCATTAAGGAAGGATTAATAAAAAATAAAAAAACTAAGAGCAGACAGCATTCGTTTTGGCTAGCTGTGGCTACAAACTGGCCATTGAGTGTCTGAGAATATACCTGCACTTTTTCTTCTGGCACTGCTGTTTCCAGCACTCATCAACTTGGGCAGACGTGAGTCAAATCGTTATGGTTTTATTGCATTAATTCACTTAAAGCACAATATCGGTCACGTGGGAAATCATACGAAGCCACAGTCTTGTTTGACATGAAATAAGTGTTCTGATAACAATCATTGGCTTGTAGATCTTTACAGTCATTAAACATTGATACGGGCAAAAACAGATACATTCTTCCACTTAAAAGCATTAAAAGCATTTGAGATCAAATAGAAATGTCAATTTGGATGTTTTATAAACAGTCAATGCTACAAATTAGAAAATCCTGCAGCTTTAATTGTGTTCCATCAAAGACGATGCTGCACTGCCACTTTGACTAAACAGCATTTTAGTTTGGTTCCCAAACTGGTGGTCGGGGACCCCCACAAGAGGTCCTGAGATTAATTTGAGGGGCTATGAGTCGATAACTGATGTAGGAAGCAAAAAGAAAATAAAAAGTATTATCAACTAAATCATCTTTACTCCCCACTAGTCGCTAATCTTTGCTCTTCACTGTCCTGTTGAACACTTGTACAGTTTTACCCCTGCAGGCTGGATGGAATCGTTCAAATGAAATGGTGTAAGACTGGAAAATCACTCTGAACTACTCGCAGCTCAGGCAGCTCAAGATGAGGGGTCTCAAGCAAAAACATCTTTTAGTCGAAGCGTAATCTTTTCCTACGACTTACCGCACATACAGACAAGACCAATATCTACAGCACAACTTGCTCTGAGGCTTCTCTCATCACCTTCATCTCGTTTCCATCATCTACACAGTCATCCCACATACACTTCGGCATCGGTTCAAACACTACAAGCTGCTATTACAGTTTAACTCCATTGCAGCTCAATGACGTACGAAACCCTGTTTTAAGGCACAATGCGACTCTCGCAAAACAGCTGGTGTGCACTACACAAAAATAGCTTGTGTGCGTGGTCCTCATATCAATCATTTTTTGTCTTAAAATACACGCAAAGTGCCAGAAGTGATACACCAAAGTTTTTAAAACTTAAAAAAAAAGGTTTATAGGATGAGGCTGGCGAAAAGTCTATATTAACAAATCCTGAATGTATTAGTCTGTCTCGCGATAGTTTCTCTTGCGGCTCTGTTGCGCTCAACCTTATTCCAGTTTGTGCCAACTGCACACATAAATATTTCATATGTGTCTTCATTATACATGCCGCCTTCTTTTTTTTTTCTTTTTTTTTTTTACAAAGAACAATTCACTTTAACAACTAGACACTAGGTTTTAGTAAATGTTAGTTAAACAGGATTCAATAGTGGCTCTGTCTGGGATTTGGTGCACCATACTTGCTTACATGACCGTTCCTACAGAATTCATTGTAACGATGGAGCATCACGAATCATAGTTCAATAGTGTGACCTCATGATATGTTATTAATCTGTATGGAGCTCTATGGCACAGAGGAATGAACTATATGATACCTAAAATTGTACCAGCAGTAGATGCATTGTATATATACTATATATAGATATATAGTATATATACAATGCATAGTATATACAGCACATACAATTTTATGAATGGACCCGAGTGAAAATGTCTGGAAATTATTTTGTGTGTCAATGTCAGGGCTCATCTTGAGGAGGAGGATTCTTCTTCTTCACATACTGCCGCAGGTACTGGATAGCCGATAGGGCACTCACATTTGCTAGCAGAACTGAACAGGATTTCAATAAATATGACTTTGAATTAGACTTTAAGTCACCACAGTTGACTCTTCAGGTTCGATACTTAAAGCCCCTGAAAACATGCGTAGGTGAAGTCTTTTGCTGTAATTTTTACAAAATATTCTAGGCAAAAAAAATACAAAAAAGTTAAAATCGCTTACATTTTCAGTTCATTTTCATTATTATTTATGAGGGACAAAGAAAAGAGAAAGCATCATTCCAAACTTTGTTTTTAACTGGCTTAGAAAAAGGTGTCCCTGTACGATCACATTGCTCACAGTAGAAAGCTGATAGAGAAAAGATGTTTTCAGGGCCTTTGATGTTGTATTTTATACAACAGGTTTCAGTCAGATTGTCAGAAAAACAAGATAAATATGCAGATGGAAGAAGTTCATACCTGCTTTCCAGGCATCAGCAGTCTCTGGATCTGAGGACTTTAATACCCAGGAGGCAAAGGCAATGCAGACCAAACACATATCTGACTGCTTCAGTGTGGAGAAGATGCCCTCTCGTTCTGTAAGGAGACATCACGATGCATGAAAAGGACGTATTAATACATTGCAGTTTGGTCTCCTGATGTTGTGAGAGCTCATACTGACTTGTTGGCTGTATAATCTCCAAAATCCTCTGCTGCTCTTCGAGCTCTCTGAAGAACTGGGAGGAAGCTGGGCAGACTCGTGCCTCACTGAGCACCATTACTGCTGGATCCTCCTTCCTGATCGAGATGGTCTCCGCCTCGACTGGGAACATCCGGGCGCCAGACCTTCTGCACCAGATGCTCCCTTTGTCGGAGAAGAGAATCTTTCTCATTGACAGCAAACTGTTCCAACTGCGAAATCCTGCAACAACAGCTGCTGCGGGTCCGCGCTGGCCGGCCTGGAGAAAAGAATTAGACACGATTCTGATCGGAGAGAAGTCCTCCACTGCCTCAGAGTTTGAACTCAAGAAAACATAGTCCGGTTTTGGGAATGCGAGCTCTCTGATGGTAGGATGAGAGCAAGAGAAAATAGGGATGGGCCTCTGCTCACTGCACTGAAGAGAAAAGGATGACGTTTCATCCCAAAAGGTATCAAATGTGTAGTCAAAGACCGGAGCCACCGAGAAATCATCTGGATCATAGACAGTGACACACCGGGATTCAGCGTTTGCTTTATCCTCCGTGAAAAAGTATTCAAACACCTCCGGGACCGGCAAAGATATTTGGCAATGTGCATCCAGTAAGTCTGTGTTGGACAGAAAAGACGCAGGAACTAATGTCCCCAAGGTGTCACTCACTTTCAAAACCGTGGTGTCCTCCAGAGACGGACTGAGAAACCGACCACTTTCGTCATCACTACGTAAAGGCGGTAAAGATAAAGCCTCTGTGTTGAGACATTGTACATTGTGCAGAGTTTTGCTTTTTGTCATCCGTGTAGGCCACGTGAGTTCGCTCAAGGTCAAAGTGTGGGACTCCTGATCATCAAAACATTGTCCTGCAAAGTCCTCCGGTGGCACAGGCGTCTCCTTCCCTTCAGAGCTTGTGGACTCCTCCTCATGCGATGTGAAAGCAGAGTCACCCATCCCGTGTTGGTTTTTGCTGTGAGGATCAGGACTGGGGTTCCTACTGGTGCCAATGAACTGCCAGTATTCTTCTTCAACATCGGAGGTGGAAAACTCACAGCTGGAGCGATCCGGCTTGGATTCATCGGGCTGTGTGAAGTAGTCTGAGTCTGCGGTGTCGGATGTATCCATTAGAGCGCTGTCAAACAAACCGCACTCTGCGGTGTCGACCGGACGGCTGGGATTTGTTGGGGAACCTTCCACAATTGGCCTCACTGTTTCTTGGACTCCCCTGGGCGGTGAGCTTCTACCCATCCTGAGCTGCAGAATGTCATTTATGGTCAGTTTTTCCATTTCGTCCCAGAAAGCGGAAATGGCGTACACAGGTGGAGTGTGGCCCACAGCGTGGGCATATGTTTCGGGGCTTTCGGCCGCAGGGCAAGGTGTTACCGTTAAATCGGGGACAGGACCGAGCTCATCTCCCAGAGAGCAACCAGATGCTGGAGGATTAATGTTATGTTTATGGGGTTCAGGTGTGTCTGAGGGCATGCAGGGCATCGTGCTGTGTGTGTCATTATCGCACGTGGAGTTGTCATCTGGCTTTTCTGTAGCTCTTGTCAGGAAAATGTCAGCACTGGTGCTTTCGTATCCTTCACAGTTATTAGCCGCCTCATTGCTGGAGAGAGTACTATCGCGAGAACGCATGCGTCTGTCTCTTTTACAGTCAGCATCAGTATTCTCACTCAGCTCAAACAGATGGCTGTCAGATGTCAGAGGCAGTGAGCGGTGCAACTGTTGGTTTTCCATGAGTTGATCTTCAGGAGGATGCTGAGGCCCCTCCACTGATTCAACTGCTGACAAATAGCTTTCTGAATCATGACTGTGAATGGAGAGGAACTCGGCACTGTCGTCAAGCCCGTCGGACTCCACACTCTCCGACTTTGAAGGTGCAAACGTGTCTCGTGCTGTGGATGCTGGGCCTCCTGGGTCATGTTTGTTTCTTGGCTCAGTGATATTTTCTTCGGGTAAACGAGCGATTGCCAGTTTCTCTGACGAATCATCTTCTTCACCAGATGTTAGAGACATTTGTGATGAATCTGAAATGATTCTTTGAAGCCCTTTGGATTTTTTGACAAAGCTGTGGTTTGATTGTGTATCCCCTCCTCCCTCAGATTCATATTTATCTTCATTTATTTCTGACTGTAGTTCATATTCCAGCGGGTTTTCTTGTCCGAGACTGCACCTCCGACTTCCCTTAAAAAGTTTTTTTTGTCTTCGTTTTTTTTTCACGGAGGCGGCACGGAGCCGCTGTCGTTCACGACTGTCATCCACTGTCACGAACCAGCGCTCCTTCTCTGCTCTCGGGGCAACACTGCTTACATCCTCGAATACAGCCCTCTCTGTTGTGTGTGGATCCTTCACATTCAATCCTGTTTGGCTACAAGAAAGTGGGTCAGGTTTCCTGGTGGGTTTGAGGTCGCTACCTGTTCGTCCTTCTTCACCTTTTGTCAGCTCTCTTGATTCCTCTGAACTCTGAACATTTAGTGGCTCAGTTCTTAGCAAGTTTGTAACACTGTCACTTGTCTCCTGTGTAATTTCTTCTGCAGTCTTCATGTGCACCTTTTCAGTGTTGTTGGTATATCCTGCAGGACGATCAGGACGTATGTCCAACCGTGTCTCTTTGTCCACTTCAGCTGTTTTTGTGACATCACCTACTTGTATTTTTGTACCAACTGGGTTTGGCTGCACTAGCTTTTTACAACCTCTGCAGCTCTCTCCTTCAATAGTCCATCCTTCAGTTTTGCTTTCAGCTCCAACCCTGTTTAAATCGGGGCTCTGTTGTGTCTCCTGCTGGCCATCCCTGAAAGCCAGACTTGAGTTTCCTACATCCTCTGAATCGCTGAGGCTGCAGTCGTCAGGGCAGGCGAACGAGGGCCGCAGCAGATCGCACTCCTCACTCTCCTCGTAGAAGCTGGTCCAGTCATATTCTGAAATGCGAATGCTGTGATCTAAATCATCCATTCTGATACTCATTCTGCTCTTCAGTCTGGAAAAAGAAGAGAATATATACATTTAGACAGGTGTTGCTGTCCAGATTATAACAAAAGTGACCTTATGTGATGTAACAGTCGATGCTTGGTATCCTTGGTGAGTTATTTGGGACGTCAACACACTAGAGCTAAATATAGAGCGGGGGCATTCGTCTGTCTCAAGCTTGATGTTGCTTGTAATCACCGGTCATTAGGAAACTTGTGCAGAAAGCAAACCCTCATTAGTTCAAAAGTTTGAGTGAGATCTCAGAGCGGCAAAGCAACAGCAGAGGACCTCGGTCACAAGCTCCAACAGACCCTAAAATACTCCACAGCCCTGCGCTTAGAAAACAGGTCATGTGATCTGTTATGAGAAAATCAGCTGTCCAATGTCAAGAGTAGGCTACAATATATCAGCTTAACAAACATACTCCCTAGCTTGCTTTTCGTTTAGTAAACATAGTCAAGTTGCATAATATACAGTGACAGCCTATAATATGACATACACATTCAAATCATTGTAAATAGCAAAATAATTCCTTAAAGTGTTGCTTATATCATAAATTTGTTCAACATATTTTCTGCAATATTATTTAAGCTCCAGGATAAAATGTCATTAGGACAAATTTTTCATCCTCAGCATAACAGACGTTCTTATTTAAGTCTTTCAACTGCTGTATGTCAAAGTCATCAAAGGTCTTGTGCTAATAACACTAATTACAAACCCAACATGAAGCGTGCAGCCGCAGTACATTCCTGTTGATGTCTTCCAGTGAAGCAAACACGAGCCTACCTGTTGCAGAGGGGCAAATCAGCCAGTTTGAAGGTGTCGGTACTTTTTCCTGCTGGAACATTTCAGCTATGATGTTAATTTGTCCTTGTATATGTCAGACTGGGTCCTTGCACACAGCTGTTATAAATAGAGTACTATGTCCTGTCACATGTAGCTTCTGGTGCAAACGTCCTTCCCTCCAGTACCAGAGGTGTGGCATTTCAGTTCCCAAAATACAAATCCTAATAATAATAATAACAATAGGGATTTTGCACCTTCGGTGCTCGGGCCCTAATAATTGATCCCATTATTAGACTAAAATATGACAAGAACACAGGACAGTGAAATATTTTCTACCATTATAAATATTTTACAGATGTATTCATTAAAAAATATTAAAGACCATTTCCCCCCCCCCAAAAAAATGTTGATTAACTTTGCGGAAGGGTGTAGTATGGACGAAGGAGGAATCCATTAAATTGGTGCAGATCTCAGTTACAGGGCAGACCTATGAATTGTTTTTCTCTTTCTTTAGCCTACATTTTAAAATCCAGTGGATAGCAGAAGAGTTACTGTGAAAACATAGGGCATTGTTTAAATACACTGACTTCATATCACAGTCCACATTTACAGTAATCTTCACAGATAAAGATGTACTTTCTCAAACTTAATACAATAAGCAGTCATTGTGGAGCTCTCAGGGACAGAACAGGAACTATTGCAAGATTGCCACAATTGTAAATACTGTACATCCAGACATACTCTATAAAGTGGTTGTGGTTACAGATTTTAATCCCATAGAAGAATTCACTGTTGGCCTTGTTGGAGGTTTGCACTCTCCAAATACCCTTTGTTTTGTTAATCCATACTGGTTGTAATGTTGGGGATTTTATGGCTAAATGGATTGAACCATATTAATGATTCCCTTAATGACCGTAGAACGTGCAAGTTTAATTATTACACCGTAGAATGGCTATATATTTGTCACTAATAGTGGACTTTTTTTTGTTGTTGTGATTCATCTGTAGTTTAAGCGTTACAGAAAAAACCCCAAAAAAACCTGCCTGCAGAATTATATAAATGGAAAGGTGCTTTATTTCTGCAAACAATACATACATCTTCTGAACTTTCTTCATGGCACTGAAACTAGAGTATATACATCATTACAAAAGCAATACATCATTTGTATAAAACAATATGTACATGTATTCAGCTTAGGCTTGTCTGTACAGCAGTAAACACAAGAAGCAAAAGGGAATATTCATGGAATGATTGCTGCCTTTTTGACTTTCTTACAGTTGTAGTTTTTTTAAGATAAAAAAAAAGGAATAAAATACCATGTAGCAAATAAAAATACACTAAAGGCCACTGGATACAATTAAAATACCCAATAATTCTTCACAGATATGTCATGATTAAATGCTTCCAGGTTGCATTTAAAGCTTGTAATGGCACAGTAATGGCCCACAGTAAAAGCCATTTTCTTCAGACATTTGGCAAAGTTAATAGTAGTCAAGTAATGTTCATAATGCAACTATATTGTTGCCATCTACACAGCAAGAAAAACCTCAATCACACCTGATGGCAACAAGTTATTTAGGGTATTTCTGTTAAAAACATTAAGGTCCACCATTAGCTGATCCTCAGATAGATAAAGTGCACGAGGATTCAGTAATTTTAGGTTTTGAGAGAGAAGTCTGTTGGAATTTATACTTTATGAAACAAAATTAGTACTTTAAATGGTTTAGAATGATCACAGAAGTTTCTATGAAAAAAAAAAAAAAAAAAAAAGATTTTTCTTTGCAAATTCCCCATTTCCTCGACTAACTCGGTCTGCACGTGGAATGCAATAAATGATGGATTGATGTATGATTTGTTGGACGTGTGAAATACATTCAACTCAGGCTGATCACAAAAATAATAAATACACCAGCATCAATAAAAATACAAAATGCAAACAAACAATCATACGGTGCCTACAGGAACTCTCCCTTAAACGTCCACCAGAGGAACACTAATGCTTTTAGACACATAAAGTTATTATGTTGGCCTGATTCTAAGCTGTAAAACTCAGTGCACAGTTACAAATAAATAGCACATGTGTAAAAACATCCTGATTAGGAAATAAAATGTCCATCAGGGCTGTCACTTTGTCCTTTAAAAAAAAAAAAAAAAAAAAAAATCATGTTTGCTTTAGAAGAACAGTTTGACACTTTGGGAAATAAACTAACCGACCTCTGGTTGTCGCTTCATATTTACCATACGGATGTGAAAGTCGTATCGATCTTCTCATCAAAATCTATCAAACTATTTTTTTTTAATAGAAAGGCCCTCGTATTAATGAAACCCTTTCTTGAAATTTTGCACAATACTAAACAGCAGATAAAAACTGCTTATCAACAGTGTTTCCACCTAAAAACTAAGGAGTTCTGAGTGATTCTACTTCATCACAAAAAATAAAAAAAATAAAAATACAAACCTGAACGCTGAAAGTATTTTCCTGGGGACATTAGTGCATTTTTAAAGAATGAACTGATCACAGATAATTTGGAGCGCCAGGTTAGTTAATGGGGTCTTTTTCAATATCAAACTCTGATTAAATACAGAAAAAAGTAACAACCCTAGTGAGATGAATTCAGCAGAAGCAGCTTCAGTTACATTTGGCCGCCCTTATAAAGACTCGGCTGGTCTTCCTTCACATGATGAGAAAATCGTTCCTGAGCTTTCTCTCCTACCTGCACCAGAGCTCCCACCACTCCTCCTACACATTATACTCTTCAGTGGTGGATGATGTGGGGATGGTGGCACTGTTCAATGTTGCAGAGGGCCGCTCCCTTCTGACATATCTCGGCTTCCTCACTTCAAAAGGACAACAGACATACAAAAATCACACAATCATCTGTGACGAGTAACAAGAGGCATTACATTACATTTTTACGCCTAGCATGTTTCACCCGTAGAGCTTCTTTGCGCAGCTGAAAACAGCTTTATGCCAAAATGAGCTTTTTCTACTTACAAGCCTTTCATTGCGGCAACAGTGCTTACCTCACAACTAAAACGCACCTCACCTACAAGGCCAAATGCTGCAGGCATTGCTCAATAGCTTCACATAATACTACAACCGGTTCTGCAAGGTCAGCGACACAGTTTCAAAACAGGCCAACTGTGTAGTCGACTTACCTGAAGAGGAGGGGATCATGACAGCCTAGAAGGGAAAACAACAAAGTTGAATGAGTTTTTTTTAATATATTCATAAATACAATCTTTGCAGAGTTGACATCAAAAAGGTTTAAAGTCTCCACACAAAGCTCCAAATGTTATTTGATTTGCTATGAACAAACAATAAAGCTGACTTACTGTCTCACTTGGTTGGAATATGAAGGCTGTAAAAGTAAGAATCCATGTTACATTTGTGTTTGACACAAACATAATTTCACCGAATCAAAGCAACATAGCATTTTCCATCTGACCCTTCCTTTCTTTATTATAAAGGGAATTTAATAGCAAAATAAAAGCACCTTCTTGAAATCCACAGCAGCAGTGGAGCGTCACTATATTTCTATATACTATACTATATTTGCTGTGCGGCGCTCACCCTTGTTGCGGCGGTAGAAGATGCTTGGGAGCCGGTTAGAACGTTTGAGGTAGAAAAAGGAGGCAACAGAGAGAATCAGGAACAGGCTGATCAACAGCGTTCCCAGAAGAAGGGAGGCTGCCACTCCTGGGCCTCCTGCATCAGACACACAGCACAAAACGGGACATGATTGAGAAATAATGGCAAACATCTGCAGACATTTACCAAAACATCATACAGCTTTGTTACTACAAATGGACAGAGAAAGTAATCTTGTCTCCTCTCGACTTCAAGCTTCTTTAAATAAATGATGACTATACAAAGAGCAACTCAAATGTTCCGAGACTGCTCCCGTTGTGCACGAACAGAGCACAGCACAAGGACGTGCACGAAGCAGGGGGTAGCCTCATCTTCTATGAGTCAGTAGTCAACGTTAAATTGCACCCGAGTTACAGGTGTTTTTGCGACCACTGTTCTGTGCACATTTGCAATTTCATCATGGACCTGAAACTTGAGCAGAGAACGCACAACAAGGTTTGTGTCAAACTCTGAATATCGGCAGGGGGATCCTTTGAATGCTTCAGAAAGCCTCCTGCAATAAAGCAGTATTGCAGTATGGCGCAACAGGTCAGGAGTGCAACCAGGTGGATTTTCTTTTGACATTCGCAGAGTTGCGCATGGTGAATTCCTCCCCCAGGGCCGGACTGTCAACACAGACTTTTACTGCGACGTTCTGAGTTGTCCGAGAGAAAACATTCAATTCAAATGACCTGAACTGTGGCACGAGGGCACTTTGGTTCTCCAACATGACAACACGCCTACTCACAGTGACTTGAAAACAACACGATCGTTCCTCCCCACTCCACCTACTCACCGGATTCGACTCCCTTCTTTCAGTTCCCCAAAAATATGGAAAAAAAATAGTGTGATGTGCTCGAGCTTCAGGTTGATGTTGGCATCGCAAATGCACAAGTACCAGTGGTCACGAAACGCGTTTAACTCTCAGGTGCTGATGTGGCTCAAGCAACGTAACGCGAGGTACCAACTCGGCGATAGCTTCCCCCTGCTCTGTGCACGTCACTGTGCTGCACTCAGTGTCAGGAGCAGTTTCTTAATTATTTTTTGATCACCCCTCGCATTATACCCTAAAAAGCGAAGAGTAAAAACTGAAACGTTCAAAACATTTGGTAAAAAGGAGGGTTTTTCTCTACTAAATCAGACTTGTGGACACATTTAAGAAAAACAAGGAATAAATGCTGTATATAGTGAACATAGTTTGTAGTTATTCTAGACCTTCTTACCAATTTTAGGAATGACAGTAGTTACAGTTGTATGATTTTTACGCTCCACTGTGTAGTCTGGAGAGCACAAAACAGGGTCAAGTTAAAAAAAATGCGATTCAACATTTAGATTTTTAACTAGTTAAAAACAGTAAATAGTTGAACATCCTTACTGTAGGTGCAGACTGTTATGTTCTCTATATCCACAGCTGCTGAGTCACAGAATATGCAGACAGTGTTGCTGTTCTCAAGGACACGCAAGAAGCATCCTAAAGAATTCAAGAGAACAACAAATTTCACATTTGCCATTTTTAACCTTTGATATCATTGTAAGAACAAAATGCTCATTCAATCCTGCAATAATTACTACTACAAGGTAGAAGAGATATGGATGAAATGATGCTGTTTTTACATTTTGTTCCCCAAAATAAACTATAAAAGACATGACAGGGCATGATGTTACATAAAATAAATCCTTTATTTTCCCTTCTGGCTGCCCACCTCTGAGCCTATTGTGGGTTTCTTCCTGTTAAAAGGAAGTTTTTCCTCCCCGCTGTCACCACATGCTGCTTATTGCTCTCTGTAATATTGCAAGGTCTCAACCTGACAAAGTTCCCTGAGATGACTTATGTTGTGATTTGGCACTATATAGATCAAATCAAATTGAACTTAACTAAATGTAACTTGACAGTTACCCTCTTTGTACCAATGCAAACCGAGTTCTGGTTCTGGACGGATGTTTGTGCCAAGATGAAGTTGGTTTAACTTGGAAACAAAAAACAACAACAATTTGCTGTTCCACAGGCTAAAGAGCCATTTCATTACACCACTGTGTATGCCAATACAGCCCCAGCAACACTAGCACTAACTCCAAGCATAACAACAACGATTATACTGAGTTTGTTTTAGATCACAGTGCATGATTGTCTCCTCCACAGGCTTTATTAGATTTATCATCCATGCTGAAGCTGTGGTTATTTTATTCAATGGCCATGGTCATGGGAGTCCTGCCCCCCCAGCTTCTGGCTCTAGACCAGCTAAGTGTTGGGGACACTATCCTGTCCAAGAGCCAGTTCCTTTTGCTGTCAAAACAAGAAATATTGCTTTTAGATCCAAATCAGCCCTAAAACTGCCTCGGTGGAAAACGGGCGTGTGAAGTCGGGAGGCTCTGCTCTGTGCGTTATGGGCACAACATCCTTTCACACTGATAAACTATTGCTGATAAGTCAGAGTTAAGTCTTTAAAAACCTCCACGTTACCTGGTTCACAGTGAGTGTCATTTGAGCATGAATTGTTCACTCTCGGTTTCTCGCCACAGCACTCCAGTGAGTTCTGATGTAGGGCCTGTAAACAAAAGCGGCATGCATAGATTAACAAAACGGTGTAACCCGAACAAAGCACTCGCTGGCCCTTCAGCGAGGTAACATCCATTTTCTACCTTAGTTACAGGAGTCTCTGGTCTTATTAGAATCACAGTGGCAGCCAAGACCAAAAGGAAGGACAGAGCCATGTTCGAACCCTTGGAGATGAAAGAGACTTGAATTAGATATGCATCAATCTCTTTGACTGTTCACAGAGTAGGACACATAACCCCTCTAATCCCACAGGAAAAAAAAACAAAAAAACAGAATGATCAAATGAAACACGAGCTTTCAATATCCAGAATGATGAGACTTCTATCATATACAACAAGAGTTATACACACTTTAAAATCAAGATAACAAGAAATCTTTAAATACATTTCAGGACAGTATTTGCCTTCGAGGGCTTGGTGTTTATTTTGAAAACAAAACTAAAAAATAATTAGGGCTTGTATTGTCCTTGTGGTGATGTAATGAAAGTTAGCATCATAATGCTCATATTAGACGAATTAATTTAACATTATTTTCTTATTTCTTGTGTTTGCAAAACAATTATTATATTTATATCCCTTAAATTGTGTCAAAGACGTACTGTTTGGGTATTTGTAACACATCTTAAAGATTGTATTGTTGTCTGTGTAAAAGAACATATCCCGAATCTAGTGTCCATTTACAAGTTTTGCTGCAACAATTAGTCTATCCTACATTTGTGGTCAACAAAAAACTAATTGGATAATTGATTGATTGTTTTGAGCCATTTTTTGTTGAACGATTTCTAACATCACTTATTCCAGTTTAGTCAATATGAATAATTTCTGGTTCCTTTAGTCCTCATTGATAATGAACTGAATATCTTTTGGTCGTGGGCTTTTGGTCGGGACAAAACGACATATTTTAAGCTGCATCATCGGCTTTGGGAAACAATGGTGGACATTTATCCCTATTTTCTAACACGTTGACATTAGGAGAGGAAATAATTCACAGATTAATCAATAATGAAAATCATCGTTGTTTCCAGCACCACTCCCCACATCAGAAAACAGTTTTAGGGGAACGTGTCTCTTCCAAACACAAAGCCGATTAACTACCTTCATTTAAAATCACAATACGATTGACTGAGGTTACATTTAGAAAAGAAGAAGGAAAAAAAAAACCAGAAAGAAAGAAGAAGAGCAGCCAGAAGCAGGATTGAACTTCATAAAATAGCGTATACTGTGTTGTGACACCAAAATCACCCACAATCAGTTTAAATACTAACAAACAGCTCGTTTCTTCAACTCTTACATTTTAAACGCAAAGAAATAACTAAAGCAGGTAAAGCAACATATCCAATGCATTAAAAAAAATAAAAATAAAATAAAATAAATACCATGCAACGAGCTAACGTGACTTGAGTGATCAGCTAGCTAGCACCTGTCACTAAGAAGAAGTTGTACCGTGATGGCGGGTGGCAGTCAGTCAGGACTAAAACACCGATGTCAGCGTTGGAGAGGAAGATCTGCTCATCGGTTTTAAGTCTGTTTCAGATTATCGAACAATGTTCACAGAATCAGGAGCCTGCTTGCTATACGATCATTGATGTGGAGACACAAAAACAAAGTGAACTCACCAGTCCCCCCCCCTCCCCAAAAAAACCCACCACACACCAGGCTTCGGCCTGGACCAGACTCCTGTAGGTGTGGTTTAACAGCCGACCGCCGCACTGTCACTTATATATTTGCGGGTAGGTTTGTCATCAACACACCTCAGCGGTTCAGCCTCAGAGAGGTAATCCTGCAGCCGGTAGCTCATCACAGCTACTTGCTTTCATGTGGCGCGCGCGCACTTCCGGCTAGGCTTTTCAAAATAAATGTCAGAAAAGAGCGCAGGCTGCTTCTGTGATTCTTTTTTTTTTTTTTTTTCTAAGAAAAATGGTTCAATGAATGAAAGAACGAATGAGTGAACAACAACAACAACAACAACAACAAAATCTCCTATCCCTTTGTAATATTTAAATGTACACGTTACATTAAGATATGTAAGTATTGGGTGTTGTGGTTTGCATTTTCTTTCATTCAGAAATGTTCAGGAGATTCTGCACATCTGAAATGTTTTTGATGAAACGTATAAAATAAAAGAAAGTAGCAAATATTAAACGCCAGTGTACTTCTGAAGTTAATGTAAGTGCAATATGAATTTCTAAATTTAACATAAGCTATATATATTTTTTTTTTTGCCGGCTTGGCTCTATCGTTCACGACAATAATACACCCAATCTATTGTATATAGACTATATGAAAAATAATAGCACGTTAATGGTACCTTTTTATACCGTGGACATTTGAGCTTTTCACAGCGGTCACAATAACATATTGATGCACTGATTGATGCACTGATTGCGGCCACGAATTCAGTTTACAGTCAGTAAATGTTACACTTAGTCAGGTGCACCCTGGATATAACGGACCGCTTCACGATTGTCTTGATTTGTCAATTCTGTTGCTTTTAAACCCCAAACTCCTGCGGCACCTGAGGATTTGCTTTAGACGCGAACAGGCTTTGATCGATGTTTCGTTCCGGCCCTTATTACGTCGGATAGTGACTTTTCCGACGGCCCGTGAATGCAGCGTAGCCTCGTTCTGACAGCTCGAACGGCGGGAAATTTAAAAGCTCATGAGCCTGCAGAGTTCCTCCTGTCGCCCCTTCGTTATGTCTGTGTAAGCTGTGAGCTACTTTAATAACACAAAACTACAAAACTTAAGTTGACTAGCCCTGTTGTAAGTGTTTAGTTACCTTTTCTAGCAGTAAATTGTTAGCTAATGAAGCCTTAATATTTGCTAACTCCAACCAGCCTCCAACGCCTCTGTCAGCTATCGTACTGATGCTGTTATGATGATTTATAGCTAAATTAAACTGTGCCTAACTTTTTCTTTTCACATACAGGCAACCAAAAGCGATGAATCATATCAGGAATATGAAGGAAATGCTGGGCATCCCAACCGGAAGCAGGTGGTTCGCTTAATAATGACACTTCTACCTAATGTCTTTCGCCTACCGCGCGTACATGAGGCTGCTGTTGTTATTTTCAAATCTGAAAATAGTTAGGTTAAACGTGGTGTCGCTATCATTATCATTCAGATCTTGTGGGGACAAGACCATGAGCAGAAATGTGGCGACCAGCGGCTACTCGACTTTAACCGACTCTCAGCTCTTGTTTGGGTCTCAGTTCTGGCCTGAGAATTCACAGGGGACCTCTCAGTCATCCAGGAACTCACAACAAAGTTCACAAGAGGTGAGATTTTCCATCTTTATCTTATTAGTGTTGTTGATGAAGCACTAATAATAACTCAGTGATTAACATAAACAATTTACCCCCCTCCCCCCAAATTGCCTTATATGCGTATAAGTTGCACTCAGGTTCCTGGCGACCTCAGTAACAGGGCTGCTGATAAACTTAATGTTCTACCAATGTTTGTACTCTAAATTAGGATACTCCATATCCACAAGCGGTGGTGGTGAAAAGGGTTAGCTAAGTACATTTTCTCAAGTACTTAAATACAACTGAGGAACTTTATTCAAGTATTTTGATTGCATACTTCCACTACATTTAAAAAAAAAAAAATAGTGTACTTTCTACTCGTCTACATTCATTAAACAGTTTTAGTTATAATATAATTTAATATAATATGTATAATATAACAAGCTTGTAAAAATTCAACGTATTGTTAAAGAAGCCAGTGGTTTCCAACCATTTTTGCTTCTGACATTTTGCAATAATCTGTATGGAGTCTGGGTCACATTTCAGATGTCTGAGTTGTTAACCGCTCCAACAAACAGTGATTTTTCCCTCCATAATTCTCACGCGGTTTAATTTCAATAAATGTTCAAATGATCCGATATTTGAGCAAAAATCAAAGATAATTGAAAAAGTCCAAATCATTTGAAGAACCCTCAGATTTATCTACAGTCTCCGTCTATAAAACTGGACCTAAAGTAGTTCAAACTAGCTCCACCTGTAGCTACAACAATAACATGCTGCTTACGTATTGATGCTTCAGTATTACTAATCTAATGAAATCATATATAATATGTAATACATCAATCAAAGAGAACAAATCAGTACTTTTCCTTTAAATCTTTAACTACATTTTGCTGCCAAAACTCATGTATTTCTACTTCAGAGGAATTTCTACGCAGGACTTTTACTTGTAATGGAACATTTTTACATTGCTTTATTGGTATATCAATTTAAGTAAGGGATCTAAATCTGTCTTCCACAACTTTCCATAACATTGTGCAGGACTGAATAGAGAAAATTTAACCATCATACCATTTCAACTACAACACATAACATGTTTGCAGCAAATATACTGTATACCATGAGATATTTTTTGTATGTCTGTTAAACTGAGGTGTCTATCCCTGAAATATCCGTGGTTGTATTCTTTGTGTGTAATATTGCAAACTTGCGAGAAGGTGCTTCATGGCGAAATTGGATTATTAGTGTTTGTATAAAAAGTAGGCGTTTTAGTGTTAATAATCATGAGACACAATATTGTTTATGTCCGGGAAACCAATATGTGTTTAGTCAGGAAAAAGTCATTGTGACTAGGATCACGAGTGCATACAATTTTATTTATAATATTTTATGTAAATAAAAGGATTAT
Organism: Brachyistius frenatus; assembly: GCF_029030835.1. Taxonomy (NCBI): domain Eukaryota; kingdom Metazoa; phylum Chordata; class Actinopteri; family Embiotocidae; genus Brachyistius; species Brachyistius frenatus. Next base: position 22,859 of record NW_027210609.1, on the reverse strand, counting down.
GTCTTCACCTCTGTATTTTGTCAAGGGGAGTGACCCAAAGTTTTCAAGCACTTATCACACTAAACCTCTCCTGTTTGGAGACAAAAGCAGAACTTCTGGACTACTGGATAAATTTGAAGAGGACAAGAAAAAGGCAAAAGAAAAAAATGACAGGTATGTTTTGTTTTTTTTCACTTGAAATGCTGCTTGAATTTATTCTTGTGTGGTAACGTAGCCTGGATTACATCAGATGCTTTTTTTTTTTTTTTTTTAAAGATCTGTTCTTTTGCTTTACCAGTGATCTTTTAGCCAAAGAATGTCAACATATTAGAGAAACTCTCAGCAATGTAAGTGATGATTTGCACCCATCCTGTTTTTAAAAAGAAAAATCAAACAGCTTGTCTTTTCTATTTTTTTTAATGTGACATACAAAATAAAAAAATAAAAGCGCATTGTTTTTCAGATTCAACAAGAGGTCGCTGGCACTGAGAGAAATACAGCTGTGTGCCAAACATTACTTGAACAATTTGCATCAACATGTTCGTTTCCTAATAAACTGCTAAGTATTTGTTTTTGTTTTTTGGTTGGAATTATTAAATTGACCTTCACTCTACTGTAAATCTGCTTTAATAAAGAAAGGCAGTGAGCTAGTGTTTCTTATCACCAGTAGATGGTGCTATTTGCAAAATGATGACACCTTAGTCACTCATAAACATCTCTTAACTTTGTAAAATTACATATAATTACACACTTGAATTAGATTAATTAACAGTGCAGTAGATTATTTGTTTTGAATTAATATGCTAATGGTTTGCTTTTTCATTCATTTATCTCAGGGCAAAATAATTGGAACAGTCTTCAGAAGGACATTTCCCAGCAGTTTGAGACTTTGGTAAATAAAATGAAATCCCAGGAAGATGTTTTGACAAAGCTGGAGGAAAAAGTGCAAAAGGTAAATAGTAGCCTACTTAGATTGTGGTGGAGATATCAACTTTTTTTTTTTTTTAACGATGTGCAAACATATTTTTGGTGACTAAATGTGGGTTTCTGATTAGTGATTAGTATAACTGTTTGTTTTAATCCTGCAGAGTGGAGATGCCACAGCAGAGCTTGGCTCACATCTGCAAAGCCTAATCAATAGTCTGAAGTGTAAGAGTAAGGTGCAAGACATGTTTGAAGAGGCCCTGAAGCTTCCCAACACTTCAGTCTCAGAGCATTCAGCCAGACCCAGCACTGGCAGAGTGATGGATAGTGCCATCCAGACATCACCCGGGCTGGAGCAATCAGCCTACAACATCCTGCAGGATAACAAGCTAAAAGGCACACAGCTCACATGTGCATCATACAACCTTGAACAAAATCTGGTGGAAGTTCCCCCTCAGGATCACTTCCGCATCATCGGAAAGAAGAAATTCAAGCAGAGCGGGTACAGTAGGCGCAAAAAGAGACCACTGGTGTTCTCACAGAGGAGAAAGGGCGCTGTTTCGGATGAAAACAGTCAGCCTCTCGTGAACCGTAACAAACAGCAGACACCTCTCTGTGAGCGTTGTGACCTGAACGCAGTAACCAACCAGGGCCTCAACCCAGACTGTATGAAGAGGGAGACCAAGTCCAGTGCAACTGCAGGGTGTTTAATCACACCTGTGAGCTGGTCTCAGGACAGCAGCAGCTCTGTGTGCCTTAGCGGGATCGATCCCATCTTAGAGAAGCTGTCGGCTGAGTCCAATGCGGGGACCCTGGTGAAGCCTGAAGGCCTGTGGCAGTTGTTTGATTCTGATTTTGACTTTTAGACGATGAGTAAAGGAGAATAGTGAGTCATTTGTATTCATATTTTTGGAGGAGTTAAAGCCAAACTTGTTTCTACCTGTATTTATTATTACTGGAGATTAATGCTCTATTTGAAAGTTATTGATTTTCTTTGAGGAATAGACACAGTGATAAGTATTTTTTTCGTCTTACATGGTTGAAGAGTTGTGGAGGGGTTTAAAAGGGTACTATGAACATGTAAGTTAAGAACTTTGTTGTCCACAATGTATTACACACTTTCAATTTTTGATCCTGTCCATGTTTTTCAGGCCTAAAATATTGTATCAGTTAAGGATCTCTGCTGACTTTTTAAAACAAATTTATTCTTATTTATACTGCTGACTTGGTATTGAAAATAAATTGAAATCAAACAAATCTGAATTGTTTGAATACACCCTTATTGAGACCCTTATTCCTCTTCCCAGACGTTTAACATTTTTTGTCCACTTCATTTATTTCCTGATATTATAGTCCTAATATTAGAAACATATCTGTATGTTGCAACACATTTGTAAAGCACCACTAACCACATCCTCCCATAAAGCTGAATGAACACCTCCTTTACAGTTTCAAACAAAACTGAACAATTACATGAACATATAAATAAGGGCTGTTGTACAATCAGTGTAAATGTGTGCACACTACAACAGTCATGCACCAGAACATTGATAAAGTGCAAGTTTATTTGCAAAACGGTGACTGATTCTGCTTTAGCAAACCACAGAGAAGAAAAATAAGGATATAAAATAAAAATGTTCTACTGTTTCTAAATTTGCCCATATCAGTTTACTGTTCTCATTAAAAAGCTTTAATTTTTATCGTAAAATCAGGCCATATACCAAAATGTAGGTATCATTTACATCAAAGCCAGAAGTCCACCATCATAACTATGATTTATGCCTGTCAGTGGAAATCCTTCCCCAGTGTTGATAGTAATATTCACTACGCAGCTGCAGGTTTCAGGGAATCTTCTCAGCTGATGTAACACAATGAAATAAGACACAACAAAAATACTGTATTTACAAATTGCTATTCTGCCTACCGATGTGCATGTAAACTATCAACCGCAGACTCTCTTTCATGCAGGGCACTAAGACTTTCTGCTTGAAAAAACAAATGCCTTTGGCCCAGAATTAAACGCATTAATAATTAATAATTAATTTCCTTCACTAATTCACCCACACAGACTTTGATCTGACTGACAGGGGTGTCACAGTTTTACTAAGTCTGCAGGCGGGGAAATGAGTCCCCTCGGGTTGAGTTTTGCCACTAAGCAGACGTCATAGTTGTCATGCATCAGAGCCTGCCGAGCCACCACTGTCCACCGGTTCTCCCATGGATCCAGCTCCAAAATGTCCTTTGTTATATCGTCATGCCGATCTAAGGGTAGTTGAGAAACGTGGAGGGTTAATACGGAGTCACATAGAAACAAATTTCAAATATCTTCCACACCGTAGGATATATTCTTTCAGTACCTGCTCCTTTGTAATATCCGCAAACATAAATCTTTCCTCCCACTACTCCGGCGTTGGAGGTATTGGTTCGCAGTGAAAGCTGGGAGCATGGTAGGGGAGGTCCATCCCTCCAGTAATCTCCGTCTGGGTTGTAGATCTCCACAGCATCAAGACAGTGACGTGATTGCCCATGGTCCATTCCTTCACATCCAATACCTCCTGCAAACCAGGTCATCAGACATCATCATTTTTAAACAAATTCCAACAGATCTCAGTGAAATTCAATTAATTTATCATAATAATGCCAACACTGTGTTTATGTGTGCATATCAGGAGATTAAAAATGAAAAAAAAAAAAAAACTAAATTCATCATTCCCAATTAAGTTGTCTGAACAAATAATCTTACCCATCACAAAAATTTCCCCATTGAGTGCCACAGCACTGCAGCGGTACTTTGAGTACTTCATGGGACCAAGTTCTGTCCATTTATTTGTGTTTGGATCATACTCCAGAAGGCGGTTACTAAGACGGTCAGGCTCATCATCCATCCGGTATGACTGGTAGGTTGGAAGGGAGGGAGGGTATGACAAAGCAGAGCAGGTGCAGTTAGAGAGGAAGCACAACCAGACACAGTAATAGCACCTATTAAATGAGTTAATAAAGTCTAATCCTCTACATTTCAGAAGAACCAAATTAAATGTTTGAATTATTGCTGTGCAAAGATCCTTTTGCATCACCTGTGGGGTTCGACCACCAATCACATAAAGGCGATCTTTCATTCTGACCACACTGTGATAGGCCAAAGGCATGGGCAAGGGTGCTGCACTCCGCCAGGGTCCACCCTGCAGAGACCAACGCTCCACACAGTTTGTGATGATAAACTGATCCTTCAGCTTCATCTGCCCACCCAGTAGGTACAGAGTGTCACCCAGTGATTCCAGAGCGTAAGAATCACGGTACTCTGCTGATGTCAGACGTTCCCAGCTTCCTTGGGCCTCCACTTTGTACCTGTAACACCAACCAGAAAAGAAATGGTGTTGTCTGCGTAGGGCAAGCAAATGCACTTTGATCAAATGTATCACCTAATATTTTACCTGTAGATTTCAACATTCATGTCTTTCTGCCGGGCCATTCTGCGTGCACCTGCCTCTCCTGCTACAATAATGTTGTTTCTTTCAGTCACAACCCCAGCACACACATATCCCAGAGCCTCTCCATAGCGAGGTGAGGTGATGTAGTAGGTCCGGCCCGTGGATGGGGCGTAGCAAAAGCTGCGCTCAGCAAAGCTGCCATACCTTGACCTGATCCCACCACTGTCATTACCAATACAGAGCAGCAGATCTGTAGTCTCCATGCCATACCGCAGCTTGAGTTTGCGTGGTGCAGCTGAGGGATGCATCGCTGTGACCTCCAATGCTTCATTCAGCATCTCTAGACATTCAGCATCTGCCAGCAGGGCCGTGTTTCTCTTCATCGCCTCTTTTAAATAGTCAGGGTTTATCAGCGGCAGACGGACCTTCCTCAGGAGCTCTGGAAGATGACGAACGCGTACTTCTGCATCAGTCAGGGTGCCGTGTCTGACCCAGCGAAGCACCACATCCAAGATGGTTTCTTCCCGTGAAATGTTCAGGTCGTCAGAAGTCAGGAGCTTTCCAAGCTGATGGGCCTCCAACTCTAGGACCTCCTCATTCTGGCAGACTTGGACAAAGTGCTGCCTCAGGAAGCGCTGAGCATGGTCAGCCAGTTCCTCTGCTCCAAGGTCACGTGCAAAGTAATACACACCAAGGCAATTGGAGGCATCCATGTTCTCAGTCATGTGTAGCTGGCAGCGAGTGAAGACGTCATCCATCTGCAGAAGAAAAGCTGCAATAGAAATGCCTTGTACGTTGGCATTGGTGAGAGGAAGATCTGAGCAGTACATGTAGTTCAAGAGGAGGGCCAGGCTGTCTGCAGGGGTGTCACGCAGGAATATTTCTCTGTTGTTGCACTCACGGAGACCACAGGTGAACATAACACGAAAGTATGGACTGAAGGCGGACAGAACTACTCTGTGGCAGGGAAAGCTGATGCCTTCAGCCACCAGCACCACATCAGTCAAATGCTCAATCTCCCTCATCTTCCTCAGCTGGTTGAGCAGCACCAGCCCATGTTTGGCAGTAAGATCCATTTTCCAAATCGTCAGTGAAACTATTATCAAGAAAGCTACACGGGAGGCTTTATTCACCCTGAACAGCTACTGAGGCCGTCACTGAAAAAAAAGGAAAATTAAAAACAGAAACAAAGTTATCAAATTGAACTGCAGTTTCATAAGTTTTTTTTAAATTTAACTATTGTCATATAAACTCTGGATTAGGCAACACCTTCTTAACTGCAGGTTTCTTGATATTAAAAGAGAAAATATAATTTAATCCATATCAATATAAATTAGAAAAGCATTACAACATTTCTGATAGCAACAACAAATCAAAGGATACTCTCGTGAGCCTTATACCATTTCAATAAAATCAGTTCCCTGATCAGCCTTTTAATATAGCAAATATAAATAGTAAAGTATGTGCTCTCGAAAAAGTTAGCACGGCAGCAGAACAGATCATCAGCACTCAGTATCATCATAAAAAGTCTTACCAAAGTCATCAACTCCTCTTGATTAAAAAAAAAAGATCTGCTGTTTTCTTTGGCCTAAAAACACCAGTAAGTATCCATGTTATTCCTCAGATAACATGTGTTGCTGATGTCAACAAATGTGCCAGTCAGGGGGGGGGGGGGGTGGGTAAGAGAGGTCTTAGCAAACGCAAGGCAAAGGTATGTATCCCCCCTCCATGTAGGCCCTCTGAGCTGTTAACCCAAAAATAGACAGTGTTGTTGCAGAAGGCAAGTGGGTCAGAACGATTTGAGTAATAAGTAAAGAGAAGGATTTTAGGCAGTCACAATGAAAAAAGTTATCATTTCGTTGTGATTCATACTTGGACTCATTGGTATTATGTTCTACTTTGTTTGGGGTAATTTTGCTTTCCAGTTTGTTTGTCTTGGTCACGTGCATGCAGCACTGGAATGACTGAAACACTGCTCCCAGCATGGATTCAAATTTCAGGACAGCCCTCTCTTAAAGACCCGGTAGACTGTATACTGTGTGCCCACATGTTTCAAAAATCAAACCTTTCCTATTAAGTTTGATCCTTAATATAATAATAATTATTAAGACTGTTGCAGCAGCCACGATACATTTTGTGAACAAAATCTGTTTATCTAACTTTGTGACTTGCCAGTAGTTGATTTTCAATAGAAACCCATTTTTAATTTGACAGATTTTAAGTTATCTTCAAAAGTAGTCCACAATAAAGACGCGTCCTGTGTAGTAATGAGTGTAAAATGATATTTCATGGCTCATTAACTACATTTTTGTTGTTGAGTGGGAAAACAGGATGGAAACATGTTCCAGAGTTAATATTTTTCCTCTTTCAAGCCTTAATGACATCCTTTTCTTGTTGCAGTCATTCATCGTTGTAATGGAGAGGCTCTGCCCACAACATCCTGACTGTCGTTAACCATTAGGCAATATGCTGTACATATGTAGATACAGTTTTTGTATGTGTTGCAGAAGTGTTGTAGCATTTGGTCTTGGTGAACGGTTTCCACTAAGCAATAGTCTTTGAAATAGATATATGCCATTTATTAATAAAGTAAAAAGAACAGGGTTGTACAGCGCTTAACAGATTCAGCCTGATGGACTCCACCTGCAGATTTGGGAAATACAGAGTGGAAAGAGAAGTGTTGGATGAGCAAAGACTGGAGGAGCTAACACAAAGAAAAACCTACTCTGACATCCACCCTTCTTTAACTGAGCAGCTTAAAGATTCCTTCAGGTAAGTCAAACTCTACGAGTTTTATGACTTTGATGCTTTTACTGTGCTGTACTACAAACCTATCGTCACTGGATTTATGATATAGAATATCTACCATTGTAAAGACGTTCACATATGTCTCTTGTGTCCTTCAATCCCTCCCAGATGCACAGTGCCTAAACTGAAACGAAGTGTGGTGAGCAGCCTGCCTGTGCTGTACTGGCTGCCCAAGTACTCAGTGTGGGACTATGGCATGCCAGACCTCATCTCTGGGATTAGTGTGGGTATAATGCACCTGCCGCAAGGTAAATAACAACAATACTTGACTTACAAAACTACAAACTACAAAACCATGACTTAACCAAATGTGTAATTTTAGTTTTATTCCATATTCTTTTTTCAAAAACAAGCAAAATTCTGCTAAAAGTTTATTTACCCTTGTCGAGAATTTTTTTCTCGCTGGAAACGCCTATAAATTTGCAAGCACATTTATTTGTTTGTTTGTTTTTGTTTTTCAGGTATGGCATATGCGCTGTTGGCTTCCTTACCTCCTGTATTTGGGCTTTACACATCCCTCTACCCGGCATTAATCTACTTTTTTTTTGGAACATCACGTCACATTTCCATTGGTGAGTAGAGAGAGACAAACACTGTACCATTACAACTTTTGTATTCACATGTGTTACTATTTTTTATTGTGTTCAGGTACATTTACGGTGCTCAGTATCATGGTGGGTAGTGTGACAGAGAGACTTGCTCCAGATGTGGATTTCCTTAAAATGAATGGGACGAACATCACTGCAGAGGTAGACATAACTGCCCGGGACACATACAGGGTGCAGGTGGCAGCTGCTACTACTGTCCTTGGAGGACTTTTTCAGGTTTGCAAAACAGAACATCCCACAAAAATAATAAAGTCCTACATTGCTGTTACAGCTATCAAAACACAAACATACATAAATAATTGTGTTCATAGGTGCTTCTGGGTGTGGTAAAGTTTGGATTTGTGGGAACATACTTGTCTGAACCTCTGGTGCGGGCTTACACAACAGCTGCTGCAGCACATGCAGTGGTAGCACAACTGAAGTACATCTTTGGAGTTTCACCCACACGCTTTAGTGGTCCGCTGTCACTGGTGTATGTAAGTATCGATTTCTGACCCAGTTGCTATATCTGTGCCGGCCCAGTTTGGCAGGATATGACCAACAGGATATGACCAAATCAAAATCTATTTCAATTTGCCACCAGGGTCCAGTGTTGTCCCATTTCAGGTCTGCAAAAGCTTTAGAGCTCTGTTTTGAGCCCTTTATGCACACCTTTTGTAAATACCCAGTCTTGCTGCCTTTAGATTTTATTAATCAGTTTACAGGTCTAAGTAAGCACTAATGCATGTGAAGGCTCCAGCATGAGCTGCAAGACGTCTGATAAAAAACACAGTTTCCAGGAACTATAAAACAATTAAAATGTTGTCATTTCTTATTATTATAGTGATTATTGTGAGCCATGTGTACAATGCAGCTTGGGAAATTAGCCAGCAAATAAAAAAAACAAAACCTTTTAAACTCATTAGTTCATGATATATAAGCAGCTCTGCATGCATTTTTATGTGTGCAGCATTGAGCCATAACCACCTCCTGCTTTCCCTTTTTTGATTTTCAGACTCTAAGGGATGTTTGTTCTTTACTGGCAGACACTCATGTTCCCACTCTGGTGGTCAGTGTTGTGACAATGGTGATCCTAATTGCAGCCAAGGAGCTCAACTCATTCCTCGGCCCAAAGCTCCCAGTGCCTGTCCCAGTGGAACTCATCACAGTCAGTTGACACGAGGACACACACTCTGGCCTCTCTTTATTGTATCACCTCTGTGCTCTGTGCTGACGCTGATGTTGCAGCACTGAAAAAGCACAGACTCAGTGGAAACAAGTAGCTGAATCAGCACTAATGCCAGGGTCTCTGCATTTGTGCAGTTCACGGCAAAAATGAGATATATGGCTAATAATTAGGTCCACGTCTAGCATATGATTGAACAGATTTTAATGATTGATGTTTGAGCTTCTCTTATGATCTGTATGTTTCCTGTGATCACTTTAGATTGTTGCGGGGACATTAATATCATCATATGCCCACTTGAACACCAACTACACTGTTTCTGTTGTTGGAGAAATTCCTAGTGGGTAAGCACTCAGATTGAACTGCTGTCATTATTTGTTTAATCATATTTTTAGCTCCTTTATTATTAACTGTTTTCCTTCTTGTCATCTGCCTATGTGCCAGTTTAAGTTCTCCCAGTGTACCAGATGTCAGTCTTTTTGGAGAAGTAATTGGTGATGCTTTTGCACTGGCCATTGTTGGATATGCCGTATCTATTTCACTTGGAAAAACATTTGCACTGAAACATGGCTACAAGGTGGACAGTAACCAGGTGAACCAGAACTCATGGCCTCTACCCTCAGTGTACAGGCATTTACTTGTTTTGTATTTGTTTCTCTCATCGTTTCCTTGCTAATCCTAGTATCTTTGTCACCATCCTGCCGCAGGAGCTCGTGGCGCTGGGTCTCAGTAATGCAGTGGGAGGTTTCTTTCAGTGCTTTTCTGTCTGTCCCTCCATGTCTCGAAGTCTCATTCAAGAGACCACTGGAGGTAAAACACAAGTGAGTGAGCAGCAGAAGTAACAACAAAGAGAGGCAGTCTAGAAGTCAGGATGACCTCACAAGCCAAAGTCACTCTAGTTGTGCACTGCGAACATGCCATTATTGTACTCTGAATATGCAACAAATATGTCCTAGTTAAGGCATATTGAGGTGGGGTCACAAGGAGATAATTTTTGATTGAAATATAAGGTGAAATATACAGACTGACCTCAACCACCTGAACTAACATAACGACCCAATGGATATAAGAACTTAAAAACCCGATGGCACAAGAACATGTAGTGTAATCGTTAGCTTCAGACATTTATTATGCAGCAACATATTACGTGTATTCATTATGTAATCAATGTATCAAATCAATTAAACACTAAAAACAAGACTTTATAAAAATTGCTCAGGTACCACTCAATTATGGAAATATTTGCTGTCATGTTGTCAAGCTACAGTTCATCTGTAGAAATAATTCATACTATACAGACTTATATGTTAACATGCATGTTGAACACAAATACTTAACTAAAAACATAAACACTCTTTGCGTCTTTCTTGCAGATGGCTGCAGTGGCCTCAGCTCTAATTGTGTTGGTGACTATTCTGAAACTTGGAACGCTGTTCCAGGAGCTGCCAAAGGTCTGATTGCTCTAAAACCTTTGCAGTAAATATTTATGACAGTTAGAGATTTTCTGTGATGTCATGCATTGATTTGCCTCATTAACATTTGTGGGCACCCATCTGATTAATCATGTTGTTTTAGGCAGTCCTTGCAGCGATTGTCTTTGTAAACTTGAAGGGCATGTTCAAGCAGCACTCTGACATTGTTACATTGTGGAGGAGAAGCAAGATCGATCTGGTGAGAGGATAAATAAATTATGAAACACCATTTGTTCCTTTGTGATTGTCATTTTAAACAATGGAGCAATTTCACCTTGTGTCACCCAGGTGGTGTGGTTGGTTACGTGGGTGTCAACACTGCTACTCAATCTGGATCTGGGTCTGGCAGCATCCATCACCTTTGCTCTGTTTACTGTTATCCTCAGGACTCAGATGTAAGATTCTTATGCTCCTCATCGCAGTGGCTTTCTCTCTGCAGATCTGAGTCATGCTGTGTGTGGGAGAGGCAACATTAGTAACTTATACTGGGCTGCAGGATCTGCCAGATTATAATAAAATACTGTTTACAATCATAATGCACACACATATAAATCCTTTTTTTTTTTTTTTAAATTTCATTCCTCAGGCCAACATACTCTGTCCTGGGAAATGTTCCAGGTACAGAACTGTATGTGGATATAGAGAACCACAGAGAGGTAAGACAGAAGGATGGAAAACCATAAATAATAGCTTTTTTACCTTGACTGCAAAAAAGCTAATGATGTTTCTCTGTTTGACAGGCCAGAGACATTCCAGGTGTTACTATATTCCGCTCCTCTGCTACAGTATATTTTGCCAATGCTGATCTCTACCTTGAGGCCCTAAAAGAAAAGGTTTGTTCTCTTAATAATAAAATTAAGTGTAAGATAGCAGCTGGTGATTGCTGAATAATATGACTGTTATTTTCTTGATTAATAAACGAATCACTTTGTCTATAAATGTGACAACATAGTAAAAATGTCCAATATAATTTCTCAGAATCTTTGGTTGTGCTTTAAATCCCTTGTTTTAGCCGCCTTAAAAACGTAACTATTTATAAAATGTTGTGACATTTTGGACCTGATGTCTACCTCAAGGCCCTGAGTGAAATGATTAAGCTTTTATCAAAATAGTTGCATTCAAATTTTCTGTTCATTGACTAATCTTTTCTTTTTTAAGCAATTGAATTTGTCCCTTTTTGTTTTTCAAAGCAAACATTTCTATAAATGTTTCTTTTGTTACATTTTCATGTGATGGTGATGGTTTGGTTTTCTTTGTTTGCAGAGTGGGCTTGACATCAGTAAAATTATTAACTATAAGCGGAGGCAGGAGGCCAAACAGAGAAGAAGAGAAAAAAGGGCTGAGAGACGGGCAAAGAGGCAGGCCAAGAGAGAGGTAATATGCCGGAAATGTTAAATATAATGGTGGTAACATGGATCATGTTTTGAGGGAACCTTTGGTTATCTTATGTAACTGTCAAGAGAACACTGGAACCAAAGTCTTTAAAATGATTCACATACATTTCATACACTGAATAGTACTTTATGATAATATTTGTCTTCCGTGACTCCTCAGAAGCAGGCACAGATGGCGGCTAAACAGCTGTCTGGATCACCTGAGGTCTCTGTGGAGGAAGAGGCCGGCTGCTGGAGGCACACTTGTATAGATGGTACTCTCAAACAGAGGGAGGAGCAGGACTGGACCGAGAGGGAGAATAGGACAGTGTTTGTCATCCCAACCACTCCCCGAACACCAGATGGTCACTCTAGATGGGAGTTCCTGAAAGGAGGGGACCCAGATTGCACCAGTTTAGGGTGGATGTCTGAGCTGCAGGACGGGGACACCACCACTCTGGACTCCATTAGTGAGGACACCCTGAGTCGTGACCTGGAGCATGTCTCTCTTGGGTCCCTGGGCAAATGGACCTGGGACATTCACTCCATCATTCTTGACCTCTCCACAGCTAACTTCATTGACACAGTGGCTATAAAAACAATGAAAAATGTAAGTAGAAAAGTGTCCCACATTTTCCCTTGGTTGAAGAGCTTATGCTTTTAGTTCAGTCAGGGATCAGTGGCAACTAATAGATAATGTAAGGATTTTTAAGAAGCATGAGAAAAATAAACAGGTTGCTTTGGGAATTTTATAGATGATCTTAAGAGTTAGATTTTTTTTAAATAAATCATATATATAATCATATTTTATATATGAGATTAATGTATCAAAATACTTTGATTAATGTAAATACAGGCTGTTCAGGGTAAAAATACTATAAAAACTAAATATTTTTTTAATTGTTGTCCTTGTTGGAAGACAACAGACTTATACTTTGAATGAGCACCCATTTTGATTTAATTTAGTTTTTTTATGTCTCTGAAATGTGACTTTATGAACTTTCAGTTACATTCAAACACATATTAGATACTTTTGCTCTGTTACAGTTAAATTAACCTCGGTGATTCACTAATATATAGATTATTGGGATAATGGAGGTTAGTAGCACCCAATAAGGAATAAATGTGGGCACAGATTCATTCAAAGGTTGATACAGTGGGTACTTTTGTTGAGGAGAAACACTCAGTATGTATTATATTGACAGATATTCCACGACTTCAGTGAGATTGATGTGGATATCTACATGGCTGGTTGTCAAGGTAAGTGAACACATTCTCACTCACAATACTGTACTGTGTGAATAAACTTTATATCATGGTGGTAATTTTCCCACAATTCTTTACTTTGCAGCCTCTGTGGTGGAACAATTAGAGCTGGGAGACTTCTTCTCTGAGACAATAACAAAGAGACATCTTTTTGCCTCTGTCCATGATGCTGTGCTCTACTGTCTAAACCACCGAGGAGCGACATCATTCCCCAGATACGAGCCATCAGCGGTGAGTATGTTCAGGCTTCATTTGTAAAGTCCAATTCTGACACACAACCATCAAGTCACTTTGGGGACACAGTTACAGTAGCTCTCTTTTCACTGTTAGCACATTTTATAATGACAACTTGCAGTTAGCTAATTCTTGATTATCAGCATTGAACAGGTCAAAGTTTGATTGAAAAACATTTAGAAGCACCTACTAAAAACATTTGATCATGATAATTTTACATTGTAGAAAAATGACTTTCTAAAAATTGTTTGATTTCAGGTCATGCACTGCAGCACTAAACTTTAAAGCCTTCAACCAAACAGGAAATTCAGCACATGACGGAGGAACATTGACTGGAGAAAATATCGCAAACTGAGAAATCCTATTTGTAAATTAATAGATGCAAGCAAGGAGTGTAGTATAAAACTAATAACTACGTATGAAGTATTGATTTTATGAATACCTTTTTAGTGTGTCTCTTTCATTTTACTTTTAAATTGATATTATACATTTTGCATTTAAGTTATGTAAAAGGAAGAGTAACATTGAAGACACGAGTTTAATTTAACTTTATTCAGTGTGGGATAGTGAGACAGTGCATCTTTAAGAAATACATGGTAAATAAATAAAATGGAATCTGAACATCTGAGCAATACTTTGTGCATTTCAGTGTGTTGTGCAGTCTACAAGAACAAAATAATGATGAATTCAAGGAGCAAAGACAAGGCAACATGCATCACACTGACAGTGTGTGAGCCTTTTTTTTGGTAATGGCAGCAATAACAAGGTAGGACATTGAAATGTTTACAACTGTCATTTCAATTTCAAGTGCAATTGTTGCTCATAGTAACAGCAAAACATCTGAAGGTAATGCATGCAAAGGAAAGTTTTTTTGTTTTTTTCTATCGCAACTCCTTGATTGAGTTTTGAATGCAACACTCCTAAAATGGGTAGCTTTAGAAAATAAATAATATAAGGATAGCGATATTTAACAAAAGCATCTCTTTACTGTTGCATAAACCCATTGTGACCTCATTCCCTGAATAAGTCTTGTCTCTACATACTGGCCACAGAGGATGTTACCAAAATGTTGTGCTGAGGAAGGCTAGGAAAAATTTCTTATAAATTTGGTCGATGAGCTACAAGTCTTGATGGATGCTGGGACTCTGTATGTCCATGTTCAGAGTCAGACCTTCATCATCCTCCTCCTCTGACTGCTGTGACACCAACTGCTGGTAGCGAGCCTGCCGCTGGTAATCTGGATCAATGTTGATCCATTTATTGGCGACCCACTTCGTGCCATGGGTGACCACACAGCCACCATGCAGACCGTATTCATCCTGCTCCCCCACCCAACCTAACGAGACAAATAAACACATGTTTATAACATTTATCTTTTTCTAACACTGTTGTTTTTGCCATCAAACACACTGCTTAGCGGGTTAATGAATGAACAACCTTTAATTGGTAGCCTACAGAAACTTCTCTTTACAGTTCAGTTTCTTCAGAAAACTATTAAACTATTACGTTAAATACATAAGTATATATATATATTAGTTATATTATACAGCAGTTGTTACAATTGTTCTATATTATTATAAATCTGTAACAACACCAATATAAAATGGAATCTGAACATCTGATCATTCACTCTGAACTTCAAACTCTGGGTACATCCTTTTGATCTGGACTTGAAATATCTCAGCAACTAGATGGATTGTCATATTATTTTGACAATGACTTTCTTGAGCCCCAGATGTGTCCTGTTGACTTTGATGATTTCACAAAACTTGTACTCTTGCCCCACTATAAGGTTAACACTTTTGTTTTTAACTAAAAGGTCTCAACAACTATCGGATTGACTGTCATGAATGTACAGAAATCAATGTGCCTCTCTCGATGAACCGTAATTACTGTGGGCATCCACTGACCTAGTTTAGTGATATAGTTTTTATGGCATAATATTTTGTACAGACATTCATGGTTCTGATTTATTATAAACTTCTACCACCACCATGAGGTTTATTTATTCAATAGGCCAATTGATTTGTGATCAAATAACAGCAAAACTAATCAATTTCCCATCAGCCTCTGCACTTTGTGTTTAGTGCTAAGTTGCAAATGTTAGCATGCTTTACATGCTAACTTCTGATGTTGAACATGTTGAATGTTATACCTGCTTGATATTTGCATTTTAAGGATTGTTCTCGTGAACATGTTCACATGCTGATGGTAGCAGTCAGCTCAAAGTACTGTTGTGTCTAAGTCAGGGCTACTCAATGTCAAAGCAAGCATAGGAAGATCACTGGGAATACACAGGATGCACAGAATACTTTGTCAATGAATGGCTACAAATAACTCACACCTACAGCATCATGTTTAAAATATATTAGCACACAACATATTTTGGTAGTATCTGGTCCATGGGTTATAGAGTAAATGGGCCTGATCTAACTGGTGTTACAGAGCTGCCAGCATCCTGTTAAATTTTCACCAATACTATTAGAAAAAATTATAAGCAGCATGCATGTTGTCTTTGGGTTTAGTATTGGCACACGTTGTGTACCAGAAAAATATAGCTTTGAAAAACAAGCTACATTATCCTTGGAAACTGGGCTTTCATTTACCTACCTCTTCCATCAGATAGGTAGTTGTACCAGAAAACAGCTGTCCCTTTGGTAGGCTTCACTCTGAGGTTACTCTTGTCACAATTCCTTCTGGTGTCTAAGAGATCCACGTCATTCTGTATGAGAGACTAAAACACACCAGAACATTCAGAGACACAGTTTGTGTAATGTTGGGCCCATGCACTCACTGACATACAAATGAGTTACCACAAACATGAAAGACATGCACAGTATGTGCACAATACTTTTGCAGGGCTCTCCGTACTCATTTCCAGACCCACACACAATTACGCACCACTTCATCATAGGTCCTGTTGTCTGCCACAGGGAATGCGGTCTCCCCGCCCCCATCAACAGAGTTCAGGTAGAAGAGAACTGTGATGTACCTAAGTGTGTAACACAGATTTAAATTGACACACACATGTATGGTGCAAACAAACAGTACACAAACACACACATACAAACCCTTTGCAAACAAGTGGCAAACACACACATTTTTCCAAGTTGACAATGTTGATTCACACAAACTAACATGCCAGCTGTCACAATGGAGCGCCAATGCACAATTTAGTAATGACATCGGACAGATGAATTCACATCTGAACATTCACATATTTTTGTTGAGAAACGCTGCTTCAGTGATCTCAATCAACACTGTGTACCTCTGACATCTCACCTGCAAGACGTCTCAAAAGGAGTGGATGTGTTGGCAGCGAGGCGAGTGTGTGTGCACGCTGTTTCAGGGTAAACAGGGCCACTGTCATGGTGGGCATGGTAGTGTCCTCCCTCCTCATAGCGAACCACCTGGAGAGGCTCACTGAGGTCCACTAATGTGGGCGGGAGTCGAGTGAGGCGAGTCACCCTTTGTTGGGAAAAGGCAAATAAAATGTCAGTTATATTCTTTAGAAACTCACACAGTACTTTATAGTCAAGAAAAGGTAGAATCACTCAAATAAAAGATAAGTCTTAAATGCGTCGTCCTAACCTCGCCTTGATGTCCTGGAGGACCTGGTGTGCCCCTTTGCCCTGGTAGAGCCAGGTGTGTCTGCTGTTCCTCACCAGCTGACTCCTTTTCACCCCTCGCTGCAGCAGGAAGCGCTGGAAGGCGTCACTGCTCAGAAGTCTGAACTCTTCTAGACTCAACAAACCTATCCAAAATATGAGAATGTGCATGAGGCCTTACTGAAGCGTTGGATAAATCATCACAGCCCACATTCATGGCTCAATTCAATGTCTACATGTTTAAACTAGAACAACATGGTTCATATCCCTCGAACATTTCTTTATGTCCATGAACTTTGGTCATATTGCATCTCTTTAATGTATTCGAGTACATCCCAATACTACTACTGAAAATGTACCTGCAGTATTATCAAAGAAATTCAATGTATCGCACACTGCAAATATATTTTGCGTTATCAGGTAACATCTAAATTAATTATTCCTCTAATATATCTACAATGTAAATGTCTGTAAAGAGGTTACACCATTATTGTTAAATTATTTATTCTTTTTCATGAAGTTGGTGACCTCACATTAAGACAGTGCTGCTTCACACAGCCGCAACCTGAGCGAAAGTTTAAACAGCCAGGATAAATCACCTGTGTGAGGGTGCATGGCCTTTAAAACTGCAAAATAAAACCAGACAGACAAATAAACAATCTGTAGAAAGTTCATATGTGATTGCCCCTAGATATACAGTACTGACTGTAAATCTTTCTTAGCCTGGTATAACTAAAACGCAGGGAGCATTTTTAGTGAAGCGCCAACAACAGCCATTTGTGACACTAAAGAATATTAAGTAAAAGTCTAAAGTCTTAGTTAAAATGTAAAGTGATGAATGAAGCTGATTGCTGACCATTCCCATCCTTGTCAGCTTTGAGTCCGGCATAGATTTCTCGCAGGTTCTCTGGTGTGAGCCAGATGCCGTCCCTCACTCGAGAATGAGTCAGTATCTGGTGGAGGTACAGTATTAAAGATGGGATGAGCTAACCACGCCTAAAGCAACAAACTGCTCAACGTCACGCAACACTGCACGGGCTCACAATCCACAAACTGACATACACCTCATGAAGCTGCAATTGTCCATCCTGGTTGATATCAAGAAGGTTAAAGATCTCCTCCGGGTTGAGGTTGAGCTCCTTGGCCAGCTCTTCCTGGCCTTCTTGTACCATTAGCTGGCTCTCCATAAGACCCTTGAGTTGTGCCAGCTGCATCACGACACGGCACTCATCCTCTGACAGAAAGCCAGGGATCTCTGCAGACATACAAATAAAAAAACTGAGACAAACCTCCAGAGGATATTCACTAAAGATGACATTTTTGCAGCACCTTCTCGCCTGTATGATTCTTATTTTCCATGTTGCCTCACTGAAGTAATGTTACATTCTACAAATAGCTCTAGATTTATGCCAGCTCAAGCTGAAATGATTCTGAGACTCAGTAGTTTAGGTCATTTTGCTGATCCCAGCGCCTCCAACTGGAGAATTTGCTGCTTCATTTTGTCTCATATGATCATACATACAAAATGTTTGGGTAACCACCTTGTACTTTGTGTTTAATATTTTTCACTTTTTGCAAGGGTTTAGTAGAGAAAATAATCAACACATTAACTTAAATTCCAAACAAAGTAAACAATAAAGACAAAGGAGTGGAAATGCTGCTGGGTCTTTTTTGTTGTCATACGGGTGCTCTTTGGATACTTCAAGTGTATTGTTCTTATTCAATCTTGTGAAGGGCACATTTCATATGTGGAATACGGTCTCAGTTCGAAATGTAAAAAGCGAGTTTACTTTTTAATCCAAGACACACTCTAGGGTTTGTGAAAAATACAAAATAACAGTTAATATGTATTTAAAATGACCTTGCATTTTACATTTTGGACCAAGACAATATCCCAGATAATGCAATGGGAACTTCACATTTTTGATTAAGAATGTAGATAATGGTTAAATAAAGTGCCAGTTGACCACCTCCTAACCATTAATATCAACCTTATTAATCTTGTTATTATAAAACAAATAAAGAGAACAGAAAACGACTGAATTGGGCAAAACTACACACACCTTCACTTCATAATGTTTGTACACCATCCTTGCTGCATGACTGCATGCTGTATGATGATGCACTGTGTTCTTCAGGTAGAGATGGTCTGCCTTTTACCCAGTCAGCTACCAGCCCCTAATTGGATCACATGTGCAAAGCTGAGGGAGTAGTTGCCCCCAGACTTACTGGCCTATGTCATGCAACCCCGATTGATCTTAGCATGCATATAGGCAACAACATGTCTGCCCGAGGCTGTTTGTTTTAGAAGGGTGTGATGAAGATGGAAACACAAGTGAGATAAATGTAACTAATGTTTATTGCTTCCACTAGAAGATGATGATTGGCTTGAGAGCTGGACATTTGTTTTGCCACATGGGTGTGCTCTGCCTCTCACCAAACAGCAGGGGTTTTAAGCTCAGAGTCCGCATTTCATGCACTTTCCCTGGCACCAGTGACACCTTCTGGACATGCCCCACCTGGAAGACAAATCAGAGCTGATTTGTTTACAGCGCGCGCGCGCACGCGCGTGTGTGTGTGAGAAAGAGAGAGAGACGGGGAGTAAAGAGTGATGCGTCATCACATTACTCACCCTTATTCCCTCGATTCTTGTAAGGGAAACATCGCGCAGAAACTCGGGTTTTGATGGCGGACGTCGCGACTCGGGGCGCTGGTGGCCACTGCTGAGAGCAGCATCACCACTCCGGCTCACATCTTCCTGTCCGCTGCTGTAGTGCACGTAAAACAGCAGTGCTATAACATTAATGATGTAAACATGAAAAAACACCATCACCACCACAAAGTATGACCGGGAGCACACGCTGCTCTTGTTGCACGAGAGACGCTCGCTCGGCGGCCGGAGCGGCAAGGTCGCGCTCCCGGACAGAATCGTGTCCTCGGCTTCTGCGGTTTCCTGGTTGTCAGTCATTTTGCTTCTGAGATTTAAGGAGTTGATGGTTCCTCGGCAGCAAAGTCCATCTGATTAATCACACGTCAAGATGAACGTTTGGTAATTGCCCAAAACTAGCAGATGTACTGATTGACAGATGTCCCGATATTAAAAAAAAGAAAAGAAAATCCTTGAAGAGCGCTCGGGCCAGTTTCTCCGCTGCAAATATTGAAGTCGTTGCGCCCTAAAAAAAACCGACCATTGATCATTCGTCATGAAACGGTAGCCTATTCTTTTAAAGTGATAAGTCAGCTATTATGCTACTGGAATTGTATGATTTCATCTTGCGCGCAGACAGCAGCGCTTGCAGCCTCGGACAGTCTTGTTTACACTGCAGCAGTCCAAGTCAGCAGCGACAGCAAAGCGCACTGCGCATCCGAAACCACGGCGGAACTCATCTCACAAACCTGGTCCATAAATCCGACCAAGCATCAACCGAGTACAATCATCGTCCCGTACAATCACTGATATTTTGACTGTAACAAAACAGTCTGCGGTGTATCCCACAATTTACACGCCATTGCACTGCTCGAGCGACACCGTTGACAGCAACAGTCTGCCCACTGTGCAATGCTGACCTCTGGCGACCTACACCCATAACACATTCGTGTCTTCATCCAACACGTTGCAGAGCCTCTGACGCTCTCTCCGTGGGTTCCTGACCAGGCTATGCTGTCTATTGAATCAGTGCAAAATGTAGGATACAATACGTAGCCACATGAAATACAAAAATGCAAAAAGAAGAACATTATTTACTTCAATCACGTATTTAGTCAGCTCTGCTTCAGTTTGAGGCAGTCAATTGGCCAGCTTACTATGTAAAATTGACCACAATTGACTTCTTTATTTACATACTGTACATGTTCTGAAAAGATCATCATTTAGCCTCACTTATTACCTGGAACACTAATAAAAGATGCGCTGTGCACACTGCCCTCAGCTACAGCTCCCTGTACTGGCCCTGAAATCTGCTATCAGGTAGGCAACTGAATATTTTGGTGACTTTAGTCTTAAACTCAGGTGCAGGCAACCAAATTTTATTTGGACTAACCCTTTACGTTTGGTTTTCTAAAACTATGTGGCTATCCAACAGCTCACATCTTTATATTTTCAACTCCCCAGGCAGCTCTTCATTATACTTTAGTTTACTGTTGGTATAATGGTGATATTGTAGGCTATTACACAAAACTATTTGGTTTTATTATAAATTGTTTCATTGCTTCACCAAAACAATTCATGTTCAAAGAAACTGCAGACAGAAATATAGATCTCTACATATATATGTAGTAAAATAGTAAAATATGAGCATTATGTAACTTTTAACAATGATACTGTGTGTTTTTTTAACAAAAAAATACAATTATGAGTTCTGGGAGTAACCAAGTGGAAGAACTTATAACTCAATTTCAAATGATACATTTGGCATTTCCTAAAGTAAATCAAATTTACTGTCCCAAGCAAGACCGTTTAGAAATACCTGTTTTTATTGACCTAGTTTTATTTTATTGATAGGCCTACCCACTGACCAGATGTCACTTCCGGGTACCATTTGTGCTAGTTTTAAAGAGTAGCAACTTGGAAAAACTGGTAAAAAAAACAACAACCAAAAAACCAAACAAACATCTTTATTGCATAACTTTGAAGACAGAAGTGAAGACAGAAGTCTTTAGAATAGTAGAGTTGCCAAAGGACATTTCTTGTTTGGTTTGTTGTGCTAATTTTTGTAAAAAATACCACTGGGTACATTGGCAGTGAAATAGGCCTAGATATTTAGCAGTTAACCGAGCTAAATCAACAACAACAACATTTTAAAACAAAAATTGCTGTTGGGGCATAAACTTTGGCTAGGTTTTAGAATTACTTTGCTAAGCAACGTTTTATTCCAGTCTCTTTATAAAATAACATTAACGGGTGCTGATAAACCTCATACTAACTAATACAGCTCCTATTCTACCGCAGCGTTGGCGTCAACTGAAGCCAGCTGTACCGTCTGCTTATGAAGTTGTCTAATAAGCTCAAGAAAGCAGGTCGTTAAACAGCATCTTTAAAAGTGGCTGATTCTAAGACAGATAGCAGCTACATCTAGAAAACAACATTATTTTTGGCTAAATAGGTCTTAACTGTCACAATTACAAAGACCATCCTTTGCAAGATGTTAGTTTTGAAAGTTTTAAGCACAGTGCTGTTGATACAAATATTGATTGAAGACTAAGGCAGTTATGAGGGATCATTTTTTTACTTGGTGATGATATTCAGACACAAAAATGTTGTATCAGTTTGGGAAATTAAACATTCTTATTTCAAAATATACAGTACAATAAAATGACAGACATTTAAGTTCTAAATTTAAGTTTATATCAAAATATAGGCTATACAAATACATTTAATGTGTACACATTTTTGCATTTGCCTAGAATACATTTTAAATTTAGGAAAAAAGTGTCCATAGCTTTAGAAAGAAAAAAAGAATTCTCAGAAGAGTAGTTAAGTTAAGTGCTTATTTTTTCCTTTAGCGTCTTATGAATGCAATACAGTTAATATGCAGCATATTAGTGAATTTGTACTAACTTGTATGTATCAGAATATAACTGTAGGTTTGTGCTCAAATTGGTTATGCATGGTATTGTTTGCATAACATTGTGTAATTAACTTGATTTATCTATAATTCTTATTTGTTTTTATAAACTACTTGTGTGGTCTAAATTAGAAACCCGATAAGGCTTGGAATATTTATTTAGAAATAAAGGTGAAGATACAAAACATTCAACAAGCTATGTACCTTTTATTGACTTCAGGTTATCACAACATGATTAACATGTTAAAGTGAACAAGTAACAAGATACTCATATTCTATGACTTCTTGTCACTGTGTAACCTTGATTTCTTCATCACTCCTCTGCTTCCTTGGTCTGAAATGGCAGGATAATGGCATGTAAAACATTTGGCCAGGTAATATAGATTTAGTCAAATGAATATTTCAACAAATTTGATAATTTTTTTACCTT